>NC_064850.1:110671162-110998026 GCF_024139225.1 Suncus etruscus
GAGGGGAGTCTGGGTTGCAAAAGCACCATGGGGATCATGGTTTTATTAATTGATTTGAGAATATGCAAGAGATGCTACTTTTCAGATTTCTTTTGAATAACAAAGATTGGGTATTTCAAGGTGAATTGGAAGGCTTAAAGTGGGAGTGGCAGGGCTTGAGCTGGCTGTTTCCCAAGGCTGGCAGGAAAGAGGCTGAAGGAGGCTGAGGGCTGGTTTGAACAAAATGTACTTAGTAAAGGGTACATTAGGCTCAGAAGTTTTAACAGCAAAGTGTAGATATCGCAATGTTTTATGGCTTAGCAGATGATACTTTGTAATTATCCTGCTCACTGTGCCCTTAGAATTTTTTGTAGGCACTGCAGCAGTTTCTGTTTTATGGCACTCAGCCTGACTTTTATTAGTTTGTTCCTTTGAATTCTCAAGAGGGGGGGCTTGGCCGTGGAATTTAGTGGGCAGAGGACAGACAGCTATAGATTTAGGAGGGCGGGGGAAAGCCTGAAGGGCAGAAACTTGTGAATTAAGAGAAGCAGCCTGTTTTTGAAGGCTTAAGATTTGTTTAAGATTTTTAATTTGGCCAAGTAGTTTCATATCTATAGCTTTAAGAGGGGGAGCGGTGAGAGGAGGGAATCTGCCATGGTTAGGGACTGAGCGTTCTCCGCGGTGGAGGCTGCTGAGCAGGCGGGGGAAGACTTTCTCCATTAGGGAGAAAGACCGGAAAGGTAGCGCTGGTTTTTGAGCCAAGAGCATTATCAAGTTTGTTAGAGAGGTGAGAGACCATGGATGTAATTGTTGTGAGTTGGGAGCTTAAGTCAGAAAAAAGGGGGGGGGAGGAGAAAGCAGCAACAGTTTGTTGCCGGTGTGGGGGAGCTGCTGGAATGCCAGCTCTGGGGAGCGACTTCCAGGCACAGAGGGCAGCAAGAGCCATGTTGGCAAGCTGGGACCTGGAAAGTGTGTGCTGTACCTTTAAGGTATGAAAAGAGGCGAGGCCAGCTATAAGAGCTTAGAGATCAGGATTCCTGCCTATCTGCAAGGGCTTTGCAGCGGAAAAAAAAAGTTAACTTCCCAAGAGACAAAGAGTTCAGCTTTTAGATTCTAAGCAGGAGAGCGTGTAAGGGGCTTGGGGGCCATAGGAGGTTACGGCTTGAAACGGCTCTTTGAGGCTTTTCCAATTAAAGGCTTTGTATTGTTGCAATTGCTGGCTAAGGAGGGGAGGGTGGTGAAACAGGGACGGAGCTGAAGCTAGGGAAGTGAAGGGCTGTTTAGGATTTTGCACAGAGGGTGCAGCGGCCTCTTCTGTAGGGGTCTGGGTGCATAGAGCAGAAGCATGGACAGAAGTAAGGGAGGGATATAAATGAGAAGCATTAGAGAGATCTTTAAGAGCATTAGTTACTTTGGAGACAAAGGTAGAAGAATCAGTGGTGGAGGGAGGACAAGGGGAAGTATTCTCAGAGGGAGAAGGGAGATGAGAGACAGAATTAGAACGAGAGGGAGTCCTGGAACACTCACGGGAGACTTGTTGTACATGAGATTCAACGGCATGGATGATGTCTTTGGCGGTTCCGGCATTTTTAGTTACAATGATATCTCTTAACAGGCTCCAATATTGGAACATAATTTTTTCCTTCTGTGAATCATCATTATTTACAAAATAATCACTCATTTCATGTCCTACTTTGTCCCAAGTGGACGCAACAATTTCTGGACAGGTAATAATAAACCAATGACATACATTATGAATAAACATAAGAAAATTACAAATATTCTTTTTTGGTAACCTCTATATGTCTGGCTTTCAACTCAGACTGTATATATTTAATGAATTTAAGTTCAGTACTCAACGAAACACCCATGGAAGTGAAGCCAACGGGCGAAGCCCCAAGAGCCAATCAGGGGCGGTGATCAGAACGACTGAAAAAACTGCAGTTTAAATATTTGATTAAGGCTAACTCGTTTCAACGCCTACCCGGATGGGGTATTCCTGCGATTTATGAAACAGCTCCGGACTCGCCGACCCGTAGTCGTTCGGGGTGTGGCGGTGGTCTTCGTGCCCAGCGTTGGGCGCCAAAATGCGGGGTCCTGAAGCCCCCCAGGGGGGGCCCGGCCAGCAGGAATTAGCTGGGAAGACTTCTCAGACAACCGCACTCCTATTTTGCTAGGTAGAAGAACAACCACACCTGTAAAAATCTGAGAGAGGTTAATAATAAAGACCCAAGGCAATGTCTCACTGCTCAAGGGCAACTTTATTTGGCTACAGCTTCTTCTTATATAGTGAAGGAGAAGGGGGCAGGCAAAAGGCAATGTCAATCATTCTTTTGGCATGAAAATTACTTCATTATTCCAAATAAGGCAAGTGGGCAATACTTCTTGCAGTATCCATGGAAACATCTTGTGACCTTCTAGCTGCATTTCTAAACTTTTTAACAGATATAAGGTGGGGGCAATGTTCTTACAGAAATAATTTTGTACAGACAATGTAACATATACACATAATAACTGCCTTGTTGACTCCGGAATGTAGTTGAGGGAGTAAGACCTCATTTCTGGGAATGGTACCGGGCCGTGTTGCTCTCCTCCGGGCTACAAGATTAATTATCTCTTGCAGCTGCACATTCCTTTCTCTATAGCTCAAAAACTTACAGCAAGACTGCAAAATAGCTTTTAGGTGAAAAGCTGGAATATGGCAGAAAGAACAGCAAAATGGCCTCAAACAAGTCAGTCCCCAACAGCCTTCAATGTTTAAGGAGTTACATAAGTTTTATGGCTTTAGATTGCTTTGTGTGCTGCTAAGAAATATTTTGTATTACAATCTGCGGACTTGTGGGCTCTGTTTTATTTTTCTTAATGTTCTTTGGCCAAAAGTTCAAAGTTAATATACCAGCAATGGGACTACTGAGAATTCTGTTTATGGGTGATTGTCCTTCCACTGTAACTTTACCTTGTCCTCTTTCTTTGCATCTTTGTTCTCATAATTAAAAGTAAAAAATTAATAAAAAATGTAGACAAAAAAGAAATATCTCACTTGATTTGTAAAGTAAAATGTGACAAAATTGGGGCTGGAGAGACAGTACAATAGGTCGGGCATTTATCTTGCACATGGCTTACTTGGCTTCGATTCCCAGCATCTTATATGGTCTCCCTTGCACCACTAAGAGTAATTCCTGAGCACAGAGTAACCCCTCAGGGTTACATAGATGATAAAGGGACCATCTATGTCTTGATAGCAACCATTTCAGATGTAGGTATGAACTCATGTGGAACAGCTCCCAAATAAGGTGCAGAGGATATACAGTGGAAAAGGAAGGTAACTTTTATTGTTTTAAATCACAAAATGCAGGGGATTTTTGTTTTAGCATAATATAGGCTTGCTGGACTAACTATCCAGTTTTATCCTCACCTCAAGCTTGCCCCATTCCAATCTAATCTCCTAATAATCACTAAACTCAATGTTTTAGAGCATATCGAACCAGGACTAGAGTTCTTTCAGAGGACTCTCAGGACAGGAAATAAATCACAGCTCTCTAAAGTGATCTCCCTGCTAGTTGTTCCCAGTACTCCAGGATCCCTCTTGAATGTCATCAGTGTACCTCCTCTTCACCATCCCCACTATCTTCACCCTGTGCTGCATTATACTAACTTTCTCTTTTTTTACGCATTTCAGAAGCTTATTTCCTGTTTTCTCTACATGTTGTTTCCATCGTTTTCATCTCCATGACTCTCTTTTACCACTTTTTATCATAGTGAGCTACTTTTTTTTTTTTTTTGGTTTTTCAGGCCACACCCGTTTGATGCTCAGGGGTTACTCCTGGCTAAGCGCTCAGAAATTGCCCCTGGCTCGGGGGGACCATATGGGACGCCGGGGGATCTAACCAAGGTCCTTCCTTGGCTAGCACTTGCAAGGCTTACCTCTAGCGCCACCTCGCCGGCCCCGAGCTACTTCTCTTTCTGATGTCACTTCCATTTCTCTTTCTCTGATAGGTTACCCTATTAATTACATGCTCCCATTCTTGTGATTAACATCAAATCCTTTTCATAAAATGTGTTACAAATATAAATATGTTCATCATAAATACTTTTGATATATTAAATATTTAATATATTTCTACACTATAAATAAATGCAGGCCTGAACAAAGGAAGTGACTATAGAGAGTCTTGATTAAAGCAGTAGCTGTAGAAATCAACATAAGAGAAAGAGATGGTAGGAATCACTTCAAAGAGAAGGAGACATTTAGGACAGTTCAGATCTAAAGGAGAGAACATCTGAACTGGTCAAGAAGGGTTATTGCAGTTGAAGCCACAAGGCTGGTTCCAATATTAATCTAGAATTTTAAATCACATTTTACATTCAAAGGAATATTAGATTACAAGCATAGTCTCATGACAGAATCCTCAAGAGGTAACAATGCTGCCTGTCTCCCTCTTCTGCAGAAACCAAGTGACATAATATACTCTTGGCCTTAATGTAGGTCCCCAATCTGGAAGTGTTTACTTGCACATGCTCTAACAAATTTTTAAATTTAAGTACCCCCCAACACATTTTTCAGTTAACATTGAAATGATTTATTATATTTGAAAATTTTACATCGACCCTTTTTACTCTTTGAACTCTTATTTCCATTCTACTTTTCCCACAGCATTTTATACAAATAGACATGTCTTGGCAATAAAATACCATCTTTAATAAATAATTATTCAAATATTTTTCATAATATTTTCATAATACTGTAAATTCATCTTCATGGGATAGATGATGCTTTTTGCCCATTTGTTGAAGCTCCATAAATGAATGTTATATTTGCTAGGATAAGTTATTGCAATAACAGTACTGTTCTATTCTCACTTATTCTTGTTCTAGAAGTTATCTTCTCACATAAATATCACTTGTAGCACACAGGGAAGGTAAATAAATATGTTTCAGAGGTACAAATTATTTCTTATAACTATTTCAATTTCTTATATCAAAATACAAAAGTTATCCATCACTGCATATTGTTTTCAATGTCTTGAAACTGACATCTCAGTTAGGTCCTCCTTCATTTTTATTTAAAGCAAAGAAAATCAGTTTGCAGGAAGATTTGTTACCCATTCAACATTTGCTTCACATATTGCTGAAAAGTATATCAGACTTATATTCAGACTTATCAATGACTCTTATCTGTGCATTTATTCTTTAATTTAGGAGATCCTTATTTAACCTGAAATGCCAGTCAAGGAAGGTCTGGAAAAATTCATTATCATTTGTTTCATTAGTTTTTTGCCAAAGCTATTTTATTAAATTACTTAATATTACCACCCTTTATAAACAGTATGTATATGCTTTAATATGACATTGAAATTACAGAGTTAACTCATTCAGCATTGGACAATGCTGAATATAATGACTCCTGGGCAACACATGTCAGTGCTGGATAAACTGGGTCCTACCCTACTCAATATTCATTCTCCATCCTAGGATGTGATCTGGTGTTAGATTACTGGGTTCCCTCTTAGTGTTCATTCTCCACTCTAGGGTGTGGTCTGGTTCTTGGTAATAAAAAGCCCAGATCTTAGGAAAGCTGAAGGCATTCTCTGGTCTTACTCCACTAAGCTACCTGCCTCTTAGGAGCAGAAGACTTGCATGTTGGGATTCCTGAACCTATTTTTACCCCCCTTTCACTGCATGGATTATTTCCTGTGTCAGTGTTTGCTTCCAAACCCATGTCTCTCCAGGTCTTGATTTTGGAACCTGAAGCTTCCTTCTCATGTCAGTGTGACTTAAGATGGGTAAAAGATACATTTTCTTTCTTCTTTTGTTTTTTTTTTTGTTTTTTGTTTTTGGTTTTTGGGTCACACCTGGCAGCTCTCAGGGGCTACTCCTAGCTCTATGCTCAGAAATTACCCCTAAAAGTAGGCATGATGGAGAATGTAGATGGATTGTTGGGAATGTAGACTCTCCTCACTCCGGGCATGCCTGTGAACCTCTTGAAAGGCAGAGTGTACCCTTCGAGATGAAAAATAGTACCTTCCACTATAAACACAGACTGAATCAAGATCCTCCCCTAGGAAGGATCTGAAAAGCTACCAGAGTGTCTCCCCTGCACCTTTCTCTGGAGTGGCCTCTCATATTCCCATCTCTAACAACAAATGAACAGTGGCCACAGGAGTGGGGACCATTTAATCCATTTAATACTCTTTTTTTTTTTTTTTTTTTTTGGTTTTTGGGACACACCCAGTAATGCTCAGGGGTTACTCCTGGCTATGTGCTCAGAAGTTGCTCCTGGCTTGGGGGACCATATGGGACACCGGGGGATCGAACCTCGGTCCATCCAAGGCTAGTGCAGGCAAGGCAGGCACCTTACCTTTAGCGCCACCGCCCGGCCCCCATTTAATACTCTTAATGGATGGTTTGAAAGCAGTTTTTCAGGTCACTAAAAAACTCTTGGAGGAACAAAACCAGGGATCTTGCTTGCCTCATAGTAGCAATATTCTCATCTCGTCTTCAGACCATGGGATTTTCTAATTGCATCTTCAAGACTTGGTCTAAAGCAATTAAGGCAATTGTGTCAGAAAGTTTTACCCCAAAACTAAATCAAGTGGGATACAACAGAGAAGCAGGATTTTTTTTTATTTCTAAATAAATCATTTGTAACAATGCAGTTTAAACAAGCCAAACTAGTTGCATATTGGTACTTAATCCTTGTGAGGAAATTATTATCACTCATCTTCTCTTTAAGGAAACTGAGGCTTTGGTGTGTCTCATGGCTGGCCATGAGTACACTTTGTGTCCCCTGAACAGAGGCAATGCAGCCTCAAGAACTACAAACAGCTGATATGTCTTTTTCCCTGTGTTCCAGGGTGATTATTAGTGGTTAAGGGTCATGACTCCAGAAGTCTAAATATTGAATCATGTGAAGTAATTAAAATCACACCGAATACCCAAATCTCCTGTGGCCAATAATCTCAGCCTCCTAGTGTGTAAGATTTCTAACAAATGACAATATTTGACATTTCTATTTTCATCACCTTGTTTTTTCCTCCCTACCTTTGAATAGAGAGAGCAGCAAACAGAAAGAAAATTAGAAAACTAAGTAGTAAGGAGAGAGAGAAGAGGTGTAAATCATGTCTCTGGAGGAGTAGGATAACTACTCTTAGTCTTCATTCTATGACTTTGGGTCAACACTGATATTTTGGTTTGGGGGTCACATTCAGTGATATTTTGGCATTCAGGGGTCATTTTGGAAAAAGGTAGGACCATATGTAGTGCCAGAAATAGATCTCAGGATAGCTCTGAGCAAGACAAATGCCCTACCCACTGTGAACACTATATACCTACTATACTTTGAACACTGATTTTAAGTTGCATTTTTAAATAAGAATGCATAATCAGAAGCATTGATCACACTCAGGGTAATTTAATGATCAAAGTACTGAGAATTTTTAAAAATTAAACATTTACTTTTCTACATATAAAATGCTATAAAGTTAATTTTCAAATGTGAAAAATTATGTATAAAAATTAGAGAAACATACAATGCTATTGAGGGAAAATGAAAGGGTATTTGTGCTTTGGCACAATTAGGAGAAAGGACTAATCCATGGGACTAGATTAATCTGGAAAGTTTCATTAAAAGTTGAGTCTCGGGGCCAGCGAGGTGGCACTAGAGGTAAGGTGTCTGCCTTGCAAGCGTTAGCCAAGGAAGGACCGCGGTTCGATCCCCCAGCGTCCCATATGGTCCCCCAAGCCAGGGGCAATTTCTGAGCGCTTAGCCAGGAGTAACCCCTGAGCATCAAACGGTGTGGCCCAAAAAACAAACAAAACAAAACAAAACAAAAAGTTTTCTCGGGCCGGAGAGATAGCACAGCAGTGTTTGCCTTGCAAGCAGACGATCCAGGACCTAAGGCGGTTGATTCGAATCCCGGTGTCCCATGTGTCCCCCGTGCCTGCCAGGAGCTATTTCTGAGCAGATAGCCAGGAGTAACACATGAGCACTGCCGGGTGTAGCCACCAAAAAAAGAAGAAAGAAGAAGAAGAAGAAGAAGAAGAAGAAGAAGAAGAAGAAGAAGAAGAAGAAGAAGAAGAAGAAGGAGGAGGAGGAGGAGGAGGAGGAGGAGGAGGAGGAGGAGGAGGAGGAGGAGGAGGAGGAGGAGGAGGAGGAGAAGAAGGAAGAAGAAGAAGAAGAAGAAGAAGAAGAAGAAGAAGAAGAAGAAGAAGAAGAAGAAGAAGAAGAAGAAGAAGAAGAAGAAGAAGAAGAAGAAGAAGAAGAAGAAGAAGAAGTTGTTGAGTCTCCAGAGTAATGAACAATGACAAACCCTTAGTCCTGGGTTACAGAGCTGATTGGGAGCGAAATGTGAATAATGTGAATAGCGAATAGTGGGGGCAGTAATGATGGAGGCAATAAAGTCATCTGAGGGCATCAGTGAAGAGTCTTCAGCACATTGGTGTGGTGAAGAGGTGACTGTATACATGTCATTATGTCGACACTAGTATAAACATATAACCTAAACTATAATCATTCATTTCTTTAAAATAATGGTTGCAGTTCATGGATATTTTGATAGTAGTACAAAACTTTATATTTGCTAACTAAAAATATTAATGTAATTATGGTACTTAAACTCTAACCAAATTAATTTTTAATACATTTAACATCTGCCACTCTCCCTTGAGACCCCCTCCATTTTCTTCCCAACTCCCCCTGCACCTCTGGGAGCTTCCAACTAACTGATCAGTCTTCAATCAGTCTTCAAACTTCATGTGTTCCAGACCCCAGAGATGACAGAAAATGCCTCTGGCACCCCTTGTACCCCAATGTGATGCCACCTCACTCCATCTCTGATGCCAGTGCCAAATGGTGCAAGGCTTTAGATTCAATTTGTCTTTCAGTGTCCAGCATGAGTTTGACCTATGGGGCCTTTGTTCTTGGCATGGGGGGGGGCCAATGGGCATGGTTCTGTGATGCCATGGCATTCTTATTACCCACAGGTGCAGACAGGGAATATTAGGAAACACAGTGAAGAAAAAGTGCACATCTCTCCCAGTCTTCAGAGGGCTAATGCTGTGTGTACACAGGAGCTTCTCTGGATGCCCTTGCTACCCATAGTGTAACCTTGACTTCTTCCCTTCCTCCATCTCCCTTTTTGTTCCCTCCTGCTTCCTGGGACCACCTCCCAAATAAAAATGGCCCCCAAATTCTCAACTCTGCTTTGGGGAGAACTTAAACTAAGATGAGAAATTGACAGCTTAGGTGGCAAAGCAGGTCATTCGCATAACCCTCTATTCTTGACTCGTGTGGGAAACTAGAGAGGAGGGACAGGTGGGTAGAGAAAGTTGAGGAATCATCACAGGGTTTTATGATTCTGGATTATTCTTCTGGGATCTTTCAAAATTCCTTCCCTCTAAAGAACCACAGAAACATTAAGTCATGTCCTGTCATTCTCCTTGATGTCAAAATGTGTTGTGTGGGGTAAGAGAAAAAGGTTGTTGCAGTGAGAGCTTTTTAAAGACAAAACTCTGAGTTGTAGTTTGGTACATGACTTAATAGTCTTGGCTATTTTTAAGAATAGTTTGATTTAATACTGGTCTTCTTGTCCCCATGCTTAGGTTGTTAGAGCTAAATAAAGAGAGAGCTTAAGATTTTTTTTTCTGCACTAGTGTTGAACTTGAAAGTCCTTATCACTACTCCAGGCTCCTCTTGCCTTCTCAATGAATCAAAAGATGAGCATGTCATGGAATGACTCCTCTGCTCAGGCAGCACATAACTCACCACCTGCTTTTCCACTTTGCTCTTTAAAGGACAGCAAAATCATCTTTGCTGGCAACTTTCTAGTTAGAATTTGCCAACTAAGAGTAACTTGGACTTTGCATAAAATTCTTTTAGCAAGTCTCTGGAAACCAAGAGACTTAAAGAGGAAGAAAAAGATTTTTAAATGTTGCAGAACATAGAACTTATCCCAGAACATATTTGAAACAGCAAATTAAAATAATAGATTTTAATTTCAAGCCTAAATTTGAAACTGGACACACAGTAAGCCACAGGTCTTAAGACATTTTGGTTGCAAACTAGAGATTGGAAGGAATGCACCGTATTAAGCACATATGAACTGGCCACTGCCTACATGACTAATTGATTACCATTCTTATTCTCACCAAATCTATATGCAGCTTCTACTTGCTTCTCAAAACAGCACTGTATCTGACTAAGCTTAAACTTATGAAAATAAATCAAGGGGAAAAAAATCAAGAATTTTTGTTTTTGTTTCAGAGCCACTTGTGGTGGCACTCAGGGGTTACTCCTGGCTCTGAGCTCAGAAATCACTCCTGGCAGGCTCAGGGGACTATATGGAATGCTGGGGGTTGAACCTGGGTCTGCTGTATGCAAGAAATTTCTCACCCTATCTGAGATTTTTTGTGCCAAGAGATTTTTCACCCTATCTGGTGTGCTATTGTTTCAGCCTCCAAATCAAGAATGTTTAATTAAACATAAAATCATGGTCAAAATAATGTTCATGCCTTATGGAGTTAGCTATCTAGGAGAGAGGGAATGAGAAATCATCAAAATTATGAAGCCCAAATATGTTGCATGTAAATAAGATACATGTTTAAGAATTAGAGCCAACTTTGACAGTTAGGGTCAAATATCTATTTTTGGCTTCCCTCTTCAATTATAGGAAATGATTTTTATCTAGACACATGGCCTTACTACCCAAAAGAAAAATTTCCCAGCCCCGTTTATAGTGAAGAATGGAATAATACTGATCCATATGTACTCAAATATCATTAAAAGAAGGGGAAAATTCTCTATTCTCTTTCTCTTCTGTCCTACTGTTGAGAAACTAACAGTAGTTTGAGACATAGCAGACATTGGGAATAGAGATGGTTAAAAGCACATCCTAGGCACTGGTGTTTTAAAAAACTCAGAGAAATCTTTATTTCTTAACAACTCTAGAATTGTGACACCAGCTCCAGTCTGTCTACCTCCAGACCTCTTCTACTTAATAGAAAAAAGTTTCACTTTATTTAAGATACTACTTTCTATTCCTCTCAAGTTTCTGATATTCACGACTTAGCCATATCTTAACTGATGATAATGGGCTAGAAATGTAATAATAAATTATGTGGTTGATTTCATTTTTCTTTCTTTTTAAATTTTATTTTCCTTGATTAGAGAAGAGAGACAAAGTTGTCACAGTTCAGCTGGAACAAAAAGTAATTTACTATATATTCTAGATTATATTTACTATGTGAATTTCCTAAAGTAAATTCCAAGTGAAGACATGTATCTTCTTTTGTGGTTGTAGATTGTATTTTGGGCGGCATTCTTTCTGAAAAGTTGCCCTAATCACACAGAGCAAATTAATGAGTGGTTAAAAACTGCTATGTTAAAATGAGAAATTGTTTTCTGTTTTAAAACACTTTCCAGGGCCATAAATTTCTCATTTGCATTAGGTATTCCAAGGGTTTGCGTTTCAATTGCCTTCCAACTCCCCTGGCCTTCTTTCAGCAAAGCATCAGCACCACTGAACAACAGTGCTGCTAGGCTATCCTCTATTTTTGTTTTGTTTTGTTTTTTTTCAAAGCTCCCAAACAGTGCTAATTTGCATGCTAGCAGTCATAAATTTTAATATTAATTTAAGTATGCATTGCCTGCCTATCTAAGAAGTAAAAAGAGCTGCTGCTATTTCACAGATAACCAGTGTTTAGAGCACAAGTGTCTGAAAGTTTTCTTTTTTTTTTTAACCTTCTATATTTAATTATGATCCGAAAATACTCTTAGATAAACTTGCACAGACTCCTCACATCGATGTCAAATGATAGGTTGTGAACTTCTCAATGAATTTTTGCTTCTGTCAGATGTAAAAACATTCTCTTTGGAAGAAGTGAGAATCCAGTTTCAGGAATACAGAATCAGGACCACATTTTTTACCAACCAGTGCCAGCAAACCAACGTGGATCAATTGGATCTTGACTCACTCAAATCAGAAGCCCCAGTGGGTGTCTGACCATAGGCACAAGACAACGTCTGGGAACTGGAGCAATATCAAAGCGGTAGGGCTTTTGCCTTGCATGCCACTGACCCTGGATGGACCCAGGTTTGATCCCCAGTATCCCTTCTGGCCCCCCAAGTCTGCCTGGAGCGATTTCTGAGCGCAGAGCCAGCAGTAATTCCTGAGCACCGCCTGGCGTGACCTAGAAACAAACAAACAACAAAACCACTTCGGTGAGTTCTCTCCCTCATCTGTCTGCTTAAACTTACTAATCTGCCTTCATTTTCAAGCAGGTTCCCTTCACATCCAGTCCCAAAGTAACCAGTATTGGCCTTGTAACCTCCTCTCCACTGTTCCTGACATGCCTCAGGCAGAGGCCCCACTTTGCCATAATCACAAACAATGGAAGACACAGGTCCCAGAAGAAAGAACAGGACCAGACTGAAAACATGAAACACAGAGGAGTATGAGTTATGCACTAGCTATTGCCAAAATGTAAAAGAAACCACATTTAACATTGGAAAAAATATCAGCCTTTTGTTTGTTTGGGTTTTATTTATATATATATTTGATTTAAGCACTATGGTTACAAACATGTTTGTAGTTAGGTTTCAGTCATAAAAAGTACAACCCCTCTTCACCAGTACCTTTCTGTATCCAATGCCCCTCATATTCCTACTCCCCAACCCCTGCCTGTCTATGAAACAGGCATTCTATTTCTCTCACTCACTACCATTATCATAATATGGTATATAACATAAATAACTACAACTGTTAGTGTAGTTATTTTTCTAACAACTCACCACTCTTTGTAATAAGCTTCATATGATAGACTGCTATTCTTCAAGACATTCTATTTCTCTCATTCACTACCATTGTAATGATAGTTGTTGGTGTTGTTATTTATCTAACTGCAATCACCAATCTTTGTAGTAAGCTTCATATCATGGGCTGGTCCTGTCAGCCCTCATCTCTATTGTTTCTAAGTATTATTACTATACTGTCTTCTATTTTTCTTTAGATGAGTGAGATTATTCTGTGTTTATCTCTCTCCAACTCATTTCACTTAGCAAAATAGTTTCCATGTTCATCCACGTATAGAAAAACTTCATGGCTTCATTTTTTTCCTGACAGCTGCATAGTATTCCATTGTTTTTTATACCACATTTTTTATACCACAGTTTTTCTTTAGCCACTCATCTGTTGTCAGGCATCTGGGTTGTTTCCAGATTCTGGCTAATGTAAATAGAGCTGCAATGAACATAGGAGTACATAGGGCATTTTTGTATTGTGTTTTTGTGTTCCTCGGGTAATTCCTAGGTGTGGTATAGCTGGATCAAATGGGAGCTCAATTTCCAGTGTTTTGAGGAATCTCAATATTGTTTTCCAGAAAGGCTGGTCTACATGGTATTTGCACCAGCAGTGAATGAGAGTTCCTTTCTCCCCACATACCCACCAGCACTGATTGTTCTTGTTTTTTTGTGATGTGTGCCAGTCTTTGAGTCAGCCTCACTTCTGAGCTAGTCCAGCCTCTATTCCTGAGAGGAAACTCCTGGCAGCAGGTATACTATCTCAGTGCTTCTGACTCTCAGAAAGTGCACTGCTAGAAACAAGACACAGTTCAAAATGGTGTTGCTTATGCTAAGCCTCACATCACCAGGCTAAGACTTAGTTACTGTACCAACATTCTCCTTAGGGAAAGTCCTGATGAATCACTGGCAGGCCAATGGGCTGACAAGCCACCCTGCCTGAAAGAAAAGGAGCCTGTAACAATTTATCAGCTTCTCTGTTCTGGTTTGCCTCCTTTGTTTTCTTATATTTAAACACCTCGGTTACAAAATTGTTCATGATTGATTTTCAATCTTGTAATGTATACCAGTTTTACAATGTACCTTCACCAGTGCACATTCCCCACTACCAATGTCCCCAGTTTCCTTCCCCTCTGGGTCAGGTGTTTTATCCCTCTCTCTCACTCCTTCCCCCTCCCTCCCTTTTTCCCTTTTAGATACCATGGTTTGCACTATAAAGAGATACCATGCATATCACTCTATCTCCTTTCAGTACCCAGTTTTTGTCCAGTGATCATTTCCAATTATCGTCATAGTGGTTGTCATTGCCCCCGGCCTACAGGCATGATGGCTGCATTCCAGCAGGACTGCTGGGTGCAGGCCAAGCCTCACCCCCCATAAAAGGGGGTGCGATTCTGGTTGACACTGCTGAGAAAAGGCCAGTTGTGCCTTAGTTTAGCACTTGGCAGGATAGCAACCATGAACTTACTAAACATTAATGTATGATGAGAATTAGCAATGCTGAGTACATAATAACAAAGTGTGTGCTTTTGCCCCTTGAATTTAAACAAGAATTGCTGGAAAAGCGTATTTACTCTAAGCTGATAAAATAATCTACAATAATATTTTTCCCAAGCTGGTAGAATCAATAATAATATTTTAGTCAGTTATTTTGTATGTAGGCTACAGGTGTGTTTGGTCTTTTCATTACATCTGCCCTTCACAATAGCTCTTTGGTATAATATTAAGTGGACAATGAGATTGTACTTTGTTGGTTAATAGTTGACTAGCAAGAATTATATCCAAGAGGAAAGAATAAGTCTTTTTCTGATTTCTGTTGACTACCAAGAATCATATCCAAAAGGAAATAATAAGTACTTTTCTGATGTTTGGTTATGGTAAATGAAACTGATTACCAAGAATTTACAATATATACTTACAACATTTAGATGATTGCCTAATGATAATACTGACATGTAATGTTTATTCTGTAGCAAAAAAACATGTTACACTTGATATACTCAACTTCCTACTATTGATAATATTTTGCTTAAATATGAAGCAGAACTCCCAATAGATCAAACTCTTAAGTGTGTTTGGTATCTGAGTACCCAAGCTGACTCCTTGCTCCCTTCCTCCTATCAAATGACCCTGAAGCCCCTCTCAGTGCTGCTCAACTCAGCTAGCCTGCAACAAGTGGTCCCTTCTCTACCCTAGCTACACTGCTCCACTATTTGTGGCAGGTTTCCTTCCTACCATGGACTGGTCCTCCTGGCCCTCATCTCTATGTGTCTGGATATTATTACCATATTATCATTTTTTTATATATTACACAAATGAGGGAGATTATTTTATGTCTATTTCCTTCCTTCTGACTCATTTCACTTATCACAATACTCTCCATATCTATTCATATATAAGCAAATTTCATGACTTCATTTTTCCTAACAGCTGCATAGTATTTCATTGTGTAGATGTACCATAGTTTCTTTAGCCATTCATCTGTTCTCGAGCACTTAGGTCATTTCCACATTCTGGCTATTATAACTAGTGCTGTGATGAACATAGGAATCTAAGGGACTTTTCTGTATTGTATTTTTGAGTTCCTATGGTTTACCTCCTTTGTTCTTGCTTCCTGTAAAGTTCTGTAAAAGTCTTTGTATATAATTCCTCATATTCCTGCCTACTAGATATTTTCATGAGTATTTTAGTATTGCCCAACTTCAGCTTATTTTTTTCTTAAATAAACTCTTAGAATACTAAATAAATCCTGGTTTAGTTTTGAGCAATACAAGTCCCCCAGTGTTTTGTTAAAACATAGATTCTGATTCAAGGAGGTATGGGGTCAGATACAAGATTCTCCAGGGTACACAAATGCTCAGGTCTTGGTGATTCTCAAGGTCCTTGGACCCGTTTGAGTGTCCAGGATGGCTCCATCACTATGAAATGTTGAAGCACCACCCACCCCCGCCGAGCCCGCGAACGGTGCTAGCACTATGAAATGTTCATATGGTCCTAAGAGTTAAGTAGTTCCTACTCTTTTTTCAGCATTCTTGGGCATTGTTACTTAGGCAGTGCCTCTTTTCCTGTGGATGAAACTGTCTTTTCTGCTGCATCCACTACTAAGCAGTCTATGGTCCCTCCCTACCTATTCTAAATCTCCTAGGATCAACCTACTGAATTCTACTTTGGGGGTTAGATAGTCCCTGGCATATGTCCTCTGTATGAGGCATCTATCAGGGTTGATCCATGGGGCTAAGCAATTAGATCTTGTTGCTGTTTAACTGCCTTTCATTGGCATTCCCCTAAATTATGGAGCATTTAAGAAAACTGTCCCATCAATTGCACTACTTTCTGGACATGCAAAATGAGTTGTTTGCATAATTTACAGTGAATTCATAAGTCTTACTCAGCACCTGGATGCTCTTGCTCATTTAGCATGCAGGTGTAATAAAAGATAGATAAAGTCTTTTCAACAATGTGCTCCAGACATAATATGCATCAGCTACATTCTGAGCAAACAAGCATTTCATCTGGGCTTCTTCACAGGGACATTATAAGGTGAACAACAGGTGGAACAGGGCTTGTATTAGCTGACTGTTGCGTTTCTGTGACTCTCACTTTCTGACCTTTGCCAAATGCAGCTTTGTTTCCTCTTTTTCCAAATCATATTGTACTGCTGACTAGATCCAGAAAGGAGCCAGGGGCAGAAACCTGGTCTGTCAGGATTGAAAGTCCTTCTGGTGTGCTTCTCTCTGCGTTAAATGAACAGTAAGGCTGGTCTTCAAGAAGAGACTCCCAGATGATGTCATGTATTGAAGCAGAGAGATGCAAAGCCAGTCATTTGACTTGGGAGATCTTAGAAGTTTCTAAACTGATGTGTGATATGTTTTGTGTAAATTTTGCCTGAAGTCATAACCTTAGTCGCCCTCCCCCCCCTCTCTCCCCCTCTCTCCCCTGTCTCCCCCTCTCTCTCCCTCTCTCCCTCTCTCCCTCTCTCCCTCTCTCTCCCTCTCTCTTCTTCTTTCTCTCTTCCTCTCTCTCCCTCTCTGTTCCTCTCTCTCCCTCTCTCTCCCTCTCTCTCCCTCTCTCTCTCTCTCCTCTCTCTCTCTCTCTCCTCTCTCTCTCTCTCTCTCTCCTCTCTCTCCTCTCTCTCTCTCTCTCTCTCTCTCTCTCTCTCTCTCTCTCTCTCTCTCTCTCTCTCTCTCTCTCTCTCTCTCTCTCTCTCTCCTCTCTCCTGCCCCTAACAGGGAAAGCAGAAAAATCGGTGCTTTTAGGCACTTGTTGGAGGTTCAGGCACACAATTTCCTAAACAACAAATTAGCTATCCTTGGGAATCAAAAATTTCATCACATTTTGTAGTGATCTGGTGGGAAATAATGTCTGGGGAAATTTTCACAACTTAAAATATGCAAATTCACTATTTGATTGTAATGCCAACCAATGATCCAGTGTTACTATTCTGCCTCTTATAAGATGAGAGGCTATAAACACTAGTATATTAAAAATGTATCCACCAAAGTAAAATTAGTATGCAGTAAGTGCTTAGTTTTCTAGAATTTTGGTCTCAGATGCATTGGTAAAAAAAAGTTTAGTGGTATATATTGTCAGCCTATAATAAATATCTCAGTCTATCAAAGCTGATAAAAAAAAAGTATCACACAATAAATACACTGTGAATTGGGGATCAATTTTATACCCATCCCAGGGATGTGTTTAATGACCTAATGGAATGTTTCCAAATATAATTTCTCTGATTCTGTGAAATCAATGCTTCTATAAACTCTAACCAATACACAATACACATCAGTATATTAAAAATGTGTACCCAAGTACACATTTTATGTTAAAAAATTAATTGGATTGGCTTAATAGACATATCAAGTTACAGTGTAATGGACACTCTGTTGTCTTTTTATTGGAGCTAATAGACTAGCATGAAAAGGAATAAAATACTGAAAATGATAACAGTTTACGACTTTGGTAGTTTTTTTTTTCTTAGCCTTTTAAATTTGATGGTATGGCATATTGGCTCTCACTCTCCTTTTATGGGTATTTGAGTTTGACCCTGTTAAAAATGACAAAGAAATAGCTAAGAAGAAGCACTATCTCCCTCTCTTACCCTCAGCAAGTGTGATCAAGAAATCGCCAGGCAATGGCATCTTCATTTGAGAGGTTCATATGTCAGCTGCTGGTGCTGGGAAGGTTCCATGAGGGAGAAGAATTATGAGGATGAGGCCCCTGCTTTGTACTGTTGACAAATTAGTCTATCTCAGCTCTTCATTTCAAACACAACTTCAGCCCAAGGAGAACTGGATGAAATTGAAGTTGGTCATGCCAACCCAGAATGACCTTGAATGAAATAGATCTCTCTGTTTACCAGGCATAAAGATTACAGTAGACTCATCAATCAGAAGGCCAATGGGATCATAGATTTATCTTACTAATTTGAACTTTACAAACTTGGAAGCTAAAGCTTTATTGCTAATTATTATTGTTGTTGTTGTTGCTATGTAATGGGACTTGGAAGCCTCTTCCAAATGAGATGGGCTTTCCTCTTTGATATTTATCACGCACATAACTGATAATTAATTTTGTGATTAGATATTTAGTGTTTGACTCTCCCACTAGGCAGTCAGTGCTATGAAATCAGGAAATGTATGCATTTATCTAACTCAATTGCTTGCCTGATTCCCAGTAAAGAAAGTTATTCATGCACTCTCTATGGGCTTTCACTTGTGGCTCTGCAACAATTACTAAAATATTTGCTCAGTCTATAATTAAGGATGTGCTACACGAATGAATGAGCACTGACTGTGTGCTGCAAATAGCACTAGGACTGGCATCAAGAAAAATTGGTTGGGTCTTGCTCTGTTCTAGATAGCTATGTTACTTGGAAACGTGAAATTAAATTCTATAAGGCTACACTTCATTGTGACATGAGACAGATCCAATATGATACCTATGACATTGTCACTTTTAAAAAAAAATTGCTGGGTGTTTTCATGTAAGGCCCTACTCTCCAATACAACATTCTGCAATACTGGTCCCCTGAGAACCTCTGGGAGTGACCCCAGCATAGAATCTAGAGTAGCAGTATGTAGTATTGGGTGTTGCTAATATATCCAATAATAATTGGTGTATTGGTATATCAAAACTATTAATAAATAGATTGAAGAAAAATAAAAAATAGGGAGAATACGTCTTATTTCATTACACTTTCAAAATGTTATATTAGTCCTACAGCTATGGTTGCTGCTCACAGCAAGAAAGAAAATGGGGAGAGGAAAAGAGGATGGAACAGTGATTAGGCCTTGGACACAGACAATCCAGGTTCAATCCCCAGAACTGCATATAGTTCCTCAAGCACTGCCAGGAGTGAACCTAGAGCACAGAGTCAGAAGTAAGCCCTGAGCATCACTGAATGTGTCCCCAAAACAAAACAAAATAAGACCAAGGACCAAATGAAACCTTGCCATTAGTGAAATTGAATGGTGTCGTTATTTTGAGACTTTAACTGGAAGGGATAGAATTTTTTAATAACTTGGGTGACTTCTCTGTGTACATCGTTCAAACATGTCACCATTGAGTCATTCACTCAAAACATCACAGTCGGGGCCGGGCAGTGGCGCTAGAGGTAAGATGCCTGCCTTGCCTGCGCTAGCCTAGGACGGACCGCGGTTCGATCTCCCGGCATCCCATATGGTCCCCCAAGCCAGGAGCGACATCTGAGCGCATAGCCAGGAGTAACCCCTGAGCGTCACCGGGTGTGGCCCAAAAACCAAAAAAAAAAAAAAATCACAGTCGATTGGCATGTGATTTGATATTTAAGGCATTGTATTTACATAGTAATACCATCATTTGAGGAACCAATGTGTGCTGTTTACAAAGTACTGAAGCCTGGGGTCAGCAGGATGGTACTGTAGATAAGGTGTTTATATTGCATGTATTGATCCAGGTTCGATCCCCAGCACCCCATGGGGTCCTCTTGACCTGCCTGGAGTGATCCCTAAGTGTAGAGCTTGGAGTAAGACTTGAACACTGCCAGGAGTGGCCTCCAAACAAAAAAATCAAATCTGCTGAGGACTGGAACTTTAACAGCTGAAAGGAGAGCAAAAATGCTTACATATGTGTACATATATATGTATATTGTTTGAATTGATAGTTAGACTAGATTTCTCTAAACTGAAGCAGATTCTTTTTTTTTTTTTTTTTCACTGCCCTAGCGGGAGAAAGGGCCATGAATACTTAATTGCACAGTCTTACAGGCTGTGCTCAAAGACATCAGGATTATAGTAACTATCATTTCCTCCCTGATGGTTAACTTCAGAGCTTTATTTATTTAGGAAATTCTAGAACTAGCCTTTCAAAACATGCCATAAATGAGAAATTCCTTTGGCTTGCCAATACCTTTAGCTAGAAAAGCATCTCTGCTCTTCTAAGTCTGGATGGAC
Source organism: Suncus etruscus (assembly GCF_024139225.1). Classification (NCBI taxonomy): domain Eukaryota; kingdom Metazoa; phylum Chordata; class Mammalia; order Eulipotyphla; family Soricidae; genus Suncus; species Suncus etruscus. The sequence continues at coordinate 110,691,368 of NC_064850.1, forward strand.
TAAAATGTCCTGGTTTTTATAGGCAAATCCAATTTCCTAACTTACTTTCCTCTGAAGCCATGAAGCCTGGCTGCTGGATTCCTGCAAGTGGAAAACCAAAGCAGCAAACATTACCCGGGAGCTCCATACACACCAACTGTTAATTATTACTCCAGTGGAGAGTGGTGAGGGAGATTATATACAGTTACACCATGATTAACTCTCTGCTCATCAATTCTGCTTTATTTTTATTGGAAATCTTGCTGCAAATGTGGCATCAATTTCCTGGGCCCAGCACTCAGTTCCACCTTATTATGCAGCACAGCTTCCAGAGATATGAGGCACACTGGCTAATCTTAATTTAATTTCAGAGGAACTTAGCTCTCTCGCTTGCTACAAGCCCAGTTTCCTTTGTGATATTATCCACAAGGCTGAGACAGGCTAGAAATACCTGTGTAAATTGCAGTACCCAGGACTATCCCTGGATCTGGTATAAACATGCAGAAGTTCTGAGATTTCCTGACACTGCTGAGACTGGGGTTGCAAACAAGGCCTGGGGATTTTTCACTGTGATTTGCAAGAGGCACCCATCCAACCTCAATGTAGGCACAGAATCCTCCCTGCAGAGCATCACGCCCATCTCTCACCATCTCACAATTCCCAGAATCAAACCCCTGGCCTTTCAGGATAGAACCTGGTTTCTGAGAAGTCCCCCTCTATTAGAGGAAATAAATGAGTTGATGCCTTTTTAATCTGAGCAGATGCGTGCCATTTCCTAAAGAGAATTCTTACAAGAATATTTCTTTCCTGGAATGTTTTATTTCTGCAGGAGAGAAAGAAGAGCCGGATGTCCTCCTGGATCAAAAGCACCAGCTTTTCATTAACTGGTGATGAATCTGTTTGCACCAAATGCACATGCACTTAACGAGGTGGAAATTACCCTCTTGGTTTATTGGGCCGGACTGGGACTATCAGTCTCCCTTGGTTCTCAACAGAACCTCAACAAGTCCATAATTGAAGAAATTCTTTCAGGACCATGGATATTATTTAGCTTTTCTATTACCTAGGATCTACACCAGGAAAATTATGTGCTAACACAAATCAGATATTCCCCTAGGACTTATTTGCTGGATGTTGCCTGGCAAGAATTCATATGGCTTCAAAATTATGCTGGAAGGAGGAGACATGAGAAAGGAGACAGAAAGTGAGCTACGCTTCTTTCTTTGCAGGAGTAAAGAAACATAAAAATCAAGCTGGTAATAAATTGTTTCCCTTTTCATATTAGCAGAGCCTCCTTTCTATTTGTTGAAGAGTATTCATGGAAAGGAGCGTCTCAGATCATCTTTGCGAAAAATTTCTGGATAATTTTAGAATACATTGAAGTTGACAAACTATAGAGGTACCAAAAAAATCTTCATATCAGTCCCCATGTGTGAGGAGGGTAGGAAATAGGTGGGTACAAGCCCTAAGAACTCTGTTGAATGAAAAGAGCTTGTAAATTGGAGTGTCTGCCATTAGAGATGCTAACTTGTTCCTTCAGGAAAACTTTTAAAAATTATCCAGTTGCTCAGCCTGAAAGATTAACATTACAAAAGGGGTAACCAAAGTTAGTTTATTTGTTTATTTTTAAACAAACACCCTAAACACTGCTTAGGCAGCTCCCCTCTCCAAATTGCTTTAATAGATATTAAAATTTCCTCCAAAATTGCAGTAAATAAAATAGTGCAGCACCAATACAAGAATGACTAGCTAAATTAATGTCATCATGAACATTAAAAAACTACATAAAGTTTTGAAGCCTGAGAGAGCACAGCAGAAAGATAGCACATGCCTTGCATGCAGCCAGTCCAGGACAGATGGTGATTCGAATCTCAGCATCTCATATGGTCCTCCATGCCTGTCAGGAGTGATTTCTAAGTGCAGAACCAGCAGTAACCCCTGAGCGTGACAGGGTGTGAACCAAAAACCAAAAACCAAAAAAAAAAAAAGAAAGAAAAGAAATGTTTCTACATATTTCTTTAGATGAAAAAAGAAAAAGAGAACAAGAAAGAAACTATTGAAATAATTTTCTTACGTGCTTAGTGTAGCACTGGAATCAGTATTGCATAACAGAGTAGAAAGAGCATGAACTTTCATATCAGACTAATTCAAACCTGGATTGAAATTTCAGTTATATCACTTCCTAGCTTTGTGTTCTTGAGCAAGTTAATACTTTCACTGAATATCACTTACCTAAATCTAATGAGTGTGATGAAATGTATCTTGAAAGGTTTGAGTGTATGAGAATCAAATGATATTCTACAAATCAATCATAGGTTTTAGTTACAAGCCACAGAGACAGCTAATTTGGGCATAAAAAGAAGTTATTCAAGCCTATTGTGTTGCTTATAATGTTTCTGAAAGATTGGAGAAACAGAGTTGAGGAGAAAAGGAAAACTGGGTAGCCCCCCAAACCATAGAAATATATGGACTACAGAGAAGACTCCTTAGTCCCACAACTGAAAACTTGGTGGTCACCAGGAGGAAATGGTGGCTAGTGTTTGCTCCTGGAAAGCAAGAACTGTTGGCAATAGACATCAGAATGGCCTTTGCTAGGTCCACCTTCTAGAGATCAAAAGATCCAGCTGTGAAATCCTAGTGAATCTTGATGGGTGAATGTAGATGAATCTCTGGTTATATAACTCTGGTTCGTGTGACTCTGGTTTTCCTAACTCAATTAAGTGCAGAGAAGAGTAGGAAAATAAGTCTAGGATTTTCAAGCTTATTAATAAAGGCAAGCTCTTTTTTCCAATATGATTCATAAGATAAAGAAGTTCTAAACAAATAGAAAAATGTAAGATTCTGGATCACCTAAAGTACCCATTTAAAATGTATCAAAGCTCTTGATGTAACAGGCATTAAGCAAATGCAGCTATTACTGTTTTCATAAAGTAGGAGAAAGATTCTAGTATTTATTAAATGAGGCTAAGACTTAATGAGTTGGTCGAGAAAAACCTACAATTTACCAAAATTAAGTGTATGGGATAAGAGGTTAAAGAAACAAAATCTCACATTAAAGAAAGTCACAGCATCCTACAGTGTCCACCTGTTTGTACAGACCTCACCTGGATCCATCTGAAACTGTTGCCCAGTGAAAGAGGTGAGTCTTTGAGGTACATGAACAATTGACAGGCTCATCGAGTGGTTGGAAGCAAAGATGTATTACTTGGAACAAGTAAGAAAGTAGGGAGATAGCTCTAAAAGTACAGCCTCCTACAGCAGACAGTTCTGGGAGATTTTCTTCTTTTGGATTTTGAGCCACACCCAGTGCTGCTAAGGACTTATTCCTAGCTCGCACTTAGGAATCATACCTGGCAGGGCTTAGGGGACCATATGGGATGCTGGGGATTGAATTCAGGTCAACCTCATGCAATGTAAGAGCCTCAGTCACAGTTGTTATCTCTCCAGCCACTCCCCAATTTGTATATTATAGCATATTTCATAATCAAAAAAACATTGAGACTTGGGATAAAGGTATAATCTAGGAGTTGCAAGAAACATTATTGTACATGTGCAATGGCTTGCCATATTTCTTCATACTTCAAATGGTATTTTTAGCATGCTCAGGAAGGTGCTCTTTCGGGAGGCATCAACAGGTCACAGATGGACAACAGTGTTCAGATTGGCTGAGGATCAGGCATGGCTGGAACCAGCTTTGTCCAGAGCAAAATGGAGCATCTGTGTGATAGGGCCCTTCTTATGGCTCTGACCTTTGAGGAGATGAAAAAAATAGAATGCTGTCTTTATTGCTGTAGTGCTCATTGGATATTTAATTTGATATTTCTTTCTGTATTGATGTGGTGTTTCAATTACCTTTTTCATGTCCTCGCTCAAACTAAGGTTGAAAGCCTCTAGAAGGACCCCGCCATTTTCAGCTTATTTAATTTATTTATTTATTTTTCTTTTCTTTTTTTTTACTCCATTCTATTGCTTTTCTTTCCTTCAAACAAAACCACATAACTCGAATTATCGAGCTCCACCTCTCAAATAGAGGGGGAAACAAGGGAGGGTACCAGGACCAAACAGATATATGATCACTAATAGTAAGCTAGACCAAGAGAGGACCACCTACTCTAGCAGCACAGTGGGGTGATGGTGAGGAATATGGTTGCAGGAAGGGAACGGGGATGGGGAGAGGACAAATTTGGTGATAGGTATTCCCCTGATTCAATGTTAATATATACCTAAAATACTACTGTGAAAGATATGTAAGCCAATATGATCAAAATAAAAATTAAAAAAAAGAAAATTGCCAAACTTTTATTCTTAAGTACAAATAAACATGAGGCATTTCACAGTAAAAAAAAAAAATAGAGTGCTAACAAAAAAAATCACATTTTGTCACACACTGGAGCAAACCATTCTCTCCAGCTAATGAAAGAAGACATGCTTTCTAATGGTATCTCCTCTATTTCTGAAAAAACATCTTATTTCCCTACTATTAGAGCTATTTGCATATAATCTGTTCTTCATTTTTGCTTTGACATCCCATTGGAAATCCTCAGACTTAGGAAAATATTGAAAGAAATTCAGATTCTATTAAGTTTTTGAGTTCATTAGCCAGCTTTGTAGAAAATCTTACACGAGTGATCTAATGGGTTGAATCTTTTGTTTCTGCTCAGTTGTAGGTTCCAGGTGACCCACTGTAGCTGATTCAATGCTGTGAGCAGAGGAGGAATTTGGCTCATGATTGAGAAACCGAAATTACTGGTTATTCATTTGGAAAAGTCTGGTAATTGTTTCATCTTTAAGCACTAACCAAGATAAAGTAATCTTGGGTCCTCAATTTCCTTTTCTTTAGAAAAACAAACATGCTTACATTACCTTTACTGCCCTGTAACTTCACACAACATCAAATATTGATCATTTCAGGCTTGATGAAACAACTCATGGGAGACAGCCTTTTTCGTTCACAGATGAGCAGCTTTACAGAACATACACTGCTTTCCTCTGTCTTATCTCTATGCCTTACTGTCACCAATTTCCACCTGCCTTTCCTTTATCCAGTCTTAAAAGTCTAGTCAAAGATGACTGAGACTACTCTGAAATGGTTCTTCCAGCTGTATTTCTTGCTGGCTACATTTTATTCTTAATTTACTGCTTTTCTCTCTGAATAGAGTAGATTGATGAAAGAATCTCCTTTAAACCAAGGTGCTTCTTGCCTTTTCCCTTGACTTTCTGAAAGATTCTGTTATTATTTGTGTAAGAAGCCAGAGCACTTTGAGACCCTCAGATACAAATCCATCATGTCAGGGGCCGTAGAGATAGTACAATGAGCACAGTCCTCGCTTTGCATAAGGCAGACTTGGGTATGAGAGCTGCATGACTAATCCTCAAGCACAGAGTTAGGCTTAAAACCTGAGCACCACTGCGTTTGAGCCCCCTAAATCAAACCAAAACAAATATATTATTTCAACCTTAAACAAAAAGCAATCAGTTATACCAGGGACAAAATGGGTTTATTTGGAAGCAAATGATGAAAAGGGCAGATTCGAGAGCCATTACTTGAAGAAATCTGCAGGCAATTTTTGGATTCCAAGACTTTCCCAGTAATTTTTGGATAATACATTCTACCAATCCACCAGAGGGAAAATACGTATCTCTTTTCAGAGGATAGGCAAGGGTTATAGCAGTCCCTTTGTTTGCTCATTTAGACTTTCTCTTTATAGTATCGTTTCTCATTTAAATAGCTTCTTCACATTAGTGTCCACAATATATTTCTATTATTGTGTTGTATTGCAAAAGGGAAGAATTCCATTTCTTACATCTACATTAGCTTCATTTTTAAATGCTAGGAGCAAAAATGTATTGCTAGCCAAGATACATCCTCAAATACTACATGAATAAGGATTCGCTGTCTCGGAAAAACCCTGCTCAACTCTCCAAACCTGAAAAGGTCTATTGCTTCCCTCACATTCATCTTTGAGAATGAAAAGACCCAGCAGCAGTTCCCTTTGGTACAAACGCTCTTTATATTTTGTTTGCTAATGCACAGTTTTGAGATTAGGAGATTAAGAACATGCTTACAAGGAGGTTTAGAAAGTGATTCACTCCAATCTATTCATTTGTCTGGTTTGATTGAATTTTTAAATAACATTTGATAATTAGTACATCTTGGCTTTTGAATTGCAAATAATATCAGAATTATGATAGATATAATCTAGTCAAAATGTGTCCATGTTTCTTTCAATGAAAGACTTTGGGGAATTCCTTAATTCTTACAAAAAAGGTATGTGCTTCCACCACCTATTTTTATTTTATTTTGTCTATATATGCATATATGTATGCATCATTATGTATTTGGTTCACACCCGGTGCTGCTCAGGGGTTACTCCTGGCTATGCGTTCAGAAATCTCTCCTGGATTGGGAGCCAGGACATATGGGACACCGGAGGATGGAACCTCGGTCTGTCCTAGGCTAGCACACGCAAGGCAGACACCTTAAAGCTTGTGCCACCACTCCAGCCTGCATTATGTATTTGGGGCCTCTTAAGAGATGCTCAAGTGACCCAAGGGCACCTCCTAAAAATTCTCGGCTGATGTTTAAATACTATTGGAGTTAAAGGCAGTGGAGTTTGGGCTCTGTTGTGTGCCCAAATGGTGCTGGAGGTGTTGGGGGAGGGGGGGGCCTCCAGGGTTAGATACAGCAGCAATGCCCAGGGGAATCACGTGGTACTGGTACTAGAGGCAGGTTAAAGTACTCATGAACTATCTCTCCTTCCCCAATACCATAGTTTAAAGGACCAAAGTACTTGAATTTACAGTTGGCCCTGTAACAATACACATTTGAATTACTTATAAGCATCTACTTATAAGCAGATTTCCTGGTAACTAGATGATGTAAGTTTATAGCATCAAAATACAATACTGTGATTATATATTTTCTTCCTCATAGTTTCCTTTATAACATGTTCTTTCCTCTCATTTGTATTTTAAGAAGACAATCTGTAATGTATGTAGCATACAGAATAAGTGAATAAACTATTATGTTATTGGTCAGGTCTTCAGTCACCAACAGGCTATTAGTAGGTAAGTTAGGGAGAAAATCAATGATTATATGTGAGTTTTCAATTGCTTGGAAACCCCAAATCTTGATTTTTTTCCAAATCAACTGTATTTGTAATGAAGTCAGAGACCAACATATTTTCTATAAAGACCCAGATGGCATATATGTCAAGTTTCCCAGTCTTTCAGTCTCTGTCATATCCCTCAGCTCTCTGTTATGGTATATAAGCCCTAGGCAATTCACAAATTATTGAGTGCAGCTGCATTCAAATAAAGCTTTATTTATAAATAGTAAAAATTCAAATTTTATATGGCTATTATGGGACAAAATATTCTCCTTTTGGTTTTTAAAAGCAGTTTACCATAAATAACACAATTAATTCTTAAAACAATAGTGTCATCACAAACATTTAAAGGAAGATTTCCCATGTTAAGTAAAGACAATTAAAATACATTTACAGTTATCCTGTTAAGAACTTCATTGATTTTTCTTTCAAGATATAAATGTCATTCTCAGCTTGTGGAAAATGTAAACGCAGGAGGCAGGCTGCTTATAGTGAGCCACTGTTTGCTGATCACTGCTTTAGGTAAATTGGAATAAATTTCTGAATTTTCAATAAATCATATTTAAGGTTGAACTCTAAATTTTACTATATTTTTCAAAACTGGAGGCCTAAATTTTCAATTTATGTCATTCATTTAAAAGAAGGATATGTGACTATATGTGTATGGATACTGAATTTCTTCAAAGCACATTTGTAGAGTATTTCACAAGAAAAACTATATATGTGAGTTTTTTGTGTGCAAAGACCTCACTTGGGATATACCAAGTGTCTGTTGTTTCCATGAAATATCATGAGAGAAAAAGGGTACAAGAATGAGCAAGTAGCTGAATTTCAACTACACATATATAGTACTTTTTCATTTTGTAGTTTAGATCATTCAAGCCTTTTATTTTTCAATTTTTAGTTGATTTACTATGATTTACATAATACAGTCATTTCAGGCATTAAATATTCAAACACCAATTCCACCACCAGAGTGGCCTTCCTTTCACTGGTGTCTTAAATTTCCCACCTACCACCATAACCTTCCCTCTTTCAAACACAAAGAAATTTATTTCCTATTGTTTGATAACTCTAAAGGCAAATAGAGTTATCTGTTAGATAACTTAGATCACTTAGTAATTAGATAACTTAGATCAACAAGGATCAGTTTTAAATAATTATTATATCTCCCCTGGTGGTACTAAAATCAATGTCTATGGATTAAAAGGGCTATGGTTGGTGCTAGTTGAGCCTTCTGTGTAACTGTTTAGGCTCACTGAGTTTGATAGGTTTCTATGTAACTTTCCTATCAGATTTTCTATGATACTACTTGGCTGACATTATACTATGAAATGTTGAGGTGTTCAAGAGCTAAGGAACAAATTTAGTGGTTTTCCAGTTTGCTAAGGTTAAGTTGTGGAACTAGATTGTTTCTGTTGGAGGGTAGAGGGTGTGGTATTGAGCTGTTGTAGTTCATGCAAAAAGGAAAATCTGCTCCCACCAATTCTGAGAATGCCACAGAGGGATCAGCCCTCAACCCGACTACCTGGGAATTATCAACAACCATTATTTTCTTTTGGAGCTTGGTAGATGAACTGGGCCATCTTTCTGCTCAGAAGATTGCAGGTGTAGGTGGATAATTCTAGCTTTTTAAATCGTACTATTATTTCCAATGATTTGTAAATACTGGAAGACTGGAGGAATCCTGCCTAGTACTGAATATCTCCTAAATAGTCCAGGGCCAAAGCAAAGTACAGATGAAGAACCTAGTTCACATTATTTAAATAATATGGTGTTGAATTTCAATGCCACTGTCATTTTTTCTGAGTTCACAATATATAATGTTTGCTTCCCAGATATATGGATGTCCATCATTGCAGCCCATACAATATATGAGTACAATGATGAAAATTCATGTTTTTTTAGAGCTTTCACCAGCTTAGCTTTCTTAGAAAACCTGGGAAAAGGGAGGGAGGGAGGGAAGGAAGGAAGGAAGGAGGGAAGGTAGGAAGGAAGGAAGGAAGGAAGGAAGGAAGGAAGGAAGGAAGGAAGGAAGGAAGGAAGGAAGGAAGGAAGGAAGGAAGGAAGGAAGGAAGGAAGGAAGGAAGGAAGGAAGGAAGGATGGGAGGGAGGGAGGGAGGGAGGGAAGGAGGGAGGGAAGGAGGAAGGGAGAGAAGGAGGGAGGGAGGGAGGAAGGGAGGAAAGGAGGGAGGAAGGGAGGAAGAGAGGAAGGAAGACAATTAATATTAAGTAACTCTTGTCCATTTCAGTGTTCTACAGGGATATGAGTTTATTGGTATATTTATTTCTAGAAGGAATTCTCTCTCCTGTCTGTATGTCTCTCTTTGTCTGTCTGTCTGTCTCTCCCTCTCTCTCTCTTCTCCCCTCACCCCCACCACCCCTGGAGATCAGTGAATCTCCCTCAATTCTTCTACATGTTGCAAGGAGCAAAACAACAAAAATTCATACCTTCAGAATAGCAAACAAAGCAAAGCTGGGATGCAGAACAAATGACAAGTGACAGTGCAACTGGATTTCAGAGGATCTGAGTCATTTGGGCAAAAGAGCCCACAGATGGCTCATACTGCTGTTCAGAACAGGAAAATGGGTCACTGTTTCCAGACCAATTACTACCCCATTTATAAGACTTAGGGATAGGATTGGGGCCTGGAGGCTTTAGGGGACAGGCAAGGTTGGGGTAAAGGATTGGGAGTCTTCAGTGTTGGGGACTGATAGTGACAAATAGTGCCATGCTCTTAGCAGAATGTCATAGCAACATTCTTGGCTGATCCTCTCTGAGTAGACTGAGCACCTGCAGTCACGCTACATAGCAGAGGACTTTGGGGGGCTGGTGGTGAGTGAGCATGGGACTACTGCCATCCAGGCCTAGAAGGGCTTGCAGAGCCTGGTTCACAGGCTGCCTGGGAATGGTTCTGCAAGGTCATTGATGAGTGTTAGCAAGAACTGCAAGAAAAGCAAGCTTAAAATCATAGCACATAAGGCCAAGTCATTAAGGATGCATCAAACTCCATCTCATCTCCAGAGATCTTTTCTCCTCCATTGAGGATGCATGTGTGGGGACAGGCTGCATGTAAAGATAATGAGAACTGCAGAACTCTGGGAGAGCTGGTTACCAGAGTTGTAATGAAGATCTGCGTCACTTACCAGACAATAATAATAACTGTAAACAATGATTTTTCAAAGCTTGAAGAGTTAGAGTTTTGGAGGTGGGAGAACAATAAGCATGAATAGAAATGAGAAATAAGTCACTACTGAAGAGATGGAAATCGAGGTGAATGAGCCCCTATGCACCCACATTCCTTTTATATTAAAGAATAAACCTTCTCTTTCTCCAGTGCTGGTGATCCCAGACCCGAAGTAGCGCCGTCCTGGGAATCCTCACTCAATCATTCCCCTCAAGGACGAGTCTCTGCCAGCTCTGCTTGCTTGTGCTTCCATTTCTCCAGGACCCACCCTGCCCACCCACTACCCCCCCCCACTCTCTTGAGCCTCACAATTCCTCCTATAGGGAAGTCTGAGAGGAGGAAGACTGGAATGTCCCAGTGGCATGAAAACAACTTATACATCCACTGAGCCCAGAACAGTGAGAATAACAAAATTTATGCAGTGTGTGGAAGCACAGAACTGGATAGTAAAAGCAGCTAAATCATCTCTCTTGATAAAGCAAATTCTCACCACCTGCCACCCAGATCCCAGCATATGAGGAGTACTGCTCTGGGGTGAAGCTGCCCACCCCCTAAAAGGGAAGTGCCTGGAGGCTTTGAAGAGTTATGCAGATATAGGCAGTATTTATACATCTGGGCGATACATCAGCCATCAGAAGGTGTCTCCAGGCATGAGTTACAAGGCCTCTAAAAGCAATGACTCTTTTATAGGGTTTTAGATTATGGTGATTTTCCGTAAATCCTGCTGGAGTCACACAATAGGTCAAGAGCAATTAACATTAATTAAATGATCGCCATAAAGAGGTTGCTGCGCTGACACATGGTAACCTCTAAACGTACTTCGCCTGCTAACATTCAGGAGGGCTCATTCAGCTGCACAGGTACCTGACTACTGGGCCACCTGCCCTGGGCAACTGCGTGCAGGTATGTGTAACCCCAACATCCTTTTGCTCCAACTTGGTCCTGGATCATCTCCTCACCTGGAAGCACCTTTCTAAAGTGCTGGCCTCTCTAGCCTGCCTTCTGCCACTCAGGAAACTACAAAGAATGAGGAATGCACTGGGGGATATTCTGTAGACACTGAGGTTACTCTCAAAGTCCAATCTATTGAACTAAACAGAGAGAAAAAACAGCTTTAGAGAAAGAAGAATTGAGACACAGACCCACTCTGAGGTTCTGTAGGGAAATCGTCAAGGGAAAGGTCCAAGGCCAAGAGGGGGAGAGGAAACCCCTCCCTGCCAGGCCCTTCCAGACTCATCTTGAATCTGTTGAAGAATCAAATTCTTATCAGACAGGGAAGTGAAAAAAAAAGATCATGCTTAATAATATTCATTTGGAAAATCTCCCTGGGTATAGATTCTAAAGTAAATGGGGTAAAAACAGGGTAGATCTGCTGAGCTAAGGAGTAGGATGGGGTCAGGGCTTTAAGAAGAGAGGTAGGAGTTTTATTTCTTGTAGGTTGAGAGATTGGAGTAGAGTTAGGAATAAGCATTGAGAAAGGCACTGTCTGGGATCCAAAGCATCCCAAAGGCCTGAAGGCCTTTGAAGCTCTGGACCCACCTGAGGAGCACAGGAACCCCCAGAGGAGAGGCTCCAAACTGAAACAAAGGTCAGGCTATGAATATCAAAAGAAAATTAGCAACAGTTCCAGGTTCTCCCTCTTGACAACACCCTAACAATATACTTCAGGACAGTTTGGGGGAATATATCAAAACTAACTTTATGGGAACAAAGCCACAAGTTTCCTCACTTTGGGGTACTCACATCCCACCATCTCTACCTGAGATGTGTACTCTGTCTTCTGCTTCAATCCTGGGAATTCATCAGCAATTCTCCTCGGGATGAGCACTTCTTATTTCCATTCTCCACCAACATTCTCATTCTCTCACTCCCAAATTAATTTACCTTCTTTACCACTCATTTCCTTCCCAAAAATTCTTTCCTGTGGAAGTGGACAGTGGATGGAGCGAAGACTCCATCAGCTAAGACTGATTTTTCCTTTCCGTCCAAAGATCAGTTCCTCACTCCACTCTGAGTTCCCTGACTTCCCAAGAAATTGGGATTAATTTCTGGGTCATATAGATGAGTGAGACTTAAGAGTAGGTTGACAATGGCCTTGTGAAACTGATAAGCTGCAGCAGCTCTGCTATGCAGGTGCTCAGAACAGGCATTCATGAGTCCTTGATTTTCTAGCACATCCCAGGCCAGGGTGGCCAGGCAGGTAGAAAGGAAACAAACTCCCCTCTGGGACTTCCACCTCACTTGTCCCCACTGCAAGATTCAACTTGACAAATTAATGTGTCAAACACTAGATGCTCTGTAATTACAGGTTGTCCTACCATAGAGATGGGCTTCTCTAGAGTTGTTTCTGATAAAAATTATTTACCATACCCCAATTTTCACATTTTCAGGACTTAAAGAAAGGATAAAGTACCTGACTTTAGGGCTTCCACTCACCTTAACTCAAAAATAATCTTCTTGCCAAAGTACCATATTTTGGAAAGGCATGTACTGAATACTTAAGAGTATTTTACTTTTACCTACCACAATGAGGGATTTCAGGGTGTTGCATTTTCAGAGAGGGTAGTGTCCAGAACCACAATGGAGCCAAGAACATGATCTAGGCAAAGACAGTGTATAAGGGAGAAACTGGACTTAAAGGGACCAAGATGTGACCAAGAATGAGAATTAGGATATGGTGAAATGATGTAAGGTAGGAAGCCAGTGTGTGTGGATCTATTTGTCTGTGCAGCATAGACAAAAAACCATGAGATGGGGGATACAGCCGAGAATGAGCAGAGGTCAAACTTAAAAAATAGCCTCACAGGGGCTGGGCTCAGTAGACTCAACATGCCAGGACTTCTGATTCTCTTCGACTGGTATGTTGGGGGCTCTGGGCAGGACAGCTAGCCATAAGACCCCTGGACTGACCACTTAGTCCAGGGGACTGAGATCCCCCCACGCCAGACTGGTCTTCAGGGCCGGGCCTGGTAAATCGGGCTCTAGGGGGAGGGTTGGGGAAACAAACTCCTGTTGTACGCATGCTGGACCCCATTCACGGGTTCTTTTCTTACTACTATTTATAGAATGGTCTAGATTTGGAGGATAACATTCAAATAGGTCTCTAAAATCAGTGTATATGTAGACGTGACTTCCTATACAGTGGTCCTCTCTGACTGCCAAACCTAATCCATAAACAATTCAGGTATACAACGTATTTAGCCCCTCGGATATATTGCCCCTCCCCCACACCAGAGCCCCTTCTACACCCTCATCTCCCAATCTGGATTCGTTATCTTTCCCTTAATTAACCCTCTTTACCCTCAGTTCTTAACTTGTTAGGCACCAAGACCCACCTCCTGCCCCAACACATTCTGCCCTTTCGCACACCCCTACAAAGCTCATTATCACTCCTTAACTCTCTCACCCCCAACCATCAGTACCCCACATTTATTCTTTTTAACTTCAGTACTTCACAGTCCTAATCACAGACCAAAGTTGTGCATTGGATTTAACAACCCCCAACTATTTTATTTCAAAAGACATAAAATGGACACATATGTCTTTTGAATAAATATATGTGTATTTTCTTTGACAGCTATAACTCTTACTAAGTATCCTTTAAGAGTGATGATTCTACCAACTTTTTATCTTTTCTTCTCTTTGTGAGCTGTTCAATAAGGAATTTTGCTGAAAGACTCCCTCTGTTTAATGCTTATGATTGAACCATGTCATGGGGATTGTTGGACTTATTCTTACAGCCCCCATATGCACCGATAACGCCACGTGGCATTGTTCCTTGTTTGCATAGGCACGTTAAAATGGGAAAATACTATACATACAAATAAGTTCTTATCTAATAGAGATTGGAACATACAAATCTTGTAGTGCAATAGGACCTTACACCCTGAACATCGATCTAATGGCCAGGCACAGGCCTCAAAAGAATGGGCATCCTCCATTCACCCCGAACCAGGGAAGCTATCTACAAAACATCCAAGGTTTTATATACCAACATCTGGAAGCAATCCTCTACCAGTGAAGACCCTACCACTGCTCTGACATCGACCTGCTCAAAAGAGACTTCCCTTAACACTAAGAAGATTTGACAACAACAATGACCTGTTACAGGACAGGGCTCTCTGTATTGCCTTTTAATTGTGAGGTGAAATGAGAGGACACTCTGCACCATCCTGACTGCAATGTAGGATATGCAGATTCCAGGATCTTTAATACAGAAACATGATACCACCAACAGAGACTGTGTGAAAAATAAAAGTGTATTGGCACTACAGACAATGACTTGGATTGGACAAACTAGTTTGCCTGGAGCCTAGAGTTGGTCTTATGCCAGGAAACTTCAGGGGTAGGGTCTCCTTGTATTTAGGCCAAGACTTTTCCTTTCCATGTCCCTCATATTTTGGTAGGCATATGCAAACAATAATTGCCACTCTAACACCGTTTTTACTGTGCTCCTATGACTCTAATCCTTAAGAAAAACAACCCACTTAAACTTTTGAGGTTCACTTAAACTAATATGCATGTGCATGGAAATGTAAAAAAGTACTTTGCCTTCAATGTTTAAGGAGTTACATAAGTTTTATGGCTTTAGATTGCTTTGTGTGCTGCTAAGAAATATTTTGTATTACAATCTGGGGACTTGTGGGACAAAGTAATTGTACATGGGTTCTGTTTTATTTTCTTAATGTTCTTTGGCTGAAAGTTCAAAGTTCAGATATCAGCAAGGGGATTTCTGAGAATTCTGTTTATGGGTGATTGTCCTTCCACTGTAACTTTACCTTGTCCTCTTTCTTTGCCTCTTTGTTCTCATAATTAAAAATAAAAAATTTAAAAAATAGCCTCAGATCAGGTAGGAAGTACATGATTAAAGCACATGCCTTACACATAGGCATGTCCAGGCATCACATCACCCTGAGCATTGTTGGGTATCATACTTGAGGTCCACAGGCATGGCTGGGTACCTATAGTGGTTCCCAGCACTGCCCAGTTCAAGCAGCACCACATTGAGTCCCTACTCTGATTGGTTGATTGCTGGGAGTGTCTCCCAGACCTCCTCAGGACATTTTCAAAGCTCCTCTGACCCTGGGCAATAAAATAAAATAAATAACTTGGGAAATTTTAGCAGAAACTTATGGTATGTGGGGTGGAGCCTGCCATGAAGGAAACAGAAAGCAAGAGTGAGGACACCTCAGTCAGGACAAAACAAAAGTGAAAAGAAATAGAACAGAATGAGTGGGGAGACATCAGGACATTCTCAGGGCCCATCCCTGGAAGCAGATGTGAGGTTTGTGGCAGCCCTATAAAAGCATAGGCCAATATGTCATAAAATTCTATTATGATATTATAGTGATGTGACTGCAGGAAGCATCAGTAACAATGTGTTACCGGTGGACAGTTTTCATTTTAATTCTGTCATGATGTGATTGAAACTAGACATGTGCTAGGCAGCCACAGTCAGGGGCCTGCTCATGTGCCTTAATGTGACCTCATGCCAATTTTCTGATCCAAAAGCAATTCAAGTATAAAAACGCTGGGGAAGTGAGGAGGACATGTTGACTTTGGCAGAGGAACTCTTAGAACAGGAAGTCTCTCGAGAATAGTGGGGAAAGACCCCAGGGTCTCTCTATTCTGTAACAAGTTCCCAGAATCACTTCGAGACTAGTTATTGACCCAGAAATTAGCCCTGGAGGCTGTGGCCATTCCTTTTTCTTCCCTTTGACACCCTTCCCTGATTATATACTCAGCACAGCTCAAGCCAAGTTGGCTATTTATAGAGCAAGAGCAGTTTTACCAGAGGGTGTGGTGTTTAATTTGCAGATCTGTCCAAGAGTGAGGGGCAGATGGCTTAGCAGACAGTGCCTGTCAATGACCTTGATGCACCCACAGGCTCATCAGATCCAGCAGTGTGGTCTGATGAATGACTCCTGAGCGGATCAAGCTCTCGGGAAGAAAAGATTCATTGTCAAGCCAAGTGCCAGCTTATTAATTTTCCATGGATCTGTGGGTGGTTGGGAAAAGAGACCAGTTCGAATGAGCCTTTAAGGAATGTTGTTCAACTCAAGAGGTGGAACATATCAAGAGAAAATTTGCATTTGAAGATCTCAAATGGGATGGAAGGGAGAGAGGAAGAGAGGGAGGGAGGGAGAGAGGGAAGGAAGGAAGGAAGGAAGGAAGGAAGGAGGGAAGGATGGAAGGAAGGAAGGAAGGAAGGAAGGAAGGAAGGAAGGAGGGAAGGAAGGAAGGAAGGAGGGAAGGAAGGAAGGAAGGAAGGAGGGAAGGAAGGAGGGAAGGAGGGAAGGAAGGAGGGAAGGAGGGAAGGAAGGAAGGAAGGAGGGAAGGAAGGAGGGAAGGAGGGAAGGAAGGAAGGAAGGAGGGAAGGAGGGAAGGAAGGAAGGAGGGAAGGAAGGAAGGAGGGAAGGAAGGAAGGAGGGAAGGAAGGAAGGAGGGAAGGAGGGAAGGAAGGAAGGAGGGAAGGAGGGAAGGAGGGAAGAAAGGAAGGAGGGAAGGAGGGAAGGAAGGAAGGAAGGAGGGAAGGAAGGAAGGAGGGAAGGAGGGAGGGAGGGAGGAGCAATTCTCAGAAACAAAGCAAAAATCAAATCCTTCAGAAAGAAAGACATGTATATTCTTAATTCGCCCACTCCATGTTCCTGTAAATGTAATATAGGTGATATAGGTTTCTGTTCCCACATCTTCCTGGCACATAGCTCCTGAACCCTGGTGACTGGTGATTTCCTAGACAATAGCACTGTCTATTGTTCTAATGTAGCAACTGGATGGGCTCCTGGTTGGAGGCTACTCGTTCCAAACTTCAAGCCATGATTAGAAGCTTGGAATATGAAGTCCTGTTCCTCATCCTCGAGTCAGAAGACCTGGAGTGGGAGCTCCATTAATATATAATCATTGATATACTTCCATAATAAAATTTCCATAAAGTCAAAAAAAGCATGGGATTTAGAGGGGTTCTGAGTGGGCAATCTGACCGTGCTGGATGCTGATGTACCCCAACTCCAAGAGTCCATGAGCTCCTTCACTCAGGACCCTCTCGTTTCTACTTTATTGTATCTCTCACCATCAAACTATTCACATGTACATAAATACACACATTATATACATATATTGGTTTAGAGGTCACACCAGTGGTGTTAAGGGTTTAATCCTGGATTTGTACTCAGGGATCATTTCTGCTACTCAGGTGACTATATGTGGTGCTGGGGATTAATCAAACTCAGGTCAGCCATGTGCAAGGCAAATGCCTTAACTTCTGTATCCCTAAATATATATATTTCATTTGAGAGGAGGGTTAAGTCACTTCAAGAAGTACTCAGGAACTACACCTAATTCTGTGGTCAGGAATCACTCCTGGTGGTTCTCAGGATTGAAACATGGTTCCAAGGATTAAAACAGGGCTGAGTGCATGCAAAGCAAGCTACATAAACCCTATAATATCTCTCCATCTCCATAGGTTTTTTTCTTTCATTTGGTTGGTTTTTTAATAATTTTCATTGTGACCAACATGAATTACAAACCTTTCACAGTAATATTTAAGGTACATAATGACATTGAATTAGGGGTATTCCTACCACCCATATTGTCCTCCCTCCACCCCTGTTCCCAGCATCTCCCTCCTTGCCCCAGTACTACTAGTATAATTGATTCCCTCTGTGTATAGCTTGCTGAAGATTGGGTATCGATTCTGTTGTCGTTGACTTTTGGGTTTGATGTTCAAGTCTGATCGTTTTTTGTTTCTACTCAATGTTCATATGACTGTTTGGGTCTGGTACCATCCATTTCCCCCCTCGATTTATGAGGCAGAACAAGATGATTCAAGTTATGTGGTTTTATTTGAGGAATAAAATGAAGAAGAAAAAAAACCAACAACATCAAAAAAACACACACACACACACACACACACAAATATCAATTTAAGAAAAAAGAGAGGAAAAAAGAGGAAAAACATAAAAAACACACACAAAAAAAAACCCAAAAACAACAAAAGAAACAAAAATCAAAAGACCAAAACCAGCAAGTACAAAAAAGCACCACAGCAACAAATAAAACAACCACACAATAACCACTGGAGGAAAAAAAAGGAAAGAGGGCTGGTATAGCAAGGATTTTTTTGGTTTTGGTTTTAGTTTTTCGTTGTTGGTTTTTTTTATTTCTTTTTTTGGTTTTCAGCCACACCCGGTGACGCTCAGGGGTTACTCCTGGCTGTGTGCTCAGAAATCGCTCCTGGCTTGGGGGACTGTCCTAAGCTAGCACACGCAAGGCAGATGCCTTATCGATTGCGCCACCACTCTGGCCCCTGGTTTTTGTTTGTTTGTTTTTGTTTGTTTGTTTTTGCATAAGCACAGTAAATATTGGGGAAATTAGAAAGGGAATTCTTTTGGCTAAAAGATACAGGGTTTCTCTACCCTTGAAGCATACTGTCATGAGAATAACTACAGGCTCCACACACACTCCTTTACACAACCCAGGGACTTTTTATAGTGCCAGAAAACTTTCCACTCAGTTGTGGCTGATAGAATCAGACCTCTAACTAGAGATCTTGGTATTTGCACAAGTCATAGGATGACATCTAGGATAGCGTCTTTCTTTACGGTTCTAGCAGTTCTGTTCCATCACTTTTGTTGTAATCAGTCTTCTGTAAGTAGTAGTCTTGATTTTTGCAGGACATACAGCTTTTTCGTAACCCATTTTCTGTTGAGATTGAAAATGTCCTTACAATTTACCAAATGGAACGCTGAACTGCAGAACTGTGACTCTGAAAGACACATTTAAGTCAAGTAACCTTTTGAATTTCTATGCATCTCTCCCCTCTGAGACATATCCAAATATCAGGAACCATGCACTCAAAATGGTAACCATCTTTGGTAGCACTTATGCCTGTGAACAGACTTTTTCAAGAATGAAATATCTGCAATCTCCAACCAGATCAAGATTAACTAATGCCCACTTGCATCACTTGCTATGGCTGGCAGTGACAAATATAGAACTGGACATTGACCATCTCATTAGCCAAAAGCAGGCCCACAGTTCTCATTGAAATACTGGTGCGTGATCTGTTTGTTTATCAATGGTTTTCATTTTATTTATGTAAGATATGTGCAGTGTGAGTAGGAATTAGTAGCTCATATAGTCCGGCCCTCCAGCTCTCTAAGGGACCGTAATCCGGCCCCCACTTTAAAAAAGTTTGAAGACCCCTGATTTAGGGCAATAAAGTACCCCCAAACCCTAGCTGAGCAATGAACCCCAGGAGCCTAAATTCCAACCTGTAGATTGAGGGTGGTCTGGTGAGCCTCAAAGAATAAAATCTGGGAAGAAACCAGGCATTTTTCAAGACTCCAAATCTTACTGTTTCCCAAGACTCTTTCCTTTTAGGTGAATTATTCAGTTCTACAAAACACTTTTTCCCTAGTAAGAACCTCAGCAAAGGAAATGTTCCTTCCATTGACTGTGAATTCAAACCAGGGTGGTTCCGTCTTCTCATGAACTCGCCCGGGTTACTGCTGGTGAGGTTTCTTTCAAATCTTTTACAAAAAAATTCTCTACAAAACAAACATGGTTCCTTAACTTGTTTGTTTGGTTGGTTTTGTTTTTTCAATATAACTGTAGACATTTCCCATAGCACTTTGGATGGGCATCACTGCATCACTGTTTCCTCATTGCTATGAGCTAGTTCTCTCTGGTTCTGTTACTAGGCTGCTGAGTCTTGGATATGGTTTGCAGGATAAACTGCCTTAGCCAGGAGACAGTCACTGGGTAACACCCACTGCATTGTTGGTCCCCAATCACCCTTCCATTTAGGGCAATAAAGTACCCCCAAGTACCCCTACCTGATTCACACAAGTCCTGCTATTCAGAGCCTGGGTACAGCCCACCTGTGAGAGCTGGGTTTCATCTGGGACTTGCTTCATATGTGTGTGTGTGTGTGTGTGTGTGTGTGTGTGTGTGTGTGTGTGTGTGTATTTGGGGAGGGCAGGTTGCAGTATTGGGGACTGATTCCAGGGCCTCACACATGTAGGATATGTGCTCTCCCACCAGGCCACTTCCTCAGGCCATGTAGTTGCTTTAACCAACATAAAATGCAGATATGTTTCTGAACCTGTTTCAGGATGAATCCTTAAGAAGTCCTGGAAGCTTCTCTCTCTGCAGTCTTGGGAGTCCTGAGGGGGTATGGTAGGGACAAGGTAAAGTTTCACTGCTGATTATTTGGGAAAGCTGAGGTTCTTAGTGGGGGATGGAGGGAGGAGAGACTGACAGACAGACAGACAGAGACAGAGAAACAGAGGAGAAAGAGAGAGCTAACCAGCACAGCCAGCATGCTGTGAAGCCAGCCTCTAGTTGTCCAGGCAGCTAACTGCATTCCTAGGCTCAGCCTTTACTGCAGAATCACAAGCAAACCAAGTGCATATTGTTTCAGATCATTTGCTACCAGGTGTCAATAGGCAGGGAAATGCAATTATGATTCTATAGACAAGAGATTGGCTATCGCTGTGTAATGTGCCATGGGTCTGACTCTTCCTTCTTGAGGCGATAAAGGTTAGAAAGGTTCATTTGCCCCAACCCATAAACATATTGACCATGTTTCTTTACTCTGTGTTTCTGTGACTTTGACATTTTAAGGACGCACTGATCTGAGGAATTGCCCTTTTTTAGAATAACTGATTTCTAAAGACTGTAACTGATTTCATGCCAAAATAACCAGCCTGGTCCCAACCCTTGTGCTTCTCCTTTAACCCCAATCCCACCCAATGGCAGAATTTGAGGTGGGCAAATCTTTCTTATAAGCATTTTCTGATCTGTTTACCTTGTTACACCCAAACAGTAATAAAACCTGTATAATAGAACAATGACTCATGTGTATAAATGAGCCAGAAATGCTACAGCCAAGGTGCATCTCCAGGGCCATCCTGTACACTTATGTAACTAGAATTAAGAAGGTCCCTCATTCATCCTGCAGAAAATTCGTGGTGGGAGTCCTTCACTGTCCCCATTCTCCACAACCAAAGTTAAGGATTAGATTAAATGTCATACTGTGAGCATGTGGAAGACCTGGAATTTCAACCCAGTGGGGTTTTTATGTTTGTTTGTTTGTTTGTTTGTTTACACATGACTTACAAAGTCTTTTTAAAACATGTTTAAATTTTAGCCTGGACAGTTTACTGCTAATTGTAGGGGTTCATCCACACACTATTCCAACACCAAACCTACTACCATAGTGACATTTTCTTCCACCTGGCTTGGGATTCCCCCCTCACCCTCACTCTTTCCACATCACACTGCCTATCTCACTGCTCAGGTGAGCTCTGTTTTGTAGGCCAGGATCTTAGAACCAGTTGTTTGGGGCCATTTGCTATCTGCATACTATGGGTTTTTATATCCCATATATGAGAGGTTTTTTTGTATCTTTTTTTTCCCTCTAGCTGACTTCACTCAGCATGACACTCTCAGCTCCATTGTGTAGGGCAAATTGCAGGATTTTATCTTTTTTATAGCTGAGTAGTATTCCATTGCATAGATATAATGTCTATCTAGTCATCTATTCTTGGACATTTGGGTTATTACCAGATTTGGGCTCTTTTGAATGAACATCAAACCACAACTGTCTTTTCTTAGTAGTTTTAGGACCCATAGGGTAAATGAAATAGATTGTTGAGTCATATGGAAGCTTGACTCTTGATTTTTTTTAAGAAGTGTCATATTGTTTCCCAGAAAAGTTGAACCAATCAACATTCCTACCAGCAGTAGATGAGGGTTACTTTTTCTCTACAACCATACCAACACTGTTTGTTTTCAATCTTTTTTGATCTGTACCAATCTCATTGGTGAGAAGTGATATTTAATTCTGTTTGATTTGCATTCCCCTGATGATAGGTGATAAGACTATTTTTATATAAACATTTTGGCCATATGTATGTATTCTTTGAGGAAGTTTATGTTCACCTTTTTTCCTAATTTTTGGATGGGGTCAGTTTTATTCCTGTTAAGATTTACCAGTGTTTATATATCCTAGAAATTAATCATTTGCCAGGTGTCTCCTCAAGCAAAATTTTTCTAGTTTGTGAGTGTCCTTTTTACTATGGTCATCATTTCCTTTGTGGTACAGAAGTTTCTTAATCTAATGTAATCTCATTTGTTTATCTTTGCTCCATTTGGTTGGCCAGCTCTATTGAATTACAGAAGAAACCTCTGTATTTGTTGTCATGTAGACTCTACATAACTACAGTTTTCCTAATGGATTTAGGTCTGATATTTAGGTTTTTAATCAATTTTAAATTGACTTTTGTATATGGTGTGAGGTAGGCATCTGAGCTCATTTTTTTCACATGTGATTGACCAGTTTTCCCAACACCATTTGTTAAAGAGGCATTCCTTACTCCATTTCTGCTTTTAGCTCTTCTGTTGAAGATTAGCCAATGATGATTTACAAAAATTTTAATAACAGTTTTGTGCTGTAGGCATCTTGAGTCTCAACAACTCTAGTGGGGAAAAATCCTTCATGAGAGGAAAACAGGTAACACGAGCAGTCAGGCAGAATATGAAATATGAAATAATGAAAACATACACAAGTATGTGGGGTCAACACATCTTCTGGCAGGAGTGCGACAAGTTTAATCTTTAAGCAGGGGGTTTTATAAGGGGTAAAGCCAGTCATAGGTACTGAGAGGAAATACAATCACAAAGTTTAACAGTGGACAATACTTAAGCCATGGTTATGAGCCATAAGAATTCTGAATTACAAAGGAGAATGTCACAACTCAAGACTGCTCTTTGCAAGCTAACTTCAAATGCAAAATAAGGGCTTATTAAGAAATAGAAAAAAGCTAGGAACATGATCTTCACTGAGATGGCTCTATTGTTTCAGAAGGAAAGAAAAGGAAGAGCTAAATCCACTAAGGCATAGTTCCCGTTTTCTGGGAAGAATCAATAGCCCAAGATCTGCATTCTGGCTATGCCCTTGATTACTGGTGAGTGAGGCTGCAAAGACATATTTGAAAAAGAGAAAAAATATTGTCTTTGATTTTGGTGCCAAATATTCAGAATATTCTCTTAGTAATCTTTGGTACTGAAATTTCTGAAATCATTTGATTGAGGCCATAATTTTGCCTGAGATTTTACAAGGAAGATATAGCCAAACATGACAGAAAATTTAATGTCGATACCAAATCATGAATTTAAAAAATATCTCTTCGGGAATTCCTCAACTATCCATGTGCAGGGGAAGAAGCGTCCACAGTGGGACTTTTGAGGAACCCTGAGGGGGTTAATTCAGCTCTCCACACCAGGGAAACCTGGGGATACATCTGGTGGGCTGAGTTCTCCTTAAGTTTATGTATGGCGTGGCAGTTTTGGACATTCAATGTTCCAATTCCAAACCCACCACTGTCAGTCCCCACTCACCAATAACCTAGTTTCCCTTCATCTTCCCCACTCTGCCTACATAGCAAACTCATTAAAATCTTACTACAATTTGAGACACATGATTACAATGGTGTTGATTCTTGCTGGTTTTGATATATATATGGCCTCTTGGCCTCTCTATTACTCTAAATCATGATAATTTCTACATTCCCATAATACCTGTTCACTAGCAACCTATTTTTGCTAGAATTTCAAAGTAGAACTTTGTCTTAGACTGTCTAGCAATTTTGACAGGACTCGCAGTAGTTTTCTAGGCCTTTATGTAGATTATACAATAACTTGATGGGGCTTATGTGTTTAATTTTAAACATATGCTTTTTATTATTTTAAACAATTTTTGCATTATAAAAATACTCATTCATGGATAATTTGAAATGTAAAGAAAAATAGTTAAATAATGGCCAAAAGGCACATAAAAAAAATCTCCTCATCACTAATCATCAGGGAGATGCAAATCAAAACAACGTCTCACACCACAGAGATTGGCATACATCACAAAGAATGAGAACAATCAATGCTGGAGGGGATGTGGAGAGAAAAGAACTCTTATCCACTGCTGGTGGGAATGCAGTCTAGTCCAACCTCTATGGAAAGCGATATGAAGATTCCTCCAAAATCTGGAAATTGAGCTCCCATTTGACTCAGCTATTCCACTCCTAGGGATATACCCTAAGAATACAAGAATACAACACAAAAACCCCTTCCTCATACCTATATTTATTGCAGCACTATTCACAATAGCCAGGCTCTGAAAACAACCAAGATGCCCTTCAACAGATGAATGGCTAAAGAAACTATGGTACATATACATAATGGAATATTATGCAGCTGTCAGGAGAGATGAAGTCATGAAATTTTCCTATACATGGATGTACATGGAATCTATCATGCTGAGAGAAATAAGTCAGAGGGAGAGAGAGAGACACAGAATAGTCTCACCCATTTATGGGTTTTAAGAAAAATAAAAGTCATTTTTGTAATAATCCTCAGAGACAATGAGAAGAGGACTGGAACTTCCAGCTCACTTCATGAAGCTCACCATAAAGAGTGGTGAGTGCAATTATAGAAATAACTACACAAAGAACTACCATAATTATGTGAATGAATGAGGGAACTGGAAAGCCTGTCTGGAGTACAGGTGGGGGTGGGGTGGGATGGAGGGAGATTTGGGACATTGGTGGTGGGAATGTTGCACTGGTGAAGGGGGTGTTCTTTGCATGACTGAAACCTAATCACAATCATATTTGTAATCAAGATGTTTAAATAAAGAGAAAAAAGTTTAAAATATAATTCAGACATGCACTCAGGGATAATTACTTTTAGTATATATCCTTCTATTTTTTATATATCTATATTGTATATATTTTATGAAACTTAGGTTAAATTCACTCTCATTTATACTCAACTTCTCATTTCTAAAATATATTGTAAGCATCTTACCATGCTATTAGATTTTCTCCTAGTATGGTGTTTAATAGCTAATTTTTATTTCCTAATTTATAAATGTATTAATCCTCATCATGCAAATTCATTTTAATATTTTTATTCAAGATACTCTGATGTTCTGGTACATAATTTTTTTGTGACCATCTCTAAGATCTTAAAAAAATTCCAAATTAAAATTGTTCAGGCAGAGCTGGTTTAAGAAGCTTTCTTTGGTTATGGGATGCAAAGTGAAAACTATCTGGCTCCCCTCCATGCACAGGTATAGGATTGTCCACTGATCTGGTGTATTCTAAAGTGTCCCCCAAAAAGAATTGAGCTGGCAAATTTCATCCCCCACAGCCTCTTTCATGCCATGACCTACATTTGAAGTAGTAACACCTTTGGCTTCAAGCTGAAAGTTCCCTGTTAAGATGCAAATAGATTAGCTGGAAGAGCTAACACCTTAAAAACCATTAGCTGCAGGAGCAATTTAGTTCAAATGAATTTACCAGATAGCAGAGATGAGGGTGTGTGAGATTACAATGAGGCCCAAGGAAAGAAAGGGCTGGGAGCCAAGAAATGTCAGGACGACCTGGGCACAATAGGAAGAAGCCAAAGGGAAGACATTGACACTTGTGCCTGAGGGACCTAGAGGTGGTAACTGGTGTCCAGGAAAATGTTCCATGGGGTTGAGGCAATGAATAAATCAGGTTGGACTGAGTCCCATGGCCTGTGCAACAAATAAGTGAGTCTTGAGAGAAAATTGAAGCCAGGCTAATGGGAAAGTATACAAATAGATCTGCCCAGACTCCATCCATGCTGCCTGGACTCAGGCTCAGTAATGGTGTCCTGAAAGCATCCTCCAGGTTTCAGTCAGGCCCAAACACGATTTGGCCTCCTCATAGGCACTTTGTTATGAGTATCAGCATGTCTCTCTGCATGCCCTACCAGTGGGTTTTGAAGTCTCTGAGTTACCTGAGATTATCCAAGCCAGAACTGTGCTAACACCCTCTTCATGCTCACACAAAAGCCTAACACAAGCAGAAACCACAGGGCACTCTAGAGTACCCCCACCAATTAGAAATAAGGCCCCCTTCCTGGTTTCATAAAGAAGGGAGGGTAGTAGAGGGCACCCTGTCACCTTTTATTCCCCCAATTTCAAAGCAAGAAGCAATGACACTGGCCGCTGTTGTAATTTAGCTAATGTTCTTTACAGGAAGCAAGAAATCACTCTTTTTTTAAAATAATTTTTATTTTGGCCAAAGTGGATTACAAGTCTTTCACAGTAATATTTTAGGTACATAGTGGCATTGAATTAGGGGCATTTCCACCACCAATGTTGTCCTTCCTCCACCCCTGTTCCCAGCATGCATCCCATATCCCCCTCTTTCACCCCTCAGGCTGCTAGTATAAGTGGTCTCCTCTTTGTCTAGCTTGTAGATTGGGTATCTATTCTGTTGTCATTGTCTTTGGATTTGGTGTTTAAGTCTGATCACTTTTTATTTCTACTCAATGTTCATACTACTGTTTGGTCTTGGTACCCTCCATTAATTCCTCCTCAATTTATGAAGCAGAACAAGATGGTTCAAGTTATGTGGTTCTGTTTGAAAAAAAAAAAAAGCAAAAAGCAAACAAGCAAAAAATGGGAGGAGTCCTTCTAGTAAATATCAATTTAAGAGAAGAATGAGAAAAATGAAGAAAAACATAACAATACAAAGAAAAATCAAACAAATAACCAACAAAACCCCCCAAAAGTACCACAGCAATAAAGACAACAACAAAATAATAACCACAGTCCCAAAATAAAAACAAAGCAAAAAAAAAAACAAACAACAACAATCACAAAAAATTAATTTGTGCTTCTCTCTCTTCTTTTTTTGCACAGGCACAGTAAATATTGGGGAGATTAAAAAGAGAATTCCCTTGGCCTAAGAGATACAGTGTTTCTCCACCCTTGAAGTATACTGTCACGGGAATAACTTCAGGCTCCATACATGCTCTTTTACTCTCCTCTCCCCTAGGTCCTTTTGTGATGTCTGGAAACTTTCTGCTCAGTCATGGATGATAAAATCAGGTCTCTGTAACTAGAGGTATTGGTATTTGCACAGGTCATAGGATGGAGCCTAGGATAGAGCCTTTCTTTACAGTTCTAGGCATTCTGTTCCATCACTTATTTTAATCAGTCTTCTATAGTTGGTGGTCTTGGTTTTTGCACTGATCTTAGGATGAAGCCTCAGGCAGAGTCTTTCATTATGTTTCCAGACGTTCTGCTCAGTTGCAGTTGTCTCAGTCAGACCTCTAAAATTAGAAATCTTGGTTGTTATACAGATTAGAGGCCAAAGCCTAGACTAGGTCTTTTTTTATTGGTCCCAGGATATGTTCTGCCCAGTCATGATTGTCACAGTCAGTCTTCTGTAGTTAGCAATCTTGGCTTTTTCACAGATCAAAGGATGATGTGTATTCTGATTTCATCTTATCATTAGGTGGTAAGATAAGACAGCCTGCTCTTAGATCAAGTTGTTGCCATTTCTTTATTGTCAGGATGTCATATCAAAACTGGCACATGTTGGTGTCAGAGCAGTATTAAGAATGTCCCGGCGGGGGGGAGAGATAAGGTGTTTGCCTTTCATGCAGAAGGTTGGTGGTTCGAATCCTGGATCCCATTTGGTCCCCTGAGCCTGCCAGGAGCGATTTCTGAACATAGAGCCAGGAGTAACCCCTGAGCACTGCTGGGTGTGACCCAAAAACCAAAAAAAAAAGAATGTCCCAGATGGAGTTTGGTTTCTGAAGCTGTTGCGGAGAACTGTGTCAGTTCTATGTCTGGGATCTAGGGTTCAGGGTTGGACAGTCGCTGTCTAATCACATGGAGTCTAAGTTAGGGTCACATGACATATGTTCAAGGTGGGAGGTGCCCTTGTATTGTAAAATATATGAGTTCTTATCCCTAGTAGATAAGAGCTTATTAGAAATCACTCTTTTGACCACTGTACTGCTTCATCTACACACTGCCTTCCTTGTCAGCTTCTCAAGCTTGTAGTACCTCCTCACAGACCTGATCTATCTGAATAATTGCCACAAGCCAGGCAAAAGGGGTATGTAGTGTGCCTCTTTGTGGGTTGGGAAGAAGGGGACAGTGGGATCTTTGCTCTTGCCTTATCATTACCGATAATGAATACTCCCTCCTGACCAAGCAGAACCTCAAATACAAGGCATCTGGTTTTAGGCTGTAAGGCTGAGCTTACTGATCTTTTCTCGGTTACTACAAACAACCATAGGAATGCAGGACCCACCTTGGACAAGGTTTAATTATTTCCCCATTTCCCCTTCAGGCCTCTTCTCTTCCACCATTTGCAGTGCTATTTTCCTTTAGGGCACCATTATTTCTAGGGTCAGTGGAGACAACTCAAACATCTGACTGATGATGTTTCCTCCACCCACCCAAACCTTCATTGGCTGCTTTGGGAGTTTCAGTCCTGGAGCTGGTCCTCTCAGGTAGACCTGCTACAGAAACATATAACCTTCTAAAACCTCAGTGGCTAACAGAAGGTTTTCCCCACTTAGGTTGACAATCCATCGCAGGTACCAAGGATCCTGGCTTGGTAGCCATCACTATCCTTAATAGACAGAACATTCTAGAGTCTCTTTCTGGTCATGGAAAGCTTTGATATGATAACTTGGGGCCGGAGCAGTGGTGCAAGTGGTAAGGCGTCTGCCTTGCCCACTCTACCCTAGGATGGACTGTGGTTCGATCCCCTGGCGTCCATATAGTCCCCCAAGCCAGGATTGATTTCTGAGTCCATAGCCAGGAGTAACCCCTGAGCATCACTGGGTGTGGCCCAAAAAGAAAAGAAAAGAAAAGAAAAGAAAGACAACTAGGATTTCCTCTGTTAAGTCATTGCCCAGATTGAGTACCATTGTTCACCTCCAACCAGAAGGAGGCCAGGGAATACAAACCTCTTGTGTATCAGCAATAGTGTTTGGTGAGCTGCATGAATGACTAAACACACTGCTTAATTAATCCACACAAAGAAAAAAAAATAAAGATTCATAAAGGATAAGGAAATGCCCTCCCGGAGGGATTTCTGAGAAAGATGAGGTTTATTCTGGTTAATTCTCCTGCTGGACCAGGATGAGCAGATAATGGGAACAAGGCAAACCTCTCCCTGCATCAGACCTGTGTTTGCCAGCTTCACTTAGAGTTCTCTGTGAGATTTTTCAGAGTAAATTAAAGAGTTTTATAAATATATGCAGAAGATAAAGGAAGAGGTAGAAATGTTTGTCGAAAAAAATGCTAAATAATTTAAATTGGGGCAGAAGAAGGAGGCAGGAGAGAAAGAGTTGGGACCCAAGACAAGAATCTGGAAGGAACCATGGGGAGATGAAAATGAAGCAGAGCCAAAACATTGCTCACGCTCCAGACACAATAAACTCCGATGTCACATTCCAGGGTGAAATGGTCACATCCAATCAACAAGCAGCAGTTGAGCCTCAGAGCCGAGTTTGAAGGAGCCATCTTCGATGCTGGTGGAGGAGTCACTGATGTGATGTGTTTCTGGTGTTGGGGAGTAGGAAGCACTTATTTGTCGTCCTCGGATCCAGCAATTCTGCATGAAACTCCTGTATGGCACCAAGAAATTGAGTTTCTTGAAAGAGAAGGGTAGCAAAGTAATGTTCTGGGGCCCAAGCACATGCTGTCTCTGCACTCAGGGAAAAGCTAGCAAAGCAGCAAACTGCAAACAGGACAAAGGTGCCAGTTGAAAACTCATGACCAGAGCCAAAGCATGAGGAAGGAGCAAGCACAAGGATGTCTGGGAACCTTGGCAGCAACTACTGGCACAGGAATCTGGGGTTGGGGTGCACACACCTCATCTGTCAGCAAGTCTGTTGGCTCTGTCTTCAGCATATAAGCAAAGCAGAATGTGTCTTACCACCTCCACCTGCCACCTTCCCCTAAACCATTCTCTTCTCTTGACCTGGATATTTACAAGCTCCTTCTTTCTACTCTATATCTCTCTATCTAACCTGCTGTCTTCAGTCATGCTTTCTATAAAGAATTCAAAATGCCATCCTTAAAATGCCATCATCACTTGGCTCAAGATTTTCAATATCGTCCTTCCATTAAGAGTCTCCCAAACCCTCCTCCCCTTGACTAGAAGCCCCATGGGTGCCAGTTTCTCAGTCTCTGGAACCCTCTGTTCTTCTCCCACCCACCTTGGGTCACACTAGCATTGCTGCTGCCCCTGCTATACCTTTACTTTCAAGACACACAGGGCCCCCCTGCTGGGGGTCTCTACCTCCCACATCTGCCCTAGGCCTTACAACCTTCCTGATCTGCTTCAATGCCACATTAGCAAGTCTTTACTCCTCCCTTTATATAAAAGATCATCCCACCTGCAGCCTAAAAGGCAACTGCCCTTACATCTGCCTTTGCTTTCCCTATTGTGTATCACAGGTCTTCTGTTCTCCTTGCTTAGTTGTGGTCTAAGTGAACTGCATGCAGACGTGAGGGGTTCATGTCTGATTTGAACCCTGTCACCCCAGCCTAAAATTGACCACACATTTGTTAACAGAACAGAGTAAAATTTATCCCAACCTTTCTGCCACTCAAATTGAATGTCAAGGAGCTGTTCCAGGTTTTTTCTTGAAATGCTCTGGGAAGAATGAGAGTGGCTCTATTTCTTACTCCTACCTGTACCAGCTGCCATGGATACAGGTTTCTTAAAGGGGTCAAGGATGGGACAGATGTTCTACATTAGCTTTTATGTGCTCCATAAAATTAACAACAAGAAAACCTTGAGTAATGGAGCTATAATTTTGTCCTGCAATTCTGATCCAACACAGAGTCTAAGAGCTAGGCTCTTGAGGCTAAAAGCTGTTTCCAGAACCTTCAATGGAATTATGCCTCTGTAACTCATTTACTGATATTCATTTTACATAGGATGACAGATAGAGCTCCCCAAATGACACAGCCAGCAAAACCAAAGCTGAGAAGAAAGGAGAACCAGTGTATTTTTTTTTTCATTTTAAAATTACAATTGTTATATATAAGATACTACTCCTTGTACCACAATGCAGCACTTCCAAGCTAAATAAGAAACACACTTAACAGCAAGGTAAACACAATAAGATTTTTCAAAGCTTTTTCAAAGAATGAGTGTTACTTTGGTCCTGTCTTTGAGGATGCTATTTTTCAGTAGCAATATCAATTCACAAAGAAATGTTTAGAAACTAGTTATGGCTTTTTAGCCATTAAAACTGATCCATGTAGACAAGATCAAAGATAATATTCCTGACAGGCTTCAGAATCTATGGTCCTATTCAGCTATTTCCCTACTTGAACAAAAACAATTTGATCAGTCTTTATCACTTATGTCCTCATTTCTAATGACATGAACTTTATGAAAAATAAGCAAGTGTTCAGATATGGGACCAAATCTACTTTTCCTAATTTTTTAGATTTTATTTCCCATTCCAAACCATTTAGGGTAACTGGGAGTGAGTGCTCTATGTCCATTGACCAGATGCAGATAACATATACACCTTCTTTAGCCAATTAGCTACATTACAACATCATTTAAGAGAGAGCATAGAGGACCTAGAACATTCTCATTCATGGCTTTGGTTTCTGACTACAGGCATTTGAGTTCCTCTCACAGCCTATCACATGTTCAGGCTACTAAATAACCCCCAGATGGTATGTGTTACAATTTTGCAAATGTACCACAGCACTGCCACAGAGGCTGGGATATCTCCAACACCACATAACCTAAGCAACAGTGCACTGTTTGGTCTTGCATTGAATCAGCTGGGTCTGAGCTCAGTTGACTAAGAATCACCGGTGCAGCCCCAAGTCTGCAGAGGACCACTTGGTAAGGCCCATGCATGCACACATCCCAATTTGACAAATTTTCTCTTGTTTCAATCAGGCATGACCTTTCAAATGTATAAAACTGTCCACAAGAAAAAATCATTCTAGGTTCTGAGAATGTTCAAAATGTCACCAGAAAAAGAGGTGGTGTTATGTCTTGATTTTCAGTCCTTGGCTATAGAGAGTTAAGCCTTCACTCTGAAGACTCAGGCCAGGAGTGTCAGAAATTTGATTGCAGAAGTAAAAGGAAAGAAAAGCACATCCAGAGACTGAGGGTGGTCAGCCCCTTCTAGTCAGGCTGGGTTTCTGGCTGACCATTCCTCCATCTGTTCCAAAGGTTGGGGGTGTCCCCACAGTTTTCCAACTACTACAGTATTGCTTCTTGCGGGGAAAAGTGCTGATGCCTGCTGGGTTTACCCCATCAGGGTACATTAATCCAACATTTCTCAACTGGGACCCATACAATCCCCTGTGAGCCTCCAAGATATTCTAAAGGGGGTACAGGTAAAAATTGGGCCAATGACCTCTAAATCTCAACAGGAGACTAGGGGTTTAATTAGTAGGATGGATATGGGGGCACAGGAAAGAAACAAAGCCAGAAGGTGGCTATGATGTGAAAAGAGTTGAGAAGCACTTCACTAATGGGCAGGAATCCTTGTGGAAATCATTCTTTGACTTTGGGATCCTACCCCAAGGTGTTTTGGTTCTAAGGAGTTATTGTTCATTATATCAGTTTTCTAGGCAGGCCTAGACATTCCCTCTGGCTCTGTCCACCTATCTTATCTGCTCATATCTGCCTGATTTACTCATACTAATGAGCAAACACTGGTAAACAAGACAAGAGTTCAAATCCCTGCCTTCAGAAAGCTTCTGTTATGGGCCTGAAAAGTGAGCAGCCCACAGAGAGAAAGCAAGATAAAGAAAGTCTCTGCTTCTGTGGTTCTAAGTGTTTTGTGCTACTGAAGTGTTTGTTGTGTGCTACACATCCAGCCAGGATGTGTCTAGGAAGGTGAAGTGAAAGTACCATTCCGAACAGAGTGGCCTTACTGGGCAGGAGTCAGAGAAGCAGAGCAAACACCCAATGGGTGTCAGTATCTAGAGGATCCCTCCAAGCAGGAAGACTGTCAGAACAAAAATTTAGAGGTGGTTACATGCCTGTTGTGAGACTGGAGCAGGGAGAAAGGATAAAAGAGCAGTGGGGAAGCCAGAGAAGGCGTGGGAGGTAGAGTCTAGAATGACTGGCCTCCTCAGCATAATACACCACAGAGCAGGGCAATGATGCATAACTGACGTTCTTACAGAATCACTCTGGCTGCTTTACTGAGAATATTTGCGTATAAGTGTGTTGGGGAGTAAAAAGAATAGAGGCAATGCCAAAGCTGAGGTGGGGACTGCTTAGAAAATTCTATCATCAATGAAGGCAAGTGAAGTTGACTTCCACCCACCCTTAGGCCAAAGTAGAATCCTCTGATGAGGTTGTGGACATATCTGAAAGATGTATAAAATGCTAGAGGGACAACAGGATGGGGCCACACCTGTTTTGTGGTCTCTTCAAATATGGATGAGCTTCTCCCAACTAGGTCCAAGGTAATGCTGTTTACAGTTTCACTCACCCACCACAATTTCACTTTTTTTTTTTTTTTCAAATATTGAGATAGAAAGACAATTCCACATTCTCCTTCTGGGTTCCCACTGAGCAGGTTTAACAATCAAATATTTATCACACCTACTAGTAGGAGAGAGAAAATTTGTCTACACCCCCATGGAGAATCTACATGGATGCATATTCTAATATAAATAGAGGATAAATGAGAACATATTTGAGCTGGGAAATGAGATGAAGTCTGGAACCAGGAGAGAGCAGGTAAGGATGACTCACAGGGCCAAGGCCAGATGATTTGCACTGAGACATTTATCCTACTGTAGACATAATTTTCTCCTATAAAAGTTTTTTCCCTCCTTGGAAAATGTTAATAATTGGAATACTCCCAATTTTAACTCTTCCAGGTTGTATGGAAATAGTAAAATAATGCTTATGCACCCTAACAACTTCTTTCATTGACCTGAACTTGAAACAATCCATGAACTGAAGCCACAGATCTTGAGAAGGCCTGTTCTGGGGAGGCCTATCCTTCAAAAAAATGTTTCAGAAAATGTACATTCTTCTATTTGAATTTTTGAGGGGAGTCATGCATGACAGTACTCAGGGGCTACACCTAACACAGTTTTTAGAGTATCCTGAAATGCTTGGGATCTAACTAGGGCTTCTGTATGCAAAGCATGTGCACTGGCTCTTAGAACCAGGGCTCAGGACCTTCTCTTTACTCAGGATCATCTCAATTCTTACCTGGGTTCTTAATCCCCCTAAACAAGCATCTATTATGGAAGATTAAGAACCCATGTTAGTTTCTGAGTCAACAGAAGGTATCACACTTCTGCTGCTCAATATGCAGGGGTTATTCTGTCCCTCCTCAATTCTCTCGTCAACCCCTCATCAAACTGGGGGCTAGGAACAAAGAACCATAAGACAGTATTTCCACAAACAATAACTACCAGTGGGGAAGGCCTCTGACAAGGACTTCCTTTTTTTCTCCAGCTCTTATCTTCTCTGTTTTTCACCTTCCACTCAGCCTCTGTTAATTCTCCCTGGGGATCAGGAAGCGCCAAGATCCACAAAGAATCTCCAAGATCCACAGAGAAGCTCCAAGATCCACAGAGAAGCCCAATAATAGCTGAATCCATGGAGACGGTCCTGTGGGTTCCTATGTTCTTGTCTATAGTCTGATGCCTGTTTATACTTGGTTGCCCTCCCCTTCTAGCAGGCCCTATCTTTGACTTTTTTCTACACTTGTTGGCTCCTAGGAAAAGTCCCAAGCCAAACAAGACCAGGCTTCATATACCTTCAGACCAATTTAAAAAGTGTGAGGCTTTCACAGAGATGCTCAGGATCTGCTTTTCCCAGAGAGAAGAGCAATTTAAGCTTGTCTCCCTGTATAGCTGGGTTCCATCTTCCAGCTCAGTCATGCCATTTAATACATTGACCATTTCGACATGCTTGGTTTCTTGATGCCTTGACAAACAACTCAAGTTTTGTCTTAGAGATCATGTGGGTCTTGAACTTAGAGAGTTCTGGTTCATTTATAAACCAGGTCTTTTTGTCATATGCCACAGCAGACGGTAGGTGATACCATGGATTATTCTCTTTCAGTGGTCCTCAAACTATGG
The DNA here is from genome assembly GCF_024139225.1 of Suncus etruscus. NCBI lineage: Eukaryota > Metazoa > Chordata > Mammalia > Eulipotyphla > Soricidae > Suncus > Suncus etruscus. The sequence continues at coordinate 110,726,587 of NC_064850.1, forward strand.
CCCTGGGCCACATATTGTATTTGTATCTGTTTTGTTTCTTCGTTGCAAAATAAGATATATGCAGTGTGCATAAAAATTCGTTCATAAGTTTTGTTTTTACTATAGTCAGACCCTCCAATGGTCTGAGGGACAGTGAACTGGCCCCCTGTTTAAAAAGTTTGAGGACCCCTGTTAGATGATGCTTGCTAAGCTCACTATTCCATCTGCTAAGATATTCTGGTACCTCTACTAAGAAATCTATTGAAACCAAGAAGATTTTTAGAATGGGAAGGATTGACAACGTATCTGCTCTAATAAAAATGCAGAGCTTCTCCAACGAGAGTGGAAAAAACCCAAGCTGAACCCAGTATCAGCGGTTTTCCAGCAAGACTGCCACTGTGATCTGTGATGCACTATCAAGATGAAATTGGAACCAAGTGTACTTTATTCAGGACATCTGTGAGATAAAAAATATAATGCTTCTTTTCTATCTTTGTGACATTGTTCACAAAGATGTGATTTGGCTGTTAAAACCACTTCGCTGTATCTCAAGGCTAAGACTGACAATTCAAATAAAAGCCTCTCTCTCTTTTCTTTCATTTTCTCTCTCTCTTTGGTTTGTTATCTGCACCACAGATAGCTGTCAGGTCCATTCTAGACATTGGACACTTGGGGAGGGGATACCTTACAGACCTCTAAGTGCTTCCCTGTCTGAGTTCATGCTTTTGATCTCTACTTGATTTTCTGGATTTCTGGAAAGGGCTTTTCTCCTTTTATTCATAACCTCTAAGCCAGGTGCAGTGTGAAGAGATCTACAGTGATTTTGAATTGTTAATAATTATATTTTATGCATTATATAGAAAATTTAATATTCTATATCTTAGTATAAAAATATAAGATTCCACCATTTTAGATTAGCACTGAAAAACAATGCATTTCCTTCTGATCATTTTTCTATACATGTTTTTGTGTGTTGATGGCCATCTATTTTTGCTTTAAAAAAAAGAAAGAAAAGAGTCTAGACAAACAATTTTATGAACTCCTCATTAGCAATTTATGACAAACATTATTCCAACAACTTCTAATTCTCAGCAGATGTGGGTACACTATTTTTGGCTACCATCATTAATCTGTAAAGAACACCATTCCAGATGATCAGCTCTCTGAATTGTCATAAATCACTTTAGAGTCCTCATCAAAAGAAACGCTGTGAAATGTCTACATAGACGCCAAGTTTCAGACAGAATCTTAGCTGAAAGATTTCAGCTTACTGGCCCTTCTGATTCTAGTTCCAGCAAGCCTCTTATTATTTGCTCAACTTTAAGCCACATACTCCCACTGTGAATTGTGATTTTTTTTTTTTGCCTGGTATGTGAGACCAGTCTGTTTTTCAGAGGATCCCTGCAAGGTAACTTTTAGGGGCTTGTACTAAGTGAAACAAGTAAGAAAGTGAATGATAATTATTGCTTGGCTTTGCTCCTATGTGGAATACTAATTATGAAAGAAAACAAACTGACAAGAAACAACAAAACTAACACCAAGACTTAATGGAAATTGGTATTTACCAGAAGAATAGTGGAGGCAGGTGAGAAGGAGACGAAGGGTCTTCTTGGTAGAAGGCATGCTCCTGGCAGGAGAAGTGGTGATAATTACATATATAAACTCTGGGGGGGAAAGTTCTAAACATCCATAATACTGTAAACTAATAAGAAGTCAATGCAAAATTTAAATTAAAAAAGATTTACTACTTATGACCTATTCCTGCCAATAGCACTTCTGACCTTCTGCAGAATAAGTTCTCTGACAACTAAATTAAAAAAAGACTATTTTCGTAGAAGAAGCCAATATTCAAATAAACATATTTGTACATTTTTAATGGAAACATTAGATTACTTAACTGGAACTGAGAATCCATTGAAAGATTGGGTGCAAAGTAGGAGATTAAATCCAAGAAAAGGATCACTCAGAAGTCAATCATTGGTATCTAGAGTTGTCTGACAGCTCTTGGTCAGCCCCAACATTGGGTATTCATTAATTAGTAGTTTCATCCCTTAACTATGGCACTCTCCAGGAATTTCTCTCAGGAAATAGAGCAAACTAAGGATCAGTATGATCTGCATAAAATATATTTGAGTTTTTAAACAAGAAAATGATACAAAATACACTCACTAGTGTTTAGTCCCCTGAACTGACTATATTAAATTCAGGTCAATAATAATTTGAACAAATATTCCATCTGGGAAGCAGAGTGGGAAGGACTAGTCATGCTAGCCAGATGTGCCTGTCACCCTACATCCTTGACCTTTGGGCAGTGTGCTCCTTCATTTCTTTTTCTTTTTCATGAAGAAAACATCCATTTTTCAAGCACAGATTATCTTTTAAAACACTTTGAGAAATGAAGATAAAGGAAAGGAAGGCATGATCTTTGTTTTATTCTTGAAAGCTAGAAATCATGAATTACCCTGAAGCCAATCTCAAATCTTATCCATATTAGCAGCAGGTGAAGAAAATTAGTTGGATTCAATAGTGGTTAAATTTCTGGTCTTGGGTGGCACTAGAGGTAAGGTGTCTGCCTTGCAAGCGCTAGCCAAGGAAGGACCGCGGTTCGATCCCCCGGCGCCCCATATGGTCCCCTCAAGCCAGGGGCAATTTCTGAGCGCTTAGCCAGGAGTAACCCCTGAGCATCAAACGGGTGTGGCCGAAAAACCAAAAAAAATTTTTTTTTCTGGTCTTGGATAATAGAAAAACTATGGACAGAGAGTGATAGTTTAACTTCATTGGTATGTTTGGAAGCAATCTGACCAATCAGATTCAATGGTTGTTACTAGAAGAAGCTGCATAGATGCTGAGTTTTTTCATCATCTTTATTTTTCATTTGATCTTTGGGGTCACAATTGGCTGTGCTCAGGCTTACTCCTGGCTTGGTGCTCAAGGATCACTCTTGGTGATTGCTCAGGGGACCAGATGTAGTGCTGGGAAATGAACTAAGTGTAGCTTCATGCAAGGCAAGTGCCTTACTACTGTATTATCTCCTAATTCCCTGTAATCTTGTTTAAGGGTCACTACTAGCTGCAGTGTTTTCTCCATCTCTGCCCTCAGTGATTTCCCTCTAATGTATTTCATCATTTTAATATCTTTATAAGTAACTACTGACATCCAATAGTCAGAGTCCAGGCTTCTCATAAACAAGAGCAATGTTACATTAGGAAATGAAATCTGAAATAAATCCAAAATAATCCAAAACATTTCAAATAAAATGTTTTTTGATCCACAGACACTTGTGCAATCTCTTAGCCAACTTATACTTTGCTATGCTAATGATCATGTTAATACTAACTGAAGAGGCAAGTGAAAACTACCAATATAAGTCAGAGGGGGAGAAAAGTTAGAAAACGTTGCTTTCAAATATAAAAACATTGGGTTCAAGACCCGGCATCAAAATGAGAGAAAGTGAAACACAATTTGATTTCAACAGAAGAGGTCAGGGTCAAGGGCACTTCCATTAAAAATAATACTCTATAAATATGGAAATCTACTAGTTGTTCTCTGGCAGTGGTGGGAGACTCGGCTAAAAACTTGTGTTTTCTGACAGAAATCCATCCATCCACAAATGCCAATGCTTGGAAAGAAGAAAGGGTAAACAGCAAAGAGGAAGACTCAACTCTGGAAAGAACTGTGCATACTTGTTGGAAATAGAGGCAGGGAGAAGTAGCTGGGAAATTTAAATAAAGAGTGTGAAGCCTAGAGCTGAAGGGACTCCATTTTGTCAAACCAGTGTTAAGTTTTCATTTAAGGCTAATAAGGCTAAGTTCCATGCAAGGACTAAATTTCTATCCCAACAATAATGATGCAGACCTTAAGGCCTTATAAACCTTATAAACCACAATATACTGCCCTAGACATCTATCCATAAAAGGACATAATGATACACTCTAGAAACACCCTAGACTACAGTCAATCAACTTAAAGGTTTAGACTTCCTGCTTCTAACTTTAAATAACCTGGCTTGTGACCCTTGGGTGGGGGGTGGAGGGGTGGTCACCTCCTGTGGGAGGTGGCCCTGATCAGTCAGTTTGTAGCTTGTTGATAAAAAGAATAAAGCTTTTTTTGTTTTATTTCAATTCCATGGTCTTATCCTTCAAATCCTTCAATCCAGGCCCTAACAAGAGAATTGTGGGATGCTGATGCTCTGTGATGGGGAGAGGAAGACAGGAAAAACTATACAAAAATAGATGGTTTCAGAAACTAAAAATCCCAGCTAATGTCATTACTGAAGGTGTTTAAAGAATACAACATGGAAAGGAATTGCCAGTGCTGCTAATGTAGCAACTGTGCCATCACCTTGAGCTAAAGGCAAACTGTGCACTGTGGATTGGAATAGTCATTTTCATTTCAAAAAGCCTACCTCTCTGGAAAATTAGGTTCTATAAATTGAGGGTGTTTTTTTTTTTTTTACATTAAGCTTTACCACTAACTTTCCAATAGTTCTAGAGGGATAATTTATTTGAATCATTCTGAAGTAGGGAACAAGCTTGGAAGATAAAAACGAGCCCAAAGTTTGAAAATTAATTGAATAAATCAATTTGATAAGTAGTCAAACAACACTCTTTTTCCAGGAAAAATAAATTACATGTCTATTAATAAATTTGAAATTAAATGCAGTCAATTTTCAATTATCAATGCTAATAGAGGAAAAGGCAGAAGATATGAGGAACAATATCTGCAGAGAACCTCTGAAATCTCATTTCCATTTCAATCTTTTTCCCCATTTACATTTCAATCCTCTTATTGAGCTAATTTGAGTTTTCAACCTCTCTATGTTTTCTTTCTCCTCATTAAATAAACATTTATTTAGGGCCTTGATAAGTCAGGGCCTTGACAGGACATCCAGGAAGCAGACACCTGGAGTTGACAAGCACCTAATCAGAACTGTTTGTGTTTTAGTGTTTCCTTCTTCAGCTCAGAAAAAGACATAGCGGGGCCAGAGAGATAGCATGGAGGTAGGGTGTTTGCCTTTCATCTGAAGGACAGTGGTTCAAATTCCAGCATCCCAAATAGTCCAAGAGACTGCCAGGAGTGATTTTTGAGCTTAGAGAGAGGAGTAACCTCTAAGCGCTGCCAGATGTGACTCCCTCCTCCCCCACAAAGAGAAAAAGACATAGAATAAATTAGGATTAATAAAAAGGAAAAAAATGCCTTAATAAATCAGGAAATTGTTAAATTAATTTTTTTAAGATTAATTTTCTCTAAAGCAAACTTCTCTAAAACAGTTTTTTTTTACTAACCCTCGTTTTTAGCCCTGAGGTATTTATGAACAAGAAAATAATTGACTAAAAATGAAGAAAGAACAGATATGAGTTGAAAAGCCAATGTATAAGGAAAGTAGAGACACAAACAAAGCAGGGGACAGTTCATCAGTGAGCAATATTGGTGTTAGCCTGAATTTTAATGAAATAATATATATGGATTTTTTTCATGTGAATGTCACAGTTGACAAGCAAATGCTAATATAAAAAGGATATAGAGAGATGAAGCAGGAGTCAGGAAGAGAAGTTATCTGGGAAAACTACACAGCAGGAATTCATGGCAGGACATCATGAGGATCAGGTGCTTCAGGATCATTCATGGGGTGCTCCTTCAACAAATTATTTTTCTAATTTTGAGAATTGTTATTTTATAACAATTCAGGTGCATTCATAATTCAACTCACTGGAAGACAATAAGTATGTTTTGAGTGCATAAAGAAGAGAAGAAAGTAATGAATGAAAAAATTAGTGCTTTACTATTCAAAGGTCTCTGCTAGGTGCTTTTCTGTCCTTAGTGGTGGGCTTTTTCTCTGATCCTATTCATGAGAACTCTAAAAGCTCAGTTCCCATAACTTCAAATTCTTAGGAGACACACCATCCAAATGAACCCACATGGGCACTGAATAAAAGCAGGTGGTAGGATTTTATGATAGAAGAGCCATTAGTCTTTTAATTTTTCATTCTCTCACTCCTGGCAAAATGGGAATAAGTGCATAATGTTGCCAAATGCCATAGAAATAATGAGTATTTTTTTTTGATGATTTTAGTGTCTTCGTAAAGATGCCCCAAACCCATGTTCCTCCTGCTCTATAGTTCTGCTGGAATGAAATACACACTAACATGAGCGCTTGGCTTTCATGACACCAAGTGGAAGGTCAGTACATGTCTTGTTAGTATATTGCCTAACCAAATAGCACAGGCTCAAGTTGAATATGTGAGGTCAAGGACTGAGAAAAAAAAAAGATGAGGAAGAACCACAGACTGAAGATTGTTGCTCAAACAAAGACCAACACCGACACCAGGAACAGATGTTACATAGACCCCATGTTACTACAACAATCTAAAAGGCATTCTTTTAGAAGAGCTTGATCAGTGCTATCTCTGAAGCAACAACAAAGGCTCACATGCTGACATGCATCTAGTTTTTAAAGCTACCTGGATGTTTTGAACGAACAGCCAAGGTTAAAAACACTGCCTCTAGATCACAGAAGCTTCTGGTTCTTTCTTCACCCTCTTCCAGGGGAAAGGCAAACTTTGAAAATACCCATTTTTACAAAGTCCCCTGATAAGGGTCTCTGAAAGGCTCACAAGATTTGCTCAAAACTAATTCCTTAGGGATATGTTTATCAATCTGAATAAATAATCTGGATAATCTGCAAAATAAATGGGAGCATTTGACTGCCAAAACCAGGCAGTGGGAAAATGTGACCCATGACATGGCCAATATAGCTCTTTGGGACTCTTGGCCTCAGTGCTTTTCCCCTTTGTAAGGAAGGAAATAAACAAATTATACCTTTATCATAGATTCATTAGCTGAGGTTAAACAGATTAGATTGAAAACATAGAAATAACCAGAGAAAAACAGGTTTTTCAACACATTCCCTGTCCAGATACATTCAGTGATAAGTAATTCCAAAGGGTGGTTGGAACCGGGTTATAAAGAATCTTAAAGTAAAAACAACAACACATTTCCCCCCTTTGCTGACTATAGTTTTCCTTGCAATACTATACATATTTTAAGGGTGCAATGTTCCCACTCCATGCTCACCACCAAAGTGCCATTAGCGCTTTACCACAGACACTGGGATCCTTAAGAATAGGAAATTGTAGAGAGGAATGACAAGAGAGAAGAAAAGGATTTTAGTGGTGGTGAACAGAGAGGAAGTCAATGTATGGGCAGAACTAAAGGAAGATGAGGTTTTTCTGACACAGTTCATCAAGCAGCTCCTACTGGTGCCTGACAGAGTCTAACGCTGTCTCTAGTAACTAAGAATCATGTTGCTCTTCCTGGTTGAGTGGGAGAATTGAGTCTTTCCTGTGACCGTTTTTTTGCATGTCAGTTTTCCCTTCAATTGCTTCCAGAGAATAATAAACTTCCTGACTGAGTGGTGCATTTTGGAGCAGAAGACTACAGACTCCACCACCCTTTCCGGCTGTGTGACAGACCCTTAGTGACCTCCCCGCCAAGTAGCTCTCTCTATCTCATCACCCAGTTGACTTTGTCTTTGGCACTTGTCACCGATTCCATTGTAATTACTCTATATGTGGGAAGTGATATTTTGAAAATGATTTAATTAGCTTTTTCTGTTTGCTTTTGTGCTCATAGGCCCAAGGTGTCCATCCGCTGGCGGCAAGATTAGCCTGTGTGGTAGAAGAAACAAAGAAAAAGGAGGAGGGTGGGATTTCCTTGTAACCCTCAGAAGAGGATTATGTAGCTAGACAAGAGCCTTCCCAGGCAGGCATTAATTTGTGTTGAGAGGATTCTCCCAAGCCCTGATTTGAGGCAGGGCCAAAGGAGGGTGTCCTTGTATGGAAGTGGAGTGTCATTCCTTCCTCCCTAGGATGAGGCTGGATGCTCAGTTGGGAGGGTATTATGCTGTATAAATGAAAGAAAAAAGACAAAATAAAAATAAAACCCAAAAGTTTGAGGAAGATGGGGAAGTGTGAAGATAGAGCAGAATAGACCAGCTCTGAGACTGAGAAATTGTTGTGATAGACCAGTCAGACCAGACCTTATTCCCATCATAGTTCAGTTCTGACTTTATTTTCTGAGTTACTCCTAGTCTCTAGCTCTGGCCATCCAATTATAGTACATGATATTCAACTTGTGTCTCCTTGAAATATCCCAGAGCCCATGGAAGGTCATATCCTCACCTCCCCAGTTGAAAAACAGTATAAAAGAAATTAGGTCAGTGAGGGTAATACAAAGGGCAGAAGTGAGTGCTTCCTTCTACTTTTCTATTGAGGTAGCTCAGAATGACCCACCATCACCCCATCTCACCATTACCTGACAAGCTGGTTCCTGCAAAATGAAACAGTATAGTCTTTGGGCAGAAAAGACTGGGTTTTTTTTTTTTTAAGCTTTTTAGTCATTCTTGGTTCCTATCTAATATGACTTCTGAGCCAAGAAGAAACTGGACATTTTGGTTAGCCTGTGCAGAATGTTGCTATGTGTAGCATTTCTATCAGGTGTGCTGAAATACTGAAAGTAGTTTTGTTAGGGTCTGGGAAAAATCCCCATCCTTAGGGCGCCCCGAGTGTTCCAAGGAATGACTTAGAGACCATGCAAGAGCACAGATGATATTTTATTCTGGATCCAGGGTTAGTGCCCTGGGACAGATCCCAAAGCAAAGACCTCAAGCTTTGTCTGAGCAAGATTTATATAGATCATTTCTTAAAGGAACAGTGTCATCATTTTTTACAGGCGCAGGCGCAGTTTGTGCATTTTTACATCATAACTTAGTTAGAAGGAACATATTCAATGAACAAAGAGATGGTCATAAAACTTATCAACCCCAGTGTTACATATTGCAGGTGTCAGTTTATCACAGTGGGCCAGGATTGGAACAACCTGGCCTAGTTAGTTACAGAGAAGAAAGGAGATCACTAAAACTCAAGGTTTAAATGTAGCTAATTGTTAGATTCCTTTGCACAGAGTGGCACATACGTCAGCCTCAGAAGCATAAGAGTTGGGCTTTCTGGCGCAGAGAGCCCCCTCTGGTTGGTACTGCTGAAATCACTCGACTTATAATTATTAGCAATAATACAAGAATACTTAATGGCTAACTTAACTTCTTGATATACATATATCCTATAAAACTTAAAACTTACTTAAAGTGGGAGCTATAACATAATAGTAAGTATAAACGGGCCTTGATCCCACATGCCCAAGTCTTTATCTCCCAGGCTTGCTGTTCTTCAGAGCTGTGAGAGCAGAACTTGCTTATCTTAACTCGAGCTAACTGTCTGAGGCCTCTTTCTAACTGACTGAGGTCTCTTGTCTCAATGGCTCCCTGCTCTTCTGGCAGGGGTTTCTGTTTGCAGGCTAGAATTCTAAAGTGGGGCAGTCTTTGATTTAAAGAAGTTTAAAATATAAAAGACCTAAAAATATTTAAGAAAATTTTCCTCATCAGCTTGACAACGTGAAATGGTAGTCAATGTTCTTAAGGAAAATAAAATCTAGACACCCAAGCAGGAGTCAGGGGCCATTTTCTTTCCCTATGTTTTATGAGTTGAATCACGGTGAGAGATAGAGTTACGAAGTTGTTCATGATTGAGTTTCACGCATACAATGTCCAACACTCATCCCTTCACCAAAGCACATTTATCAATACTAATAAATGTCCCGTTTCCCTCCCCGTCTTCCCCTGCCCTTGCTTACATCTATGGCGGACCTCTCTCTCTCTTTCTCTTTCTCTCCCTTTTAGACACTGTGGTTGCAATACTGTTTCTGAAAGGCTATCATGCATATCACTTTACTTCTTTTCAAGCACCCAATTCTTTTCTAGAATGATCATTTCAACTTTTATTGTCATCATGATCCCTTCTCTGCCCTAACTGCACTTCCCCGCTCTTGTGGCAAGTTTGTCATGGCCTTGTTCTGGTCTCATCTCTATTGTCTTTGGGTATTATTACTATTATTTCTTTTTTTTTAATTTGTGTCTCTTATTTATTTATTTTTAATAATTTTATTTAAACTTTAAAAAGAAAGTGACATTGAATCAGGACATTCCCACCACCAATATTGTCCCCCCTCTACCCCTGTTCCCAGCATGCATCCATATCCCCTTTCTTCACCCCCCAGGCTGCTAGTATAAGTGGTCTTCTCTGTGTCTAGCTTGTTGTAGATTGGGTATCGATTCTGTTGTTGTTGGCTTTGGATTTGGTGTTTAAGTCTGATCATTTTTTTATTTCTACTCAATGTTCATATGACTGTTTGGTCTTGATACCCTCCATTACTTTTCCTCCAGTTCATGAGGCAGAACAAGATGGTTCAATTTATGTGGTTCTGTTAGAAGGAAAGAAAAAAAGAAAAAAGAAAAAAGAGGGGCAAAAATAAAACAAGCAAAAAAGTCCTTCTAGAGGCTATAAATATCAATTTAAGAGAAAAAAGGAAAAAAGGAAGAAAAACATAACAAGAATACAAAAAAATCAAACAAACAAACAAACAAAAAAAAAGGCACCACAGCAATAAAGACATCAACCAAACAATAACCATTGTCCCAAGATAAAAACAAAATAAAGCACAAAAAAAAAGCAACAACAATAAAAAAATTAATTTGTGCTTTCTTTTGCATAGGCAGAGTAAATATTGTGGAGATTAGAAAGGGAATTCCCTTGGTCTAAGACAGTGGTCCTCAAACTATGGCCCGCAGACCACATATGTATTTGTATCTGTTTTGTTTCTTCATTGCAAAATAAGATATATGCAGTGTGCATAAGAATTCATTCATAAGTTTTGTTTTTACTATAGTCAGACCCTCCAATGGTCTGAGGGACAGTGAACTGGCCCCCTGTTTAAAAAGTTTAAGGACCCCTGGTCTAAGAGATACAGGGTTTCTCTGCACTTGAAGAATACTGTCATGGAAATAACTACAGGCTCCTTACAGGCTCTTATTCTCTCCCCTATGTCTTTTTGTGATGTCTGGAAACTTTCTGCTCAGTTGTGGATGATAAAATCGGGCCTCTGTAACTAGAGATATTGGTATTTCCATGGGTAATAGGATGGAGCCTAGGATGAAGTCTTTCTTTATGGTTCTAGAAGTTCTGTTCCCATCACTGTTGTTTTAATCAGTCTTCTGTAGTTGGTGGTCTTGGTTTTTGCACTGATCCTAGGATGAAGCCTATGACAGAGTCTTTCATTATCTTTCCAGAAGTTCTGCTCAGTTGCAGTTGTCTCAATCAGGCCTCTAGAATTAGAGATCTTGGTTCATGTCATAAGCCAAAGCCTAGACTAAGGTCTTTTTTTATTGGTCCTGGTATAGGTTCTGCTCAGTCATGCATGTCACAGTCTTCTATAGTCAGCGATCTTGGCTTTTTCACAAAATACCATTATTTCTTTTTTTTTTTTTTTTTTTTTTTGTTTTTTGGGCCACTCCTGGCGGTGCTCAGGGGTTACTCCTAGCTGTCTGCTCAGAAATAGCTCCTGGCAGGCACAAGGGACCATATGGGACACCGGGATTCGAACCAACCACCTTAGGTCCTGGATCGGCTGCTTGCAAGGCAAACACCGCTGTGCTATCTCTCTGGGCCCTTCTTTTTTTTTTTAACTATCCCACATTTTAGTGCAATCCTATGTTAATATCTCTCTCTTTATGACTAATATATCAGCATAATACTCATCATATTTTCCATGTAAAAGGAAATCTCATGACTTCATTTTCCTAAGAGTTGTGTAGTATTCCATTGTATAAAAGTACCATAGTTTCTTTAGCCACTAATCTATATTCAGGCATTTGGTTTGTTTATAGATTTCTGGTTACTGTGAATAGCGCTATAATGAACATAGTGCAGAGGGCTTTTCTGCATTGAGTTTTTGGACTCCTAGGGTATATTTCCAGGAGCTGTATTGCTGAGTCATATGGAAGTTCCATCTCTAGATTTTTGATGAATCTCCATATTGTTTTCCTAAAAGCTGGACCAGTCAACATTCTCACCAGCAGTGAATGAGGGTCACAGGAGCCCTATTCTATGGACATTTTCTTAACTCCCCATCAGTTATTGAAAAATGCACAGTTTATTCATCAGTCATTATCTGTTGAGCACCATGAAGTACCAATATCAGAGTGCAAACAGTGGTCACAGTTTCTCACAGTGCTCACAATAAGGTAGAAAAAGAGAATATTTAGATGCAGGGGAAAATCCTTCCCCCAGACCCACACCTGTTTCTTCTTGCACTAGTGTTGAATACAGCATTCAACTGGCTAGTAAAGGTAAAAAAATTATTTAAAAACATACATATGGAGCATTTTCATGGCAGTAAAATGCTAAAGAAAAACAGGATGGACCTATACTATTTATATTTTGGGCATCAACCCAAAGGCATCAAAGTGAAAGGAAGGTCTCACAAAACAAAGGAGTGACCTCATCTTTGTGGGTAAAAATGTGAGTTCCTCAGTTTGAAAGGCCATATTCACTGATAAATTTGCACTCCCCCAAAGTTATTTTTCTGGTTCAAAGAAAGGAGAAAAATGTTTTATTGTTGTTGTTGCTAGTAGTAGTAGTAGTAGTAGTAATTAATAGTAGTTGTAGTAGCAGTCGTAATATGCTTTGATGCAACCCAGTAGTGCTCAGGGCTTACTCCTGGCTCTATATGCAAAAATAACTTCTGGTGATGCCCTGAGAATCATACTGGGTACTGGGGATCAATTTTGAGTGAGTTGCATACATACAAGGCAAGTGCCCTGTCCACTGTACTATCTATCCAGCCCTCTGTGATTTTTTTTTTAAATTAGGAAAATGTCAAAGGGCTAAGACAAGACAAGAGCTTTTTTTTAGCCCCCTGGGCTTCTTTGTTCTTAACTAGAATTATCCACATTCTTAAACTGAGAAAGTCATGACCCTGAATTTCCCATTCCAAGGCAGCACTTAGAGGAAAAGGCTTGGTTTGGGCCTACTAAGAAAAGCCCACTTGCACCTTGAAGGAGAGTGACCCATAGTGACAATAAAAACAGAATGTACAACTGTTGTGAGTTGAATTGTGCCTTTCTGAAAGATCTGTTGAAGTTATAAGAACTAAGCTCTCAGAATGTGGCCTCCTTAGAAATAAAGTCTTTGTAGATGTCAATCAAAAGAAGGGGAACAGGATATGTCACCCCCAGATATGTCAGTAGGCATTCAGGACATGCCACTTAAAAATATGTTTCTTTGGTATACTGAATATTTTGAGCAATAGGCACTTGAAAACTAGCAAATGCAGGGATATGCTGCCTCTGAACTCTCCTTATCTGCTTACAGACAGATCCTTCTCAAAGAACACCACTGTCATAAATCCTAGACTTTCACTCACTGCAGTTGGTGACTCTTGTCACAAGACAAGATGCTAGCCTGGGACACCATGCTCAGATGAACTGTTGTACACCAGCACCCCGGAGCTGCGTGGGGGCATGGACAGTGGAGGAGCCTAGACCCAAGACCCAAGGCCTGCTAGGTAAGTGTGAACTCTGGGGCAGGACAGTTAATGCCCTGCTTGTTTCTTACCTTGTTCTCATCATCCTTAAGTGAAAAACAAACACAAAAAAATTTTCATCCCATTGAGCAGTATATCACAGAGGAAAGTGTGTTTGTTTGTGTGCGCATTTGTGTCTCGTGGGGGTGAGGATCGAGGGTGGGGTGTGATGACACTAGGGAGAAGCACCCCTAAAGACATCTGACTAAACCAGCCAGCTTTAAGATGAACCCTCAGTGTTAACCCCACCCTGACTTTTCCCTCATTTTAAATATTAAACATCACACCACATAAGGGGTAGAGTTTAACCTGCTAATAAAACATTTGTCCCCTTTTGGGAGATGATTCACATTGGGCATGTGCCAGAGGCAGCCCCTGCTCTGTGAGCTATGTGAGGCCTGAGGAACAGAGATTTTACTTCTGCTTAGACTGACTGAAAACCTACAAGAAAGGTATCTGCTACTTCTCTGCACTGGTTCTTATGGCTACCTGCTTTTCAGCATGAGCAGAATGAATACAACTATGTTTAGGTGAAATTGCCTGTGTCTGTTTCCTTCCCAATTTCTTCTCCAGAGAATGAAGGGTTAGACTCCACCCTCTGATCTGGAACAATAGCTCCCATCTATCTGCAACTGCAAGGCTCCCTTATTGCCTTTAAAAGTCCTTGACTAGATCCCCTAAGAGGTTTAGCTCCTCCTTTCCCTTTCCCCCTTTTTGCCTGTTAAGATGGCATTTAATTTTGAATTTCAACCCTCCTCAGGAGCGAGTCATTTTTCTTTGGGTATCTGCCATGTGTGCCTGAGGTATACTTGTTAATAAACTTCTGTTGGCTTTTCTCATGTTAATCTATCTTCTATTGCAGAGTCTCAGTGCAGAACTCAGAAGGACAGTGAAGATTAATTTTCTTCTCCTACATAAGCTGTCGGTCAGACTCCTTCAATATAATGGGTGTCTTGAGAAGAAAAAGCGAAGAAACATATACAGGAAGGCCATGAAGTATGTGTGGCATTATATTACCACAGGCTAAGAATTATTGAGGATAGCCAGCAACATAGAATCTAATGGAGAGCCATGGCAACCATTTCCTTTGGAATCTTCCAGAGGGCCTTCACAAAAAGCTGGGAGAAGAATGAGAGGCACATACTTTCTCAAGAAGTAGGATATCCCATTGGAGGCAGTATCTACATGGACACTTCTATCTCAATCAGCCATATAGGAGACCCAGGAAAGAGAATTGTCTATGGACCCAGCCAATATGGAGCAAGGATTAGAAGGAAGGTGGGGCAAGAAATGGTTCTACTGTATAGATGGAGGAAACAAGAGGGGGGGAGGGTCTGTGAAGAGGCTTGAAAACAGAAGCCAGAACAATTGCTCTCCAGGTATGTGTGAAGTTTTAGGGCCATCAGGGAAAGAGGCCAGGAAATGAGGCCTTGGGGAGCAATGTAAATTCATAATCGTCTAATGCATTTCATCTGGGACCATGGGTGCTGGATGGAAAAGGAGTGTGAATGTTACTCAGTCTTCTTCTCAATGAGATTTTGTCATCTTTATTATTACTACTCCCAGTAAGTTGACACTTTATCTGCCAAGCCGGAACTTCAAGAAAGGCTTTCTTAGTTAAAACAGAACCCTATCTTTTTCTACCAGAAATAAACTTTTTCAACTAGAAATACGCCCTAGAGACTGTGTATCTGAGATTCCAAGGGGATTTTCTAGGCAAAATCTACACTGCCATCTCAGAAAACAAATGGTGTGCTTGCACAAATACATTCATGCCAAATCATTTCTAAAGGAAATTTACTTCCAGTGCCATTGATCATTTTTGAGTTTTTATTCCAATATTAAGCATTATTGTAAATCACAGGAAGAACAGAAGCGAAGAAGCTTGAGCAAGGGCCCAAAAATAGACAATGGGTAGGGTGCTTGTTTTACATACAGCCAGCTGGGGTTCAACCCCTGTCATGGTCCCCAAAACACCACCAGGAGTAATTCCTGAGTAGAGAGCCAGGAATAATCATTGAGCATGACTGAGTGGGACCAATACCCTCTCCACTGCCTCCTCAAAATAAATAAAGAAAAAAGCGTAAGCAATTGCTCCACATTAAAGAAAATGTGTTTTTTTTTCTTCTAAGAATAGTTTGACTGAAATTATTTACTCAGGTAAATACAGGAAATGTTTCAAGATGCAGAAAAAATGAAACATTTTTCTCAGGCTTTTAGAAAAGATTGTTGGTAAATCTTCTAGAAAAATATCTATTAACTATCTAATAAATATCTATTAACTATTGTCCAGCTCTGGCTTTCAACTGATTTGCCAAAGGAAAAGCAAGAAAAGTAGCTGAGTGGGCCAGCCATTTCAGGGTCCTTCATATTTCTTGTTTCAGTTCTTGTTGCATCCTAAGCTTTACTTCAAATTTTAGGGTAATTTCCTTCAGGGGAAACTATTTTATGTGGTGTAAGCCCAAAATCTCAGCACCCAGTAAGCCACATTTTCCTTCTCTCATGAGTAAGACCAGCTCAGCAACTCCAGATGAATTATCAGAGTGAAAGAAGCAAAATGGGAAATTTACATGCGATTAAGGACCCAAAGTCCAAATGGCTGGTTTTGATTAACATATACCCTTTTCCTAATGCTAATTCATTTGTTCATTTATTGGATTTCAAAATTGCACCCTATGCCCTCCAGCCTCAGCAAACAAAGACATAATTTAAAATACCAAGACACAAATGTGCTATTTATTACTGTGGAAAAGAGCCATTATTACAGTGACTTCTTTTTATTTCCTTCAGAAAGCAAGTTCTTTTTGAGTTAGTTACCATGCTGTCAATTATTACCATCATTAATAATGCTAATCATAATCATGGAGGACCAGCAATGTGATGAGGGATAAATTGGGCACAGGGCACGAGTAGGTCCTACCAGAGGGAAACAACAGGGGCTTTGTATCTCCCCTAGACTGCACAGCATGAAGATTGCAGTGGCCGAGGTACTAAGCAGGAAAATCTTTGCCCATGATCCTCCTTCACCTCATTTCTCTCAATGAAATTTCACTTCCCTTTGGTTCTGCCAATGCACACCGAGGTGTGAATTCACAGTTACAGACCTATGCACGGCCTGACACAGAAGCACCCCAGATTTGCAGTACCCTCAGCTGGCACCAATTGCCTGATTTCCCTTCATGGAGAGGCCCTGGATGTCAATGCCATGGGAGGTGCTCTTTGTCGAATCTGCTATATCAAGCCCCCGGTCAAGATGTCAGGCTGGCACTGCTCTGCACACTGGAAAGTACATTTGAGTTTCAGAGACTCTGTGTCTGACAACGCATAGCTAAGCTGTGAACACCACTGAATGGGTATCTACCAGAAACACTTGTCCTGGGGAAGACAGAGTCTCTGTGAGCTTATGTGTCTGTCTGTCTATTTGCATGAAAAGTACTTCCTGAGCCTCTTCAATGCATGTGTAAGTATAGGAGGGCAACAAATAATAAGTGAAAATTCCTGGGCTAAATGTGTTCTGATAATATTCTGTGTGCAAATCAGAACTTGTTTAACAGAAGGGAGGACTCAGCTTCTTAGACCCTGTATCCACCCTCTCAATCCATTTTCAAAACTTGCTCTTCATAGGGACCTTGCACAACCATACAAACCTTGTATAAGAAGATAGAGCACAGGTCTACCAAAGCCACAGATCAACTAGTGGCCGTGGGAAAACACATTATTCTGAGATCCAAATACAGCCTTGGCTTTCATATAATTATCTCAGTGGGAGTTATCTGCGGTATCAAACAGTGAAATTGAGTCTAGGCTAATTAACTTTGTTTTTCTTTTCTCACAGAGAGTAGGACTTTCAAAATATGCTTATTGTGTTTTTAAGAAAGAATTTTTCTTACCCATACTTACACATTACACATGTCACAGTGCCTAAAGAAAAGCTTTTTATGTCAAGCGCTATCACTTTTTTCCTCCCCTGTGAGAACCTACTGATATCAGATTATTACTGACACTGGGGTTTTCCTTCCATTCAAGAATAGAGAGAAGGTGGAATGAACATTGAGCTTTTTATTAAAATGACCTGAGATTTGTGCCTTTCGACTCCCAATTATAGAGCAAAGATTTGTGGCTGAACCTTCTGTAAACCTATCAGTTGAAAGCCTGTGTAGTTTTACTGCGTGTCACCTCCAACCTCTGATTAGCAAATTGCAGGCCAAGTGAAAACACTTAAACCACGATGCTGCTTGTCTCATTTTGGGGGACTCAATCATTACCGTTTGGTAATTTAGATGAATCCTCACAGACCATACTTCTTCCCTCTGCAGAGCTCCACTGCACAGAGAAGGCACTCAAGGCCAAATTACACACTACATTTTGCTTATAAGAATATGCCAGGGAAAATCTGCATTGACAGAATTTATGAGAGGGTTATTGCATTCAGTCTCAGAAATTACCTTGTCCACTCACTCATGTACAGGCCGTCTCCCCTGAAATGTAAGCTCCAAGAGATCACGGGCCTCATCTGTCTTTGGTGCTGCTGTCTCTCCCGATCACTGGCTCAGAGCTCAGCAAATATTTGTTCAATGGTGAGATTCATTCTTTCATTTGTTTCTCAAATATTCCCAATGAGGAAAGTAAGTCTCCTGCCTCTGAAAGGTTCATAACCTTTTAGAGAAGACATAAGCACTAAACCACATGGGTGTAGGGACATAGGGGAGAGGACAAGAAAAGTCAAGATATTACCTTAAAAAAAAAGATAATATGGCAACAAATGCAGTCACCATGTCTGAATTTGGACAGCTCTATAGACTCACCATTCTTGAAAGAGGTAAAACAATCTGAGAAAAAATATGGATACACTGATCATGTTGCTGAATGGTGGAAATCTCAGGAGGAGAGGGCAGTTCAAGTAATAATCTCTCCACCCTATACAAAGCCATGATTGCTGTACCCACTATACATAATCGCTGCTTCACCAGTGGCCTAGCTTCACCGCTCCTCTACAGCTCTCTGTAGAGACATCAATCTGACCAAACTCCAGAGATGCTAGTATTTAGACTGACAAGACAAAGACTTTTTTGGAGTAAGTGCAGGCATCCTACTACTACCTTCTCATACTTCCTGAAGCCCTGGCAGCCAAAACCATGCCCCACAAAAGCTGCAATATCAGTAATAGTGCTTGAAATTCCTGGACTACAAGGCTGCATTTACTGTGTGGAATAGCTCCAATTTTTTTTTAATACTGTCATCCCTGTTGGAACATCAGTTTACATGTCAATGTGTGCCTGAAACCACCTAATATTCAAAAACAAAAGAAGTAACAGAAAAATCAACTAGCAACAAGAGCTTAATAAACCTTCTAACTTAATGGTCTCATTAATTTCCACAAATTTTCTTGTTGCTGTACTTTTTTTCTCCCTTTATTTATTTTTGTTTCATTTTTTCTTTTTTTAATAATTCCACTCCCACTTACCAGGAAACAAATATGTAATACATGGTCTTTAAATAAAGTATTTTATATTTTTAAAAGATAAAATGTTATTACTATCCATATACAATATAGAGAAAGGCCAGGAGAAATATCTCCTGGTAAAGAATTTGCCAAAAAGAGTGGAGAAGTGCAGTTAGGGCAAAGAAGGGATTACTATGAAATGAGAATTGGAAAGAACTGGATGCTGAAAGGAGATAAGATGATATGCACAATACCTCTTCAGTAACAATATATTTCAAGCCATGGTGTCTAAAAGAAAGAAAAAGGAGAGAAAGAGAGAAGAATGGAGGGAAGGAGGAAGAGAGGGAGAGAGGGAGAGAGGGAAGGAGGGAGGGAGAAGAAAAGGTCTGCCACAGAGTAGGAGGGAAATAGCAGGGGGTAGTGGAAGGGAAACTTGGGACATTGGTGACAGGAAATATGAACTTATGAAGATATTTAACATTGTATTAAACTCAATAATGAAAAACTCTTTAACCATGTATTTATCTCATGGTTATTCAATTAAGGAATTCATTTATAAAAAAAATAGAAGCAGGTATTACCTTTATGTATCATCACAGATGTTTATTGACTTATGACAGCTGAAGTTACAGCCCCCTAAAGTTGTGCTGAAACTACCATAAGTTGAAAGCGTATTTCATAAACATAGGTTATGGCATCTCACAGTTCAGCCTCACCTACTTTCAACATGCTAGATTACTCACATCAGTCTGCAGCTGGACAAGTTCTTCCACACAAAGCCCATTGTTGAATGAAGTGCTGATGATCTAATTCATTTGCTGACAACTGTACTGTACTGAGAATGAAAAGCAGTTTGTAGAGTATTGATTATTTACCTTGTGTGATGAACCAGGGGCTGTGGCTTCCTGCTCAGCACCATGAGGTACAATATTGCTGGCCTGAGAAGAGATCAAAATTCAAAGTACAGGTTCTACTGAATTCAGGATGCTTTGGCACCATTGTAAAGTGGAAAACTCAAATTCAGGAACCATCTGTATGTGCTATGATACAAACACAGACACATTCTCTCTATTAACCCCCACTGATTAGTTATTCTTTCAACAAATGTTAATCTGAGCACTTGAGTAAATATGCCATCCTTATAATTTGGAAGCATGCTAGGGCACGAAGCTGGCATTTCCAGGGCAAGAGACAGCTTAGAGTTTTAGACATGCTGGGACCAGGTCAGTGGCTCAGGAGGTCTCCAAAGTTAATTTAGTTATTGCCTGGGACAAGCAACACATACGGGAATATTAGAAGCTGGGAGGTCACAGTTCAATATGTTATTAGGTTTTTGGCATCAAATGGAAAGGCCCTATGTCTACAGCAATTTAGGTATGCCCAGGAAATCAGACTGCTGATGAGAACATTCATTTCTTTTTCTTCTGCTTCCAAATGTACAGCTTCTACTTTTTAAGAAAAAAAATCAAGACTTGGAATAGATCCCTGACCTCAGAGTGTCTTCAAATGTTCTCTCTCCAGCCACCCTGGCCTGAGGACCTCTGAGACCAGGACATAAGACTGCAGGTCCTTTAGATAATGAGCCATCTGGAGCCAGGACAAGTCATCTCTTTATTTATTATGTGCAAATTTATTTTAGCACACAAATTAAATTGCATCTGTGACTTTATTTGGACTCTGAAGGAAGACTCAATGCACAATTGAAACAGTCGTTTTGTTGTTCAGTAGTAATAACTAATAACAGCTAGCATTTATGAAAAAGTGATTATGTGGGGCCAGAGTTCCATTCTAGAACTTTCTATCAACCAATTAATTTAATATTCATAAACATTCTATGTAATAGCTACATGACAGTCCACTGTACAGATGAAGAAAAAGGCCCAGGGAGTGAATGGTAGGTTGAGTCAAAACCCAAAAGCTGATTTGAGACCTACCAAATACCTAATGCTAATAAAGGTTATAACCCAGTGAATGCCAGTTCATACCAGTGACTTTGCATTGACTTTGGTTTTTATTTCTGTCCCTCATTTCTTACAGCAAGGCTACAAGAAAGAGATTTCTGCATTTTGTAAACCAAGCCACTACAATGGTCATAAACTGCTTGATCTTAAAGATTTCTTTTTTTTGTGTGTGTGTGGTTTTTGGGTCACACTCGGCAGTGCTCAGGGGTTATTCCTGGCTCCAGGCTCAGAAATTGCTCCTGGCAGGCATGGGGGACCATATGGGGCGCCGGGATTCGAACCAATGACCTCCTGCATGAAAGGCAAATGCCTTACCTCCATGCTATCTCTCCGGCCCTGATCTTAAAGATTTCTACCTGATCCACTGAAACTTCCACTATGATATACTCAATTCTTGAATCGTATCTAGCCTTTATCTTGTTCTTTCTAGAACTTCCCTGAGACAGAAACCACATGTCCTTTACTGCAGGTTCACCGACCACTTCTGTGCTGCTTTCCGAGAACAGTTAGCATTTTCGTTCACAAGCTACTGCAGCTCTTCCCAATAACATGTTGCTCCCCTGCCCTCATTTGATTATCCCACCACCCTCCAAGTTCTCCAGAAGGTGGGTGTTACTGCCCTTCGTTTCTGATCTGCTGAATAACCTGCCCCAGGGGCTGGCACCTGGTCCTGCTCTACTTTCCTTTATGTGTCTTGCTGTCTATTTTGGGTAAACAGCCCGAGGTAAAGTTTGATAGGTGGAAGAATAAGACTCACTGCTCTCAGGGAGACCATCTGGGCTTCTACAACAGCTTCCCTACCTGCAACAAAAATAGCTGAAAGCAAACAGAGAATCCCAGTTCAACGCAGAGGAATGGGCCTGTGTACTTAGCATGACTCCTTCCAGAAATTACACAAAACTGACAGAAAACATGCACACTGAGGCGAAATGCATACTAATAAAGGCATTGAGAGAGAAGGCCTGTCCCAGAGGCCTGATATTGAAGAGATGGAGCTCCAGAAAGAGCCTGCAGAGAGAATCACCAGGATGAAGGTTTCACAGTTTTCCCCCCAGCCCTAAAAGATAGACAATTAGATTGAGATGCTCAATGGAATGTCTGGCTCAATAGATTAAAAACCAGACCTCCATAAAAAAAAAACTTTGTTCAGAAATTTCAGAACGTGGACCAGAGAGATAGCATGGAGGTAAGGCATTTGCCTTGCATGCAGAAGGACAGTGGTTCAAATCCTGGCATCCCATATGGTCCCCCAAGCCTGCCAGGAGCGATTTCTGAGCAAGAGCCAGGAGTAACCCCTGAGCGCTGCCAGGTGTGACCCAAAAACCAAATAAAATAAAATAAAATAAAATAAAATTTTAGAACTCTAGGACTCAAGAGAAGATCACTGAAGCATCCAAAGAGGAAGTGGTATAAAAATACAACAAAATCCATGACATGAAAGGACAGGAGACTGGAGAGCTCAGTAGTTCTCAGTGGCAAAGACATAAACTAGACAAGAACAAAAGTGGAAAAAGGCAGAACAATATGGAAGAGTTTTTTTCTGACTAGAATTTTAAACTCATACAAACATCAATCAAGTATGATGCTAGAATAAAGAAGAGATCATATATGCCCCATCAAAAAAAATTTACTGCTAAGGGATGGAGACACAGTACAGCAGGTAGGGTGTTTGCCTTGCACATGTCCAACCTGGGTTTAATTCCCAGTACCCTACATGATCCCTTGAATCTCACCAGGAGTGAGCTTAAAGAGTAGAGCCAATAGGAAGTTCTGAGCAAAGCCAGTTGCAACTCAATAACAACAACAACAACCCAAAATAAACACACACAAAAATTTACTGCCAATATGTCATTTCTTAGGAAGCTACTAGAACCCGCTTTATCTAAAAAAGGAAATAAAGCAAGAAAGAAAGTATAGAATGAGAACAAGCTAAGAGAACCAAGATGTTTGTTAAAGGCTGGCCCCTCTGATGGAACTGCCCAGTCTGTCCAGGGAGAGAGCTGTGAATTAAGACCAAGGACAGTTATTGCCAGAGCAGAAAAGGAAACTGAAGCAGGTCTTGAAAGCAAAGTGGAACTGACAAACAAATACAAGTTTGAGCCCAAAGAAATGCAAATTACACTTTAATCAAAATTTCAGGAAGGAGATCTGAGGAGACAGCTCAGGATCAGGGCCATATGCACAAGGTCCCATGTCTGATCTCTGGCAACTCATCCCCTAACCAGCACCACCAGGGCTGATCCCAGCACCAAGGTGCC
Source organism: Suncus etruscus (assembly GCF_024139225.1). Lineage (NCBI taxonomy): Eukaryota > Metazoa > Chordata > Mammalia > Eulipotyphla > Soricidae > Suncus > Suncus etruscus. The sequence continues at coordinate 110,749,701 of NC_064850.1, forward strand.
TTAGCATTAAACTGCTCAATCCTGTTAGTCAAGCAATTTTAGTTGTAGCTCAGGAGCTCCCGGGAGGTTGAGGGGAGCCCCCACTCCTGTCACCCTCCAAATAATAAAGAAAAAAAAACTTTGGAATAAATTAGGTAAAGGAAAAGGATTTCTATAAAAATAATAAATAAAAGATATGTAACCACAATGGACTCCATAATCCAACTTTGAAAGAATAGTGTAACATGATCATCACAAGGTAAATATTGAGTTTTAGGGAAATCAAATTCTACCTTATTGATGTTGAAACATGAGTGAAGGGATGTAGGAGGGGTAAGGAGCTCCTTTCCTTTGTAAAATGAACAAATACTACCTAAAGTTAGAAAAGATATGTCTAAATGAGTATACTTCATAGTGTGTAAATTAGCTCACAAAGGAAAGAAAATCATTAGCAACACAGTGTTGGTTTTGATCTGCAAAGGAAGGTAAATGCCAGGGGAAGAAGATATGAGTTAAAAATAGTCACCTAGGGTTACAACAGTACTGTGAGGAGGGTGCTTTCCTTGCAAGTGGCTGACTGAAGTTCAATGCGTGGTACCCCTGTATGGTACCTGGAGCCCTGTCAGGGATGATTCCTGAACACAGAGTCAGGAATAAGCCCTGAGCACCACTGGCTATGGCTCAAAAACAAACAAAAAAAATTAAAGAATGAGGGAGACTGAATTCTTTGAACCTAGATCAAGCAGTGCTGCTTGTCACCCTTCCCACTCTGCCTGGCAAGATGGTACCAGTGTTAGCAGGAGTATCACAAACATAATGCTCACTGCATTCTTGGAGCCAAAAGTGGCAAAGTGATTCATTCTAGTCAATGTATGGAGTAAAAGTTGTGGGTTTCAACTGGCTTCTGTCCTCCCCCATAGTTTTTCCCTTTATGTTTCCTGGAATTTGGACATGAAAGATTGGCGTTTTCTTGTGACCAAGGAAAGAAAAGCAGGGAACTAGAGAAATTCATTCTTTTCTGAGAACTTCAGGAGCTACCCAGTATGCTTTGGGCCATGTAATACTAAGCAGTTTTTACTTGGAGAACTCTGTCTGCCCTGGGACTTGTTATGTGGGGTTTGTGTGGACTGCAACTAAAGTGGCAATCTAACACATACCTTCAGCATCTTGTGACTTATTAAATCGCATATGAGTAAGTTGAAAAAGAATGAACAATGATAACAAAAGAAGTGTAAAATAAAAAACCCCAAGTGGCGAGATCACCCCAAACCCCGTGTTTTCTAACTCCTTAGGTGGATGGGTCTGAAGAAGCTGGGAAGTAGCAAAGAAATATACACCAAGCAGTCATGAAAAGATGGCGAACATGGCATCCATGGCCTTTTGCCTCGTGCTCTCTCTGCCTGAGTCAAAAGCCAAAACCGCTTTCTTTATTCAAACCAATTCCACAAATCAGGAGGGAGGGATGAGGGAGGGGGAAGGAGGGAGAGAGAGAGAGAGAGAGAGAGAGAGAGAGAGAGAGAGAGAGAGAGAGAGAGAGAGAGAGAGAGAGAGATGGGGAACACCTTTGTTACCTTTGTTTAGAGTTGTTAGCTAGTCTCATCTCACATTTCCACCTTTCTGTTTAAAACAAAACATAAAAATGAGAAAAGTTAAAAATGTTTTGTTCTACTTTTTTCTATCAGAGGCTGGAACCTCAGATCAGAACTCAGAGCATCAAAGTTGAAATTGTATAAATCATTCTCAAAACAATCAGCCTTTTCCATATTTTATACATATCATAATTTTTTCATAGACTTCTCTGAACATAAATTTGAAAATTCTTAAACATTCTTTTTTTTTAAGTTATACACAGGATTTAATCATCATACATTAACAATACATTCATGTAGATTGGAGCCATAGCACAGTGGGTAGGGCATTTGTCTTGGATGTGCCTGAGCTGGGTTGGATTTCTGGCATCCTATATAGTTCCCTGAGCCTACCAGGAATAATTTCTCGGCACAGAGCATTTAGTAACCCATGAACACAGCTGGGTGTGGCAAAAAACTATATATATGTCTTGAACATTCTTACAATGAGCACTGAATACAAATCTATAACATCTGAGTTTCATATATATATATATATATACATATATATAATTTAAAAATAAGTTTTCTAAACGTTCTTATAATGAGCACTTTAATATAGTAGTCTATAGTATCCAAGTTCCTTATCCATCTACTTTTGTGGACAAAGACATTCGAACATTTTGCAGACATAATTTGACAATAAGTTACTACATAATATATGCAAAAAAGCATCATAGCAATTGGGAAGCATTCACTAGGATAGCTGAGAACTTTTAAAACTCTAACAACATGGAGCTGGAGAGATAGCATGGAGGTAGGGCATTTGCCTTTCACGCAAAAGGTCATTGGTTCAAATCCTGGCATCCCATATGGCTCCACGAGCCTGCCAGGAGCGACTTCTGAGCGTGGAGCCAGGAGTAACCCCTGAGCGGTGCCGGGTGTGACCCAAAAACCAAAAACCAAACCAAACCAAACAAAACAAAACAAAACAAAAAACCTCTAACAACATTATGCATTTCCCTAGAATTGTGCAAACTAATATTAAAACACCGAAGTTAGATAAAAAAAATTTTTTGTTTGCAGTGGGACATAAAAAAAAAATAAGTAAGATCCATACAGATAAAACACATCTTAACCAGCAATCTAGTGACCAAAGCAAATAGGGTCAAGAGATTAACCTGAAACAAAGTTGATTTTTTTTTTAAGATAACCCAGGTGCAGGAGGTTCTGAAAACAGCTTCTCCTCATTTGAGCTTTAGCTGGAAATTCTCCATTTCCACCTTCTTCTCCTGTATTAGGCTGCTAAGGTAGTCTGGATGGAAAGGCCTTCAGTTCCCGAGCTGGAATCTGGGTTGGGGGTACCCACTCATCTTCCTGCTGCTTGGTTCCCCTCCAATGGAGCTTTCTCTTTGGCTTCTGCCCCATTAGTGACCTCAATAAGCTGCTGCAGGTTGGGGGGCCTAGGTCCTCACACAAAGCACTTTTAGTAGAAGAAAGGCCATGGATAATGTGAGATAAGACTAGCTAGCAATTCTAAAAAAAGGTGTTCCCCCACCTTCCTCTTTCCCTAAACCTCTTCCTTTGATATGTAAAAGCCCACCAGATAGTATATTCATTTCTCTCTCTTGAACTTGCCCATCTTGGTATTGGAAATTGGTTGAATAAAGAAGGCAGCTCTGGCTGTTTTTGGAGACAGAAAGAACATGAGGCAAAATGCCCTGGATGCCATGTTTACCATCTTTTACTGATTGCTTGGGGTATTATTTCTTTGCCAGTGCTCTTCTTCATCAGACCTGTCTTCCTAAGGGGTAAGAAACACTGCATTTGGGGATAATCTCACCACCTATGAATTTTTATTTTACAGAGAAGATCAGCAAGAAGAGAACTGCCAAAGAGTTATTTAAGTAAACTTCTTTAGAACCCGAATGCCCAAATGGTGAATAATGCTGCTTTCTTTCCAAACCTCATTGGTCAAGTCTAGATTTAAAAAGTACAATGGCGGGACACATGACAAATGAGGCATTACATGGAAAAAAGTTCTTATTTGAAGACAGAAATTATCCAAATAAAAATGAACAGAGAGGGACCAGAGCAGTAGTACCATGGGTAGAGCATTTGCATTGCATGAAGTCTATCTCAGTTTGATCTCTGGCATCCCAGAAGATCTCTCGAGCTTACCAGGTGTGATCTCTGAGCACATAACTTAAGAGTAAGCCTTGAGAACTGCAGGTGTGGCCCAAAAAACAAACAAAAAGAATAGAGAAAAAGAAATTAACAATAATAGGCCTTCAATAAATTGTAGTGTATCTTTAAGAAGTCACCCCTATGAACTTGTAAAGCTTGGGAAAGGAGGAGATACAATTTTTTAATGGTTAAAGAAATAGTAGCTGAAAAAATTACATATTTGATGAACCCTATAAATATACAGATCTAAGAAGCTAAGCAAATTTCATGCATAAGGCATAACAAATAAAAGTTCTCAAAACTAATGAGAAAGAGAAAATCTTACAGAGAGAAAAAACTTGTCATCTGACTTATTCTCCAAACTATCAAAATAAAGAGACATTGGAACATTTTTAAAGCCAAGGGATGGGGACTAAAATAAAACACAAAGTAAGAATTGGTGTGGTGGCGCAGAGCCATAAGATGTCTGCCTTGCTGGTGCTAGCCTAGGACAGACTGCAGTTCGATCCCCCAGTATCCCTTATAATCCCCCAAGCCAGGAGTGATTTCTAAGCGCATAGCCAGGAGTAACCCCGGAGTGTCAACAGGTGTGGTCCAACCCCCTCCTATACAAAGTAAAAGGGGAAAATCAATACTTGTCAACCTAACATTCTATACTTGGAAAAAATTAATATTCAAGACAAAAATAAAGATTTTCTGTTTACACACAAACACTGTAGGAATGCAATAGCAGTAGATTGGGGTGATAAGAAATGTTAAAAGCCATTTCTCATTAAATGTTCAGGCAAAGGGAAAGGATAACAGATGAAAATTTATTCTTCATAAAGGACAAGGGATGTAAGAAGTGGTAACTGAATGAGTAAATATATGTAAAGATTTCTTCCCTTTAAGTTTAAAGAGCAAAGCTAGAACGTACAACTTCTATTCAATTAGTCTTAGAGTTCTATTCTGGATTTTTTTCTTTTTTAGAAATCTAGCATTTCTGGTAATAGAGCAAGAAAAAAAGTGCATCAAAATTTAAAATAAAAACTAAAGCTAATTTATTTGTAGACAACATGATCTTCCATGTAAGAAAAATGATGGAAGCCTTCAAAGAAACCAATGAACAAAAAGATATATATTTTAGTAAGGTTTCAGGGTGCAAAATATTCAAAAAAATCAATTGCATTTCTGTATAGTACTGACAATTTAAAATTAAAAAGACTTAAAGCACTTTTAAGAACACCATAGATATGACCTATTTAGGGATAAATGTGATAAAACTGTGCCAGATACAAAGACTGAAAACTATAAAACTTTGTCTAAAGAAATTAAAGAACAGAGTAATTTTTTTTTTTTTTTTTGGTTTTTGGGTCACACTCGGCGGTGCTCAGAGGTTACTCCTGGCTGTCTGCTCAGAAATAGCTCCTGGCAGGCATGGGGGACCATATGGGACACCGGGATTAGAACCAACCATCTTTGGTCCTGGATCGGCTGCTTGCAAGGCAAATGCTGCTGTACTATCTCTCCGGGCCCGAACAGAGTAAATTTTTAAAAAAGATTTGGTGTCGGGACCAGAGCGATAGTGCAGCAGTAGGATGTTTGCCTTGCATGCAGCTGACCCAGGATGGACCTCTGCTCAATCCCCAATGTCCCATAATGTCCCCCAAGCAAGGAGTGATTTCTGAGCACATAGCCAGGAGTAACCCCTGGGTGTGGCCCAAAATAAAAAAAAAAAAAAAAGATTTGGTATCTTAAGGAAATAAAGTGATTTGTATGATAGCCCTTCAGTAACAGTATTGCAAATCCTGGTGCCTGAAAGGGAAAAAGGGGTGGGGGAAAGAAAGAGGAAAAAAAGAAAGAGAAGATATGTTTCTGCCTTACAGACAGGCTAGAGAAGAGGGTAGGGTGATGGAAGGAACTGGGGAAATTGGTGGCAGGAAATGACTGACCTCAACTATCAACAACTTTTTAACTTTTTTTCATTGTGATCTAGTTTTATTTAAAAAAAAAATAACAAAAGATATAGAGTCTTTAGGATATCAGTTCTCCCCGATTTAATCTATAGATTCACTGTGATCAAATCAATCCTGACAGCATTTTTTGTAGAAATTGGCAGACTCACTCCAAAATTTATATGAAAATGCAAAGGATCTCAAAGAGCCAAACAATTTTGAAAATGATGAACAAAACTGGGTAACTAATTTTAAGGTTTATAGAATTATAATAATAAACAGGGTTTGTTCTACTTAAATTTAGACATGAGAACCCATAGAGCAAAGATCGAGAGACCAGATATAGATGCACCTATGCTCAAATGACTATTTTTTACACTTATTTTTATTTGAGAGGGTGATCCTAAGTTGTACTCAGGAGGCCCAGAAGTCTCACCAGCATTGTCTTCAACCAATTGATGCAAAGCTACTCAGGTCCTGTGGTGCCAGGACTCTCCTGGAATCTCCAGGTCTGTACCTGGCAATGCAGTGTGATGCTTGGAAGTCCCAACTGCTGTAATAGTTCCTAGACATTACACTGATGTTAATTTTTTTTTTTAGTTTTGGGGTCATATCTAGTAGTACTCAGAGCCTCTTGTCTCTGACTCAGGGATCACGGATCGTTTGAAAGGGACAGATGGGGTGCCAAGGATAGAACCCAGGTCAGTTGCATGAAAGGCCTGAACCCCACTCCAGCCTCTACATTGATTTTTCTAGGGACTATACCCTGGGATGTTAGGGACCCCTAAGGCTACCCCCAGCAGAGCTGAGAGTTCTCTAGAAGTTCTGGGGGTGTCATGTAGTTTAGGGGCCAAACTAAGACACTTACACTTGCTAGTTTGTGCTTCACAACTAGCCCATATATTATACCTAAACAACTAACCTTTACACAATGACACAAAAACAAGGCCCCTGAGAAACAACAGTCTTTTCCACCAACTGTGCTGGAGTAAATAAAAATGCATTAAAATAAAGAAATCTTGTCTTCACCCCTAACATCGAACATAAAAATGAACTCAAAATAAATTCTAGGCCTAAATATAAAACCTGACCAAACACCTAGAGGAAAACATCTGAGAAGATCTTTGGGATGTGATCTCACATCCAGAATGTTGAAATTTCTCTCCTCTGCTGCAAAACCTCTCAGCATAAGCAGCATGACACCAGGCTCTCTCCTCTCATCCTCCTGCGAGGGACAGCTGGCAGAGCTCACTCCATAACGATTCAGTCTTTCCTCCAGAAATTGGGTGCTTATTCCCAAGACAAAAAGTACATCCTGAAGATGTTCAGATGTGCTAAATACAGCAACTCCCAGGTAACCCATTACTTTAGTCTTCACCCCACTTACCTCCTTCTGATTCTCAAAATTTCTTGGTTTGGTTTGGGGGCTCATATTCTTTTGGCTTGAAGTCTAGATTTCTTTGTTTGGGGGTTGGTATTGTCCCCTGAGCCTGCCCACATACACTGAGCAAATTCCTAGACATCTCAAATTGTCTATGTTCTAAACCAAACCCATATATTGGCTTGTTCTTTTCCATGGAGTCAACTTTTGCACCTCATTACCCTGCCTAAAACCTGGTGATCACCAAATTTGTGTGACAGTTTGGGAGTGGCAAGATTCACATCCTATTTCACTGTTTATAGCCAAGTTGATCAAGACTTGCCCAGGGGAAAAATGTGTCCAGAGACGGAATTTCTTTTGCAAGAGAAGATGCTGGAATGTGAACATATTGATTTCAAGGTGCTGGAAGGGCACCCAGGTGGAGAGTTCCAGCAGTCAGATGGAAATGCCACGTTACATGACAGATAGCTGATCTTGGTTACAGAAATGAAAGCTCAAGAGCTTTTCTGAAAAGTTTAAGCTGTGGTTTGACAGGACTCATACTGTTTCTAAGAGAGAAAACACTCAGAAGCATTCAGCTGTGGAGGAAAGACCATAGGGAGAGAGACTGAAAGAATAGTGAGGAGGGGTGGCATCATGAATGTGCTTTTTGGGCCAGTCAAAGAGCAGACAGCACCAGTCAACATGTCTGTGGTAGGCTCTTCACCAAAAAGTTCTAGAAATATCTACGCTCTTGACTATGTGATGCCATTTTCCTTCTCTACTGGGAAAACAATACTGCCTCTTTTCCTTCTCCTGTCTTTTTCCTTTCTGTTCTAGTCTGGTAGCATCAAGTGGGAGAAAGCAAAGGGGAAAAGAAGGTTATTCATTCTTCAGGAAGGAGGATGACAGGAAGGACCAGGAAGAGTTTAACTCTCCAGCTGCCCTTTCTGATTTCTCCATTCCTGCTGTAGAGCTGACAGCTTGCCTGAGAGAGGCTGAAGGGCTGTGTGTGCTGCATGTTTGGAATTTATTCCTTTTGGCATTAGAAGATGTGACACTGCATAATGGCCATGAAGAAGTCATTTTGATCCTGTGATGATCTTGGCAAAAGTTCCAGAAAGACATGTGGACATAATTTTCTGGACATTTGTAAGAGAGTCTTGCCTTGGGGATGACCTTTACAGCTGTTCTCACTTCCACGCCTGAGGCTCTCACCTTAGTTTTATTCGGCTTTTACTTCGGAGATAAAAAGCTCAATTGTACTCAATTGAAAGAACTAAAAATATTCATGTAAGAGCTAGTCATCATTATGACATGTATCAATTTCTCACCTCTGCAGCAGCTCACAGAAAGAAGCAGAATGCTGGCTATTAAACCACTTCTAGTTAGGGACAATGTGATCTGGGTGGATCTTGATACACATGATGAAAATAGAACATCACGTTGCAATTAGATCCAGTGTCATCATCTGTGAATCTTCTAAGAGGTGACCAAAACAAGCCTATCTTCCTAGAAATGACAGCATGCCTCAGTGTTATTCTGTAGTTTAGTGTCCAGGATTCTACCTTTCAGATATGTTTGACAAATGACTCATTCTTCCTTGAAGCCATTTCCTATATATATATTTTTTATATTAAAATAGTCAAACTATCACAATAAATTAAGCAATTTCCCCATGTGCTTCCCATGTATTTGGGAAATAATCATTCATTCCATTTCAGCTTCATTTAAGGCCTCCATTTAATCCTGAACCTTGATTCTGACCCTGAAGAGTCTGTGTAATAAAGTGATAGAGAAAAAATACCCAGAAAAATACCAAAGTGATTCATGGCAAATAACTGTATTCTGTCCTTGGCATCATCCACATTGTCCTTTGAGAGTCAGTTTCCAGAGAGGGCAAGTTGAGACATCTTCCAAGAGCCAATCTTTACTCATTTACTAGAATTTCTCTTCTAGAAGACTCTTTGAGTTTTAGGACTAAGAAAAGGGGTGAAAATGGCAGAAACAGTGGAGATAAGGCCCTGAGGTAGGAGGGGCTTTGCTTAGATCCAAGAGATTTTCCTCTGAGAATCTCTCAGAAGTATCTTGCTAAGAAATTGCCTTCACGGGGCCGGGAAGGTGGCGCTAGAGGTAAGGTGTCTGCCTTGCAAGCGCTAACGTAGGATGGACCGCGGTTCGATTCCCCGGTGTCCCATATGGTCCCCCCAAGCCAGGGGCGATTTCTGAGCGCATAGCCAGGAGTAACCCCTGAGCGTCAAACGGGTGTGGCCCAAAAACAAAAACAAAAACAAAAAAAAAAAAGAAATTGCCTTCACTAATGACCAACCTGAAGAGGCCATATTTTTGGTTTGGAGCTCATTCTAATAGCCTGAGAATCATGAGGTTTCACACTATTAATTCCATATTCCTAATCATTGGGGTTATCGGTTAAATTGGTCTCAGAAATACAGAGAATGACAGGACTTGATGCTCCAGAGATAACATGGTCCAAATCCTTGAGCTTTAAAACTCCTGCATAGGAGAGTTCATGGAGGGAGTAGGGTCACTAGCAGGGACCAGCACCTGGGGTGTGATCTGGAGCATGAACAAAGTCTCTTGTACACATCTGAGAGTAGGTGAAGGGATAGGTGTTTGGCACCTTATTGACTTTCATCCCATGGCTGGAAACAATATTGCCATAGGTGCTCAGCTTCACCCAACAGGACAAACAAGCAAATAAATACAATTGATCTTGGGTATTCCGTATTTCCTAAATAGGAATTCTCTATTTTCCTGAATAAACTCTGTGCATGTGCACATATGTGTAGGGGCATGCGTGCACATGCATATGTAAAGAGAGACTTGAGTAGCCTGTGCTTAAAGACTTGTGTTTAGATGGATTCTATACCTGGCTTATGCTGTTACCATGTGCAAATTATTTGTTTTTATTTTGGGCCACGAATGGAGGTGCTCAGAGATCACTCTGGGTGATGCTCAAGGATCATAGGTGGTGCCAGGGGCAGCTGCATTCAGAGCAAGTACCTTAATTCCTGTGTGATCTCTTTGGAGCTCCTAGAATCTCTTACTTTTTGAACACATAATTATGCATTAGTTTTAAAGGGTCACCTCCAAGAATGCTTGGTGGGAAGAGCAGAGGGAAGGTCTTGCCAGTGCAGGTCTAAAAGTTTGCTGTTGGTTTTTATGAGGCATTGTTCCATGTTCAAGAGGATTAAACTCAGGGCTTTTCACATGCTGCACATGTATTCTACCACTTGGATGATTACCTGGGTCCCAGGAAGTTAAATTTTGGTTTTGTATTGGGTTATGAAACTAGGAGATGCCTGGAGTCCTAGCTCAGTCTGGAGACCCCTAAAATATTTATTTGATGGGATGGACAGGAAAGAGGAAACATTTACTAGGAGTAGTGGCCATGCAAGGTGGTATTGTACTGAGCACTCAAAAAATGTAAGTCTAGTAGGACAGAATCTAGCAGATAGTCTCCTCAAAAATCACATTTTTTGCAATCTCCACATATCCAAAAGTATATTTATCTTGAGTGCAAATGTGATCATCCAACTGCTGTAGAAAAGTGGAGGTTTCTCAAAAAATTAAAAATAGAACAACCATATGATCTAGCAATCCAACTTCTGTGAATATATCCAAAGAAATTTAAATCACCATCTCTCACCATCTGTACTTCCACATCTATTGCATCATTATTCACAAGAGCCCAGGCATGGAAAAGACCTAAGTGTCCATGACAGATAAACAGATAAAGGAAAGTTAGGTGCATGTGTTGTATTTCTACACAAACACACAACATATATATATGCCTCCACATACTGGAATATTATTCAGCCTTTAAAAAGAACATTCTGTCATTTTGACAGCATAGATAATTCTGAAGGGCATACTGCTATGTGAAAGAAATCAGAAAGATAAATATGGCTTAATATCACTTATATGTGAATCTGAAAAAAAAGTCAAGTTTATAGAAACAGTCAAAAAGTGGTTGTCAGTATTAGGGAGTAGGACAACTAGTGAGAGGCTGGCTGGTAATAAAAGACAAACTTTTCATGATAAGAATACAGAGACATAGAGAAAGTACAGAAGGTAAGGTGCGTACATAACATGAGGCCAAACAAAATTTAATCCCTGGATCTGTGAATGGACCCTAAAGCACTACTAGGAGTGATCCCTGAGCTTAGAGATAAGATTAAGTCCTGAGCACAGCTGAGTGTGGCCTCTCAAAAAGAATACATGCTGAAAAGATAATACAAAACATGACCATATTCAATAAGCATGTGTTGTATAAGATTTGTGGAGAATGGTGTTTAAATATTTTTTCTCTTTAGTATACACAGCACAAAGGAAAATATGTAAGGGATTTTGTATATATATATAATAGAATTTCATATTTTAACTATATTATAATTTTATTTTCTAGTTATACTTCAACCACACTAGAACATTTTTTAAAGAAAAGATGCTTTCAACTCACAATGACCATTATTTATAAGATAATAAACTAGTCTATGATTATGGATGCTCTTGTGTCTCTTGAGCAACAAGAATAACCTCAGGGACTTACTATCACTGACTGTTAAAAATATTCTTTCTACCAAGAGTCATAACGACTTGGATAAAGTTAGCCCTAGAATTGTGCCTGTGGGCTTAGCAAAAAGAGTGTGACTAGATTGAGAACAAAGAGAAGGAACCGGTGAAGAAGAAATGAAAGGAAGGAGGGAGGCTGGTGATGATCAGTGTTTCAAGGTAGTCAGTATGGCCAAGAATACAGTGGTAGATGGAAACCATAAAATTAAAGGGAAAGACATATCAAGAGCAATAAATTTGATGAAATGTTAATTGGGTTTACTCTCAGAACTCTTCCCCTCGTTATTATGTTTAATATCAAACACTAAAAAATTAATCAGGAAATTCCATCTGGCCAACAATTTTAATTTATGAAATTCCTTTTGCTTCAGAAGATTAAAAGCAATCCTTGGAGTGATTTGAGTATTCTGAGAGAGTCACAAACAGCCCTGAGCAAAGACTCCAGAGTGTCATTTGCTTTTATATTGTAACATCTTTGAATCACTTGCCATCTATAAATAAACTTGCATTTTAAGAAATGGCTTTACAAAAGCAGCACCATGCTGGAATTCAATACACAAGGCTATTTTTAAAAGTGTTTTCGATTTTTTTAAAATTAATTATAGGTCCTAGATAACACTGGAGTTAATAACCTAGCTTACTACATGTTTTGTCCTGCTGAACAACTTAAGAAACAATTCTACATCTGTGCCTTAAGTGCAAGTCAATGGTAATTGAAGATTTTGTTGATCGTGTTTGTCCTGTAGTGGGAAAAAAGGAATCACTAATATTCTGAAATCTGTATTTCAGAATATATTGTTTACCTTTAAAAGATACATATTTGGCTGCTCCGATATTTTAGAGACCTTTCATTTCCCTAGTCATAGGATAAGAAATTATTTGACATCAAACCTAAAAATTTAAAACAAAAGCCTTCCCCATAAAAGTATCTAAATGATAAAGGCAAGGAAAAATTTGGAGTTAACCCAGGTTCCATCCTGGCATCACACATGCCCATAAGGGAGGGAGAGAGGGAGGGAGGGAGGGAGGGAAGAAGGGAGGGAGGGAGGGAGGGAAGAAGGGAGGGAAGGAAGGAAGGAAGGAAGGAAGGAAGGAAGGAAGGAAGGAAGGAAGGAAGGAAGGAAGGAAGGAAGGAAGGAAGGAAGGAAGGAAGGAAGGAAGGAAGGAAGGAAGGAAGGAAGGAAGGAAGGAAGGAAGGAAGGGAGTAAATATGACTTAAATGTATGACCATATGTTGTTTCTGTTTTACCTTAATTTTACCTGGACTTTTATTTTCCTAGAAAAATTGTCTGTGGGGCCAGAGTAATAATAGCACAGTGGGTAGGAAATTTTCCTTGCACATAGTCAACCTGGGTTTGATCCCTGGTACTTCATTGGTCCCCTGAGCCCATCATAATTAATTCCTGAATGCAGAGCCTAGAGTAAGTCCTGAGCACCACTGAGTGTGGCCCAAAACTTAAAAAGTGAAAAAAGAAAAGTGAAAAATGTTCTTTTGGTAGTTTTCCCCTTAGAAGTTTTTTTGGGGTGTGTGTGTGCTGACATAAGGTAATAGTAATCAAAGACAGACTAGGACCATGAATACATGAATCTTCAAACAGAAATGAACTCTTTTTCCTTAATTTGGCCTTGTTTGCCATGTTATTTCAGAGTTAAAATGACCACTTTCTTGGTTGATGTTTCTTCACAATCATAAGTAAATAGCAACTGTGTGTGTGTGTGTGTGTGTGTGTGTGTGTGTGTGTGTAAAAAGAAAGAGTAAATATGTCAAGTTCAATGGTGCCATAAAATACAACCAAAAACATCAGTTTTATTTTTTAACTTCATGGATAACTATTAACCTATACAGTGCATGTGGTTCATTGCACAACAGACCCAGTGCAAAGAGATCATTTCAGTTTGAAGTAAGTGATACTTTAGATCCCTGTTGGGTATAAGGATATAAGGATAGTCTAGTTAAAGTTTCTAGGAAGAGATGATAAATAATGTAGAGCAACAGTGAATTATTCTTGGTCTCCCTGGAGAATTGAGCACTATTCTAGTAAACAGAATAGCTAGAAGGGATATATCACATAGCAGCTAATGTCCTCTTACCACACATCCCAAGAGAAAGACTCAGTGAACCTAAAGTGGTTGTTAGTCTAGAGAAATAAGATGAATATTTTCTTTTCCAAACTCAAGATTTTTCATTTTGACATCTGCTAAGAACACTCAATTTTGAGAGATTGTGAAATGTCATACTGACCCTCAGATGTTGTGAGAACATCTCATGAGCTGAAATGAGTCTCCATGTGATAAATAGAAGGTGATGTGTCTATTTAATTTATATGGATGGGGTTTTTTTTTGGATGGTTATTTTTAATCTTGGTACCTGTATCAATGAAAAATGTTTTCCCCAAATACTATACCAATGTATTCTGGTATCCATATAAATAGAAAATTTAAAGAATGAAGCCAATGGGATTAGACTGGATGAGCCCCTGTGATTCGCTGGAATGAAAATTTATTAGTTTTATTCTCCTTGGCCTTTTGAAAAATGGAGTATCCCATTCCATTCTTAATATTGTTCCATTTCATTTTCACCACAATATGAAAGGGGTGAAAATTCCTCTTAGTATCAAAACTGGTTGAACTGTGGAATCAACATCACTTTGAAATCACTGTTGGGTCAAGCAATTTTTTGGTGGATTGGAATATAGAGTCAGTCTCCAAGAAGACATGAATAATGTCTATGCTGGTCTTTCCCACAAACATTAGTATTCAACAGTCATTGGAATATTTTTTCCTATCTCTCTTTCTTCATTTATCTCAGCAGTTATATCTTTTGATTGTTCATGTGTTTAAATTGAACTGCTTGATTTTAATTCAATTGGACACCTCTCTATGGCACACTCAATTTTCTCCCAACTTTTATGAGCCCTGAAAGCTGTGCCACCAACAAGATTTCAGTCTTTATTGCTTTTTGCAAACTATGCATTCTTCCAGGGAGTTAGATACAGAGATACTAGTTCTGATACTCCGAGGTAATGACACCAATTACCTGGCAGGATATGTAAGATAAGCCTTTCTGTTCTCTTATGTGTCACACAGGTGGACTCTGACATATCTTTCTATCAATTTCCAAGTAGTTCACTCGACAAGAAAAGGTGCTAAGAAAGTACAAGTGTCTTGATGGCATCGCTTTTTATCATCCTCCTCTGATATATTATGCTTCTACTTAAGTCATCTGATGGACAAAGGCACTCATTGTTTTGAATGCCAAAAGCTCTTTATATTATTTTTTTGTTTTTGGGCCACACCTGGTGACACTCAGGGGTTACTACTGGCTATGTGCTCAGAAATCGCTCCTGGCTTGGGGGATCATACGGGATGCCAGGGGATCGAACTGTGGTCCATCCTAGATTAGCGCGTGCAAGGCAAAAACCCTACTGATTGTGCCACTGCTCTGACCCCTAAAAGCTCTTCATGTTATCTGTAATCTAAATTAAGGTATTTTAAAATACCATACAAATGTGTGTGTGCACTTTTAGCTTTGAAAGTCAAATATTCAATTCCAAAACATGAAAGAGATTGCTTCTTAGTGCAGAGTAGACTGAGTTTAGAGAAGACACAACCACCTGTTCAACACAGTTTATAGGGTGATGGAATTTCATGGGTTCTATCACATGACTTGTGAATCCAGACTATCTTCTTTCAAGTAAACAGGGAGACCAAGAGCTGTATAGAGGGGAAGTTTTTTTATACTGAATTCCTATGTGCTTCCAGGATTATTCAGATTTATAGTCAAAAAGCCTGGGAAAACAGCAAACCATCCTTTTCAGAAGGGAGACCGGGTAGAGATGCTGTTTATGGGTTGGACAAACAGCAATGAGGTGACCTCTCCCTCCCCCACGATGACACTTTGTCACAGAAAGATTATAGACTGTATGCTCTGTTTTCCTGCATTGGAAAGAGGGGAACATAGAGTTCATTGCCTTGAAGCAGCCTTTTAGAGAAAACAAGTGTGCTCTCTATGTCAGTCATATCAGAAGCAAAACTCAGTGATTTAATAAAAGGAAATAAAGTCTGTTTTCTGGTTTCCCAGCATGTGTATATTCCCAGTCTTCCTTCTTTCCCCAACAACACTTAACTGTCTCTTCAAAGAAGGAACTTGATGTTTTTGAAATGTGATTTCAAAAATAGGACTTTCAGAAACAGTATTCTTCCCTCAGGGAAATAATGTCCATCATGGTCATGTGACCCTTGCATGGTCAATAGACCATGATTTGGCTCCCAGCACTGCATGGCCTTTCAAACAGTGCCGGGAGTGATCCTTGAGCACAGAACCAAGAGTAAGCCCTTAGCAGGGCCAAATATGCCATCAACACAAGCCAAAAAAGATTTAAAATTATATATAAAATCATTTTGAAGTACAATGCTGTAACATTATTACAAATAAGTGTGGGAATGATCTCATTTTACTGGAAATGTTCAAATTTCCATGAAAATTGTTTACCTCAGGCTGGGGAGATGATGGCTCAAGTGGTAGAATACATAATAACTAATGTGCACAGGTTTAGGTTCAATCCCTAGCACTGCATATGTCTCACCAACTATAGCTTTTATAGAAAACAAAGCTAGGACCTAGAGATATGGGGCAAGACTTCAGGTCTTTGATTTGCTTTGCATTGCAGCTGATCCTGGCATTATACATAGAATATTGACAAGGGTACTTCTAAGTAGAGTCAGGAATAGCACTTGAGAACCAGTAAGCATGGTCCCAAATCAATTCTTCACACTCAAAAAATGAAAACAAAATAAAATCATTGACTTTATTAAAACAATGGAGACCTAGTACCATTTGTATCAGTCCCATATCTTGTGCCCATGTTATGAAGAAAGCATAAATCTTACCTTCCTGTTTTTACTTTGTTTCTCCCATCTTAAACTAGTGAAAAGAAAAGGAATATTTACTGGTAAATTGGGGGAGTAGTGCTTGGGAAATGATTTGCACTCATAAATCAAGGTGTTTGTAGACGTTCAAGAAATCCAACCCAAGCATGTGATTTCAGCCGTGCTTCTCAACTATTGCTGTTTATAAGTTACAACTAGAAATTCCTTTTAAAAACCTACTCTAAATATGTGTACACTGTGTCAATTCTGTGGATAAAATATGATCTGGGACTCTCTTCCTAAGAAAATGTTTTTAATTTTTGCTAGAAATCTTGCTCTGCTACCTTCTGGGCTCCCTGAAAATGAAAATCTCTGTGTCATTCAGATGACAGCTACCTTTTGGAAGAACCAAAATAGCTCTCTGTTAGAGAACTGTCTGTCAGCAAGAGTTCTGACAGATATAAGATTTGGCAAGCTGGAGGAAAGCAAGAAATGGGCCTAAAAGTAGGAGATATGGTTGGTATTCCTGACTCGTTAAAGAGAAAAGGTGGGAGAAGCCAATGGAACATGCCACAAACACTGAAACAAACATGAGGAAGCCATGAGCATTTATGGAAAATGACATCAGCCATTGGGGAGAAGAAAACCACTCATAGGGGATTTTGAACAGCTACATAAGGTGCATCCAACTGGAAGGTTCCATTTGTGAAAAGCATCAAGTACACTTCAATGCATAGAATTTTTTCTCCCTCTAGTGGTGGGGTGGCAGCCTTTGAAGTGATAGCTTATATTGTGTTTTGACATTGCATAATTTTTCATAAAATTTTCAATAGATTATGTCATAGACTCTTAGTGGTTTTCAGAACACCCACACCATACATTTTTGGGATGTATTTGCCTCAGACACAGCTAATTGTCAGTAGCTAAGGGTTTTCTCTCTGTTGGCTAGAAGATGCCGAGGCTCACTTCTGAGATAAAGGATTTCCCCTCCTTTGTAGTCCTCTCAAAGGTGGAACCATGCTGTGATCAGAGGCGATTTTCCTGACCCCCACAACTGGGCCAGAAAGATCTGAAGAGCTAAATGAGAGGGAGAAAGTAAGCTTACCTAGAGTAAAGTTACATAATATCACTTTTTCTTGAAAGATTCATTTTGTCATAAGACAATTCTTATTTTGCACTTAAGAAAACCAAAGAAATACTAATTAAAAATTTAAAGAATTGTCTCAGTTTGATAAAATGCAAATATTAGAGACGATATTTTTTTGAATACCTCTTCACCCCTACCTTGTGATCTCTGTTATTTCTTTCATTTTGGTTTTTAAGCCTTTGACATAATACTCCTGTTATAGCAGTTTGGGTCAGTCATAGTGAATGAAAAATAAATAGCAAGAACAAAAGTAACTAATAGCACTTTTAAGGAGAGTGGTAAAAATGCCTTCATTTTAGGGATCATACTATATCATAACTGTACAATATGAATTAAAATAAAACATAGGTTATGGCTATCTAATCCACAATTTCCTAATCAATAAAAATATCCAGTGAAGTATTCAGAGTATGCAGCCTTTTCTCTGCTCCATACTCAGGCATCCAAGATCCCTACCTGCTTTCTCCTCTTATATGTCTCCAAGGCAACCAAACTCCTATTTTCCTCCAAATCTGTTTCTTTTCTAGTTTCTTTAACTCTGTGAATAACTCCATCAGTTCTCCACTATACAAGTCAGAAATTCAAGAACTACTTGGCATCTTCCCGCACAGCCTTCCTCTTTCATATTCAATTCATTACAACATCCTTCTATCTTTCCTCCTACATCTGCCTGCCTCGCTTAGGTTGTTTCTCTTTGCCTCCACCATCACAGTATCTCATCAACTCTCACCTAACAACTCCAGTTTCCAAAGGGCAGCCACTTTATCCTTTGTTAAATGTTTTCTACATTCTAACACTTCACTGTTATGTTTTTTAAACATGTAATTTCTTTATTTAAGCACCATGATTACAAATATGTTCATAATTGGATTTCATTTATGAAATTCACACTCCCCTTCACCAGTGCAACATTCCTACCACCAGTGTCCCCCATTTCCCTCTTTCCCATCCCCTGCCTGTCTTCGAGACAGGCATTGTATTTCTCTATATATCATTGTCATGGTAGTTATTAATGTAGTTATTGCTCTAACTGCACTTACTCTCTGTCATAAGCTTCTTATCATGGGCTATGTTTTTGAGGAGCCTTTTCACTCTGGTAATTCTGTGATGAATAAGCAAATTCCTAATTCTCAAAGAGCTTGTGTAGACAAAAGATACACATCATAAGCACTAAAATAGGATCATCTAATAAAGAATGACTGAATGGCTATTTTAGATTGTGCTCAAATACATTCTCCAAAAATAGAGCTTTCCTAAGAAATGTTTCAAAAAGCAACATCTATCATTCATCTATTAAATAAAAAGTTCTCAGCATTCCTAGATCTCCAAAATAGCCTATTAAATTATAATAAATAACACACAGACCCTAAAATGACAGAAATTATCTGATATAGGTTGTATTGACAGTGATCAATACATAAGGGGGGGTAGGAAAGAGGTTTGGTGGTTCTTCTCTCAGCTGTTAAGGATGCTACTAACTCTATAAAGGTTGCTAGAAAATAAATACTGATGCAATTTTTAATTTCCACCAAATTGTTATTTACCTAAGCACCATTAAAGCAGGATGGTGTCATTAGAACTTCTCTAACACAAGAAACTTGTATTTTGAAATTCGTGGGAATTTCAATAAGAGGTTTTGACTTTAAAAAAAATTTAAGTGCTTGCTTTGGCAGCACATATACTAAAATTGGAACAATACAGAGAAGATTAGCATGGCCCCTGCGCAAGGATGACACGCAAATTCATGAAGCGTTCCATATTTTTTAAATCAAATTAAAAATTAAAAAAAATTAAAACAGGAAAAGAAATATGCTGGTATGATGTGCTCATTCTTCAGCAACTATGGTATCTGCTATCATGATTTTCTTGCACAGCAATGTTTCCAAAATTAAGGGAAGGGGGAAAGCTAAAATATAATTGAAGGGACAGTTGGGGTCCCTTTGTCTCCAACCATCTTTGTTAAAATAAAGCATTTTCGCTTACATGAAAGTTTCCTATTGTTTTCTGTATGCCTTAGCTTCCAAGAATGGAGCCATATGTTTCCTCGTTGCTGTAAATTCCCAATGTCTACAAAGGGTTTCTGGGATATGAGGTTCCCAGATAAGTTTCTGGTGCATTTATTCACGGATTAGTGTGTGAAATGGGAGAGGGGACAAAATAACTCAGTGCATTTTAAGTCATCTCGAGTTATCAAGGCCATTAATTTTAGCTGGAAGGACTAATTTGAGTCTAAAGTCTTAGCCAGACTTCTCATCACTAAATTGCAGGCAACAATTTCAAAACAACTTGTGTTCACAATCTAACCTCTCCAACTCCCCACTAGGAGGAGTCACGCCTTCCAACCCGGAAAACCTCTGAACTACCCCTTTTTACAAACCTTCCCTCCTTTTCCCGCTCCTCCTCTGCAGTGTTCCGGCAGTCCGTGGCTCGCACTGCACACCGGGAGTAGTAGTCTTCCACTACGCGTCTGCGGCAATTTCCTACACATCCAGAACTACATTTCCCATTAATCCTTGCAGCTGACCGAGACTGGGTCACATGACTAGGACTCTGCAGAAACAATGGCGGCGCCCATGCTTCGCCGGTGTTGTCCTGGGAGACATTGGCCTTTAGCCTGCGTTGATGGCAGCTCTCTCCTGGGAAGAGGGTCTCCGCCAGGGTCCACGTTCAGCGGGAATAGGGACCAGAGCTCAGTAACCCATCAGTCCCTCAGCACGTCCCCGAACCCGAGGAAAGGGTATTCATTTTCATTCCATTTTCTGTCCATCCTCTGGGAGGTGGAACTGCGGATTTTTGGGAATGACGGCCACTAGAGCTCAGCCTTCAGTATAGACGTTTTGATGGGTGGGAAAGTGTTGGGTTCTAACGTGGAATCCTAAAACCGAAGTAAAAGCCTTCTGTGAGCCCCGCCCCCTCCATAAAGCACTGTCTTTCAAGCAGTCCACATATATTTAGGAAACACGGAACTATAAAAATTGCAAATTAAAAAAATAAATTGAAGGCTATTCGGACAGAAAAGTGGATTTGGTCACCTTACTAATAGCACCAGCAGTGTCGATTATACTAGGAGGGAGCAATTAAAGTGGCATTTAACGCTCCTGTGGGCAGGCAGTTTTCTAAAGCTTTTATGTACAAGCTCTGGAGAGTGGGTGTTTAAATGTCATCAGCAGAAAACACGGCCTATCTGTGGAGACGTTTCATGTTGAACATGTGTGTCTAGATATAGTAGCAGCCAATACAGAAATAACTCTTCTCTGATTATGCAGAATTTTGTTTATTTTTCTCTATTGAACAGCTGTTTGTTCTTCACTTTATAAGACTTAGTTTATTTTTAAATACAAAAACATAGGCGTGTATCTAATATTCTGTTTATTCTTTGAGAAAGTTAGGTTGGCTTTTTTCTTTTCAGTTGAAGAAATAGAGGGAAATAGAATCCAGTTGTATTCAATTTCTATTTTCCTAAATTAGATTGTTTTATGAGATGACATTGCAACAGTGTTTTGAATGTTTTAGAAACTAGAATTTCTAACGAGTTCTTCATTTAGTTCCTTTGTTACAGACTGTGTTTCCGGTGTTAACACAGATTATTATTCATTATAGATATATCTCATAGAATTAAATGTATTGAAATGATTAAAAAGAAACACAGCATGTTTAAATAGAAATCAAGGTAATACAAAAATTATTTCAGAGAAAAACAGTTTAGGAACAGAAAGTATATAGACAGTGTGTGTGTAAAAAGACAGACCATCTGCAGAATTGCACATGGCTTTCAAAGGAGGCTCAATCATAGTGATACCAGCCCTGATGGTTCAGTGCTGTCAGGCAGTAGAGCCATAGCTGGTGGTGTTGAGATGAATATATAACTGGGAATTAGGCTCAAGCCTGTACTCCAGACCACTGAGGTGTTTTCCCAGAGTTAGCACTTTTAAGAAGTTGGAGAGACTTATTATGAAACATACATCCAAATCAACAGAGTTGGGATGGCCAAATAAAAGAGATTACTACAGTATTTAACAGCCTCTTAGATTTGGTAACAATCAAGCATGAACAAACAAGAGAATCTGAAATTAGATCTCAGAAATGGAAAGTGGTTTAAGGGACTTAAAATAAAGCCACATCGGATGGCTTAATGTTTTTCTTTGCCTGCATTTCCCCATCTGTGTTTCTCTTCATTGCGTTTGCAGTTCATTGTTATAAAATTAATTCAGAACATGGCTAAAAATTTCCTTTTTTAATAATGAGATGTGCAGCTAGTTATCTACCATTATTTTTCCAGCTAAATCTTGATGTTTATGGTAATTCTAAATAATGTTTGCAAGATCAGTGTTCTTCATTTGCAGAGTGATGGTTGTTAAGAAACAGCCAATTTAGAAAATGCTGCATTTCACTGAAACCAGCCAAGCAGTCACCACCTGATACCCATTTCTAAATTGTCTTAAAATGCTAGTGAATTTTATGTTGCCAGTCTTGTGGGTATTCATTATGGATTGCTTATGACTTTGTCACCAGTACAATATGACATTTTTTGAGCATTGGGATATAAAATTCTAATGAGGTAAAAAACCAGGAAATGGACATTTTAGTTCAGACTCAGAAAGCCATACATGGTGACAAGTAACAGATCTAACTACTTTTTAACCATTATGTCTTTCTCTTTAGTAAATCCAAGTGGACAGCCGTGGTAGGTTTGGAGATTCATGCCCAAATATCCTCCAACTCTAAACTCTTTTCTGGATCTCAAGTCCACTCTGCAGCACCTCCAAATTCTACTGTCTCCTTTTTTGATGCATCTCTGCCTGGAACTTTGCCGGTAAGGTTTTTAATTTAATCCTGTTATTATAAAAAAAACATTTCTGGGAGCCAGAACAATAGTGCAGTGGGCAGGGCACTTGCCGTGCATGTGGCTGAATGAGTTTGATCCCTAAATGTGGCCCCAAAACAACAACAAAAAAAGAAAACATTTTTTCATATTATTGAACATATATGATTTTTTTTTTTTTTGGTTTTTGGGCCACACCTGTTTGACGCTCAGGGGTTACTCCTGGCTATGCGCTCAGAAATCGCCCCTGGCTTGGGGGGACCATATGGGACACCGGGGGATCGAACCGCCACGGTCCATCCTACGCTAGCACTTGCAAGGCAGACACCTTACCTCTAGCACCACCTTCCCGGCCCTGAACATAGATGATATTTTAATATGTTGGCACAACTTCTAGGAATTATTTGTTTAGAGATTTCTGGATCAAGTGGGCGATACTAAGTGTTTTCTAAACACCCATCTCTGGACTTCTGTTAAGTTTCAAGTCTTCTGTTTGTACCTATATTGATTTCCTCATCTGACACATTTACTATGTCTCCTAAGTATAGACATTGTGAAATGAAGTAGAACATAAAATTAACAACAGAGTTTCTTGCCTTGGAAAAATTTAAAGATGGGAAAGATGGGATGGAGAGATAGTACTGTGATGACGCTTGTGACGATAATATGCAGAGGATGGTTTTAGGAGCCAGAATGGTACCTCATTCTCTAAGAGATGAGCTACTGTGAGAAATTTGGGATAGAGGTATGGTTGGTAAAGGAAGGGCTTATTAACAAAGGTATTTTCTGAGTTCTCCAGTAGTAATTTGAGCCTGGTAGCTGTTTGGCAGATAAATAAAGCTAGAGAAGTAATTTGGTCAAAGGAAGCAGTGTGTGTCACACAATATTAGATTGTAAGTTCTATTAGGATTGTTTTAAAAATACATGTTCAGTAATAGATGGAAAAAGTTAACCACAATATGCATTTATTTATTTAATTATTTATTTAATTATGCATTTGCATTTGAACTTAAAGAATGACTGAGTCTAATATATCTGTCATCAAGATATATATTTGCTTATATATAATATATTAATTAATATATACTATAACATGTAATATATATTAATAATATAATATATAACATATATAATATATCTGTTTAGATTATATTTTCATATAGTTGACTGAATTTTGAAGAAAAGGATGAAAAGAACAGTGTAACTATTTGGGTTTGTCCATAGCACATAGTCTATTCCAGACATGTAGGATCAACTGTGGGTGGGACTTTCTGCCATCCATGGAAAGGTTGTGTCTTTGTGGGTGAGGAGGGAGATTGATTTGGGTAAATTCTAAATATTAATATATAATTACAGTAGAAGTTTTATGAGCAAGGCAGGTTTCCGGGGCTGCAGTGGGTTATCTTAGTCACTCCCCAAAGTGGGAGGTTATGTGGCTGTATTTCCTCTGTGCTTGTCATATTCAGGGCTTTAGTTTTATTGGGTCAGAGTCTCTTTCTTGGAACTTTGTCCTTGTGACCATGGAGGACACCCAATTCATGCAAGTGACATCAAGAGTCATCTTTGATTTGTGGTTGGGTTTCTCCCTTCCTTCTCTGGCTTGGAGGTTTCTCTGTGTGCATTCTCTGGATGGTTTTGTTTTATTATTTGAGAAGAGACAAATTTTTCAGTTAGAAATGTATGCATTCTTTTGGAGACAGAGATGCAGATAGAGTAGAAATAAAGTCCAATCTCAGCAGACCAATGAAATGCAAAACACTTTTTTTATTTTACAGGGTACTTTATTTTTCTATAGACTGAACGTAATCTCTGAGTTCTTTCTAGGCATTTCCTGTGCAGAATGAGGTATCTACTAAGTTACTTATTGTAGACCAGACTTAAAAACAGTTCTGTTGGCATCTAGGTATGTTTTCTATAAACAGATTCCCTAGTATGGCTAAAATATTACAAACAATTCAAAAATAAAATTTCAACATGCTTTGAAATTCAGCCTTCTTCTTTGATGCTGTAAAATACTTGCCCAGTGATCAGGATAGCTGTAAAGCAGTGAAGGAGTTTGGAGCAATATTCTTCATCCTTTTAATAACTGTAGTTGACACCTATCCTACTTACCAGTCCATAGACCAGTGGTTATAACCAGTGGGGTAGACCAGTGGTTATCAACTTTTCTATACCTGTGGACTAGCATTGATTATCATACACCAGTGGTTGAAGACCACTCCTTTAAGGCATCTGAGCTGTGAGAACTTAGTTTACATAAGTTGGCTCAATAGCTTTTAAGTTTTGGTCTACAGGCCCACACCAGTCCACAGAAATAAAAAGTTGGAAACCATTGGTCTACCTCAGTGTTTATTGACCACTAACCCATGCATAGGCACTTGCTGGTCCTGAGGTGTATAAAGATTAAAAATCAAAGTTAAGTGACAGTCTACGACTAGAAATCTAGGTTAGCTTGAGATATTATACTCATGGTTTGAGTAACTCAATAGAGCTAATCTGCTCCTTTTTTCAGAAAAAAGTAGTAGGCCTTGAGCATCAGCAGTCTGCAGGCTGGAGATATACATGACTCTATTGGCCATCACCTCAGCTCCTCACTTTAAACACAAAGATGTCCAGGCATACATTTGAGGAATTTTTCCATTTAAATTGAGTCCCAAATTTAAAAAAAAAAACTGATGGTACCAAGATATAGGATAAAAAATATACTTCAAATATCTTAATGATTGCCCTCAGAGCAATAAGAAAATATAGCTGCATTTTAAAAACAAATATATATATATTTAATTAATATACATTTGGGTTTTCAAAAGGTTATTTGAGGCATGATAGCTAAATGTGGTTTGTTTCTGAAAATTGCAATTTCTTTTTCATCTTTACTGGGGTACTATGATTTATATAATATGGTTAATGATGATTTTATGAATATGTCATTCTTTTTTTGTTTTTGTTTGTTTGTTTGGTTTTTTTGGGGTCACACCCAGCAGCGCTCAGGGGTTAGTACTGGCTCTACACTCAGAAATCGCTCCTGGTGGGCTCGAGGGACCATATGGGATGCTGGGATTCGAACCACGGTCCTTCTGCGTCTAAGGCAAATGCCTTACCGCTGTGCTATCTTTTCGGCCCCTGAATATGTCATTCTAATTCTACATTCATCACCCATTTTCCTTCACCAAAGTCCCAAAGTCCTCTCCCCTCTTCAGCTCCCCCTTTCCCCTTATCCCACCCCACAGTCCCCATAAGTTCAGTTCTGTGGACTAGTTCTACAGTTCTATCGCCTTTTGCCATTTGTTACATCCTTGTTATGTATGTTTTAATTCTATATCTGAAAGAGATCATTTTCTATCTGCCCCCTTCCTTTAGTCTGACTTCACTCAGCACTACACCCTCTAGTTCTGTCAATGTGTGGCATATTGCATGGGTTTGACCTTTTATAGCTTCATAGTTATCTGTTGTATATTTATAGCACTTCGCTTTTTTTTGTCTTTCCCTTTTTGGGTCATACCCTGTGACGCCCAGGGATTACTCCTGGCTATGCATTCAGAAATCGATTTTCACTCAAGGGACCATATGGGATGTGGGGGGGGGAGGGGGGATCGAACCAAGGTTCATCCTAGATTGGTGAATGTAAGGCAAATGTCCTACCACTGTGCTGTTGCTCTGGCCTCTATAGCACAAGTTCTTCATTCATAGTTGGACCTTTGGATTGTTTCCGTGTATTGGCTATTGTATTAAGCACTTCTCTGAATATATATGTACATACTTCCTCTCATAATAATGATTTTTTTGGTGTGGGGGATAGGTACTAAGACAAGGTATCACTGGGTTATATGGGAGTTCCATTACTTTGTTG
The DNA here is from genome assembly GCF_024139225.1 of Suncus etruscus. NCBI lineage: Eukaryota > Metazoa > Chordata > Mammalia > Eulipotyphla > Soricidae > Suncus > Suncus etruscus. The sequence goes on from NC_064850.1 coordinate 110,776,013, forward strand.
AGAAATATCCATATTGCTATCCACACAGGTTGAACCAGATAACATCCCACCAATGCTGACTGAGGGGGTCCTTCCTCACTATTTCTTACACTCTTGGTTATTTTCAGACTTTTTGAAGTATATCTTTTCTTTCATATGAGATGATATCTTGGTGTTTTCATTTGCATTTCCTTAGCCATAAGTGACAATGAGCACTTTTTCATATGCCTATTAGCTATCCATGTCTTCTTTGGGGAAAGTGTCTGTTCATCTCCTCTCTTCAATTTTGGAGGGGTTGTTGGATTTTTTTTGGTTGTGTAACTTTGTGAGTGCTTGATAGAATTTAGGTCTTAGCCCTTTATCTGTTATATTGTGTGGAAATATTTTCTCCCATTTAGTAGGGTGTCTTTATTTTAGTTCAAGTTTCTGTTTCTGTGCAGGAAATTTTTATCATCACATAATCCTGTTTGTTTATTTTTGTTTTTGTTGTCTATGCCTTAGTAGTCAGCTCATTGAGCGTACCTTTGAGGTCAGTTTTCTAAAGAGTTCTTCCTGGTTTTCTTATGTGTATTGTATAGATTCTGGTCTAATCAAGGTTCTTATTTAAATTTGAGTTTATCCCTATGAAGGGTCTGAGTTGTAGTTCTAATTTCACTTTTATAGGTGACTATCTAGTTTTCCTTGTGCATTTGTTGAAGAGATTTCCTTTTTTGCTTTACTTTATATACTTAGCTTCTTTGTCATAGATTAACTGCACATAAATTGGGGATTTAACTTAGGACTCTGAGTTCAGTTTCATTGGCCTTTAGGTTTATTCTAGTACCACGCAGTTTTAATATGGTAACTTTGTAGTACAACTCAAAGCTAGAAAACACAATACCTCCCACCTTCTTTTTATTTTAATGTTAGAATTATTTATGCTATTTGTAGAGTTTTATAGTTACATACATTTAGTAATAGCTTAAAAATGATATGAAGCTCACCACAAAGTGAGTTAGAGAAATAACTATGAAGCGAACTATCATAACAATGTCAGTGAATGAGGAATATAGAGCTCCTGTCTCAAATATAGGCGGGGGTAGGGAAGGGAAGAGATGGAGGTATTGGTGATGGGAAGGTTGCACAGGGGAAAGGGGGTGTTCTTGCTATGACTGAAACCCAACTACAATTATTTTGTAATCATGGTGTTTAAATAAAGAAATCATTTAAAAAATAAAAATGAGATCGTGAAAATTCAAGTTATAGTAGCAAAAAATTAATAGTAACAAAAAATCCAGAAGAATTGGTAGAAAATATTATAGAAAGTGTAACCATTCAATGCACGGGACATAGGGAGGCAAATGAAAAGAAAATGATCAAACAATCAAAAATGTCTTAATATTTGATTAATAAGAATTCCAGAAGAGAATAGATCAGAAGAAATTATCAAAGGAAACAGATTGACTTCTGATAACTAAAGAAAATGTGTCTCCACAACAGAAATTCCCACCAGTGACCCAGGAGAAGGAATAAAAGTAGTCCTATTGGCAGGCATGTCATCCTGAAGTGTTAGGAATGCCAGGACTGAAGATAAGGTACTAGAATTCAGAGAGAAGGAAAAAGAAAGAGCTCATGCAAATGACTAGCACTAAAAGTTAGAAGAGAATGAAACAAACGGATAAAGAGTATGCCTTAGAAATTGTGGTAAACTATACTACACTAAACTTCTGTAGAAGTTTCTGAGAAGCATGTGTAATAGTAGAATAATGCAATTTTTACATGGGCAGCATCTCCAAAACTGTCCTTCATTGTCATAGGAACCAGATGGTATAATGGGAAAGTTCTGCATTGCTAATGGCAGTAGACATGATGATGGAGGAAGGTGAATGATGGCAAAATAGAGAGAGGTTCAAGGGTGTAGTGGTAGGGGCAGGCCAGAAGATAACTGAGATGTCACATGTAAATTGGAGTTCTCAAGAATAGTAATTAAGAGGCAATAAGGAATGAAACAGATAACACAAAATAGAACTCTTACCCACTTTGTAACAGCTAGTCAGAGATCTATTTTTGCCACCACAAAATATGTATGGAACTGGATGGGAGCTCCAATGATCCATTTAGCAAAACTTACAGTGTACTTGGAATAGTGGGAAATTCAAGAACTAAATTCTTTAAATAATTTTTTATTGAAACCATTGTGAATTACAGGTCCTTCATAGCTGAATTTCAGGCTTACCATGACAGTGAACTAGGGTCATTCCCACCACCAGTGTTGACCTCCCTACAACAAAGTTCCCAGCATGCATTCTATACCTCTACCCTTGCCCCCTGGCCTGCAAGTGTAACAGGACCATTTGTTAGGATAGATTGTTAAAGTTTGGATCTCTTGATTCTATTGTTGTTGAGTTTGGCTTGGGTATTAGAAGACAGAATTCTTATCTGTCATGATTAGAAGTCAAGCTCAGTTGATAAAGTGAGAAAGAAGTGTACAAAAATACACTTTGGGGACTTTAAGGAGACTGGTAAAAAAAGCTTCTCTTTTTATGGCAAGAGCTGATTGTTGTTCGCTGTTTCTTTTGTTTGCTGTTTGTTATTTGTTGTTTTGTTTTCTATTTTTAAGACAATGAACAAATGATTTAATGCTACCAAGAGACAAATCATCAAAAGGTTTTTTTCCCCACTATTTCTTTTATGTAACTTGAGCCAGAGAGACAGTACAGGAGGCAAGACACTTATCTTGTATATGTCTGTGGCAGCTGCAGCTCTGTTTCAAATTCTCCAGACCACATATAGTGCCTTGAGCATCCCCAGGGGTCATTCCTGAGTACTAAGCTACAAATAGCCCCTGAGCACTGTTCTGGGTATGACCCAAATACCAACGATTCCCCACCCAATGATAATATCAAGTAATAAATATTACTTTTACTGTTTGCTCAGTCTTCTGCTGATGACATTTTTTCTTTTGTCTTAACAGAGGAAAATTCTCACTGTGATTTTGTCTTTCCCCATCCACCACCCCTGACAAAATAACTACAACTTTACTTCCCTAAGTAAGAGGAGGAATAGGTTCATCCCCATTCTAGATTCATTATGTAATGGGAGGGTGAGGCCACCTATTTTCTCTGTTTTCACCTTATCATATGGACTTTAATATTATTGAGCTCTTCTGGAGGTTTCACTTAGGGGCATATATATATATGTGTGTGTGTGTATACATACATATACATATATATATATACATATATATATATATAAATTGCTGAATAGAATAGCAGGGATAGGTGAATTCTTGTGAGATATCAAAGTATTGCAAATACTTCACCTTGTTACTTATGTTAGTTATCTTTTGGGAATGGAATGAACCAAATCTCATGTCTCCATGCTCCAAAATCAAGTACACTGTGTTATTAGGACAGTTTGTCAAGTCATTTTTCCCAGATAACCCGAAGAATTGTCACGTGGCAAATGGCCAGGAGTCTAGCCAGCATGTGATGTATTTTCCCAAAAGCCCCAATGGCATTGCATATTACTTTAAAATAAGATGATAAATACTAGTCAGGACAACCCAAATATTCAAAAATGGTTTGATGTCAGAAATAGGCCTGGGGATTGTGGGGAGAACATTGCTAGGGCTGCCACTTTTTTATTTCATCAAAACTATTTCAAAATTCCTTGTCTGTAGTATTTTGTTGTTGTTGTTGTTGTTTTGAATCACACCCAGTGATGCTCAGGGGTTACTCTGTATTCAGAATTTATACCTGGCCTTGTTAAAGGGACCATGTGGGATGCCAGGGATCAAACATGAATTAGTCATGTTCAAGGCAAGTGTCCTACCTGCTGTGCTATCTCTCTGTCCCCCTGCCTGTAGTATTTTATTAATGCATTAAAAGTTAGGCTTCTAGAAGTAAAATATAGGGTAGATGGAACTATTAAGGATTTCAGATTCTTAACAAAGCAGGAGGTGACCCCATGGCCATGGATGGGGGCAATGCTCTTGGCCCCCCAGCAAAGATGCCTCCCCAGCCACTTTTTCATCTGCTTTTTCTGACAAACCCTCCTCATGTCTCTTTCTTTCCTCTGCACCTCCCTGCTCAGTGCAGCTTAGGTTCGTGGCCGAGACTTTCTCTCTGCTTTATGGGTCTCTAACTATTTCTGCTTCTTGCTAGCTCGTGAATGATAGACTCACATTCTAACTTGACAGTTATTTCCCCTCAGCACTTTGAAGACACGATTCCATTGTCCCCAGGCCTCTATTATTGCTGATGAGAAGGCTGCAGCTCATGTGAGGAATGACTATTCTGTTGGACGGCTTTACCCAACTCATTTTTATAGGCTCTGTGTGGTGCTCAGGCTCACCCTTCCACTTGGGAACCCTATCCTGGACTGTGTTTGTATCCCCACATTAGAAGCTCACGGAGGCCCAGGCCAGGACCTGCTGTGGGTTGTGGTAGGGGAGAGTCCTGGTTCATTTCCCACCTGCTGTTGGACAGTGCCAGATTGAATCCACTCATTGAAGTTCAGGACCAAGGGCTCTGATTCCTCCAGATTCTTTTGATTTTTATTTCTTGGTTTGTGGGTCACATCTGATGCTGGTCAGGGCTTACTCTCAGCTCTGGGGTCACTCCTGGAGATGCTTGGGGGACCATGTGCGGTACGAAGCCTATGCCAGCTGCATGCAGAATTAATACCTTTCATCTCTACCATCTCTCTGGCTCATACTTTCTTTTCATCTGTTTCCTGCAGTGAGTGCTGCTTCCATATTAACCCCTTTATTAGTGGTAGATTTTGTTTGTTTGTTTGGTTCTAAGGCCACACCCAGCAGTGATCAGGGCTTGCTCATGGCTCTGTGCTCAGGGATCACCTGCCAGCTCCCTCCCATGAGCCCCAATTTTGATATTTGCTTTCCAACCACCGGCATCTCCCTCACCCTAGCTCACAGTCAGGGCAGTGGAGCTGCCCACTTACTCAGTGCTGGCAGGGCCAAGGGTTGCTGCAGAAGTCTTGTGTGCTTACTTATTTGAACTCCATGACAACTTTTATGAGTCATTTCCAAATAGATTATCCAGTAAGGAAGTTGGTAGGGGAATCAGATTTAATCCCAGTAGTCTGGCTCTCCAATTCACATTCTTGACTTTACCCTATGCTAGCTTGCCTTTTGCTACCTCTCAAGTGATCTGTGGCTTTAAATCCCCTCTGCTGCTTAGGGCCTTGTAACATTTGCCTTCTTGCTTTTGAGCTTGGCATTGCATGAGTGCGTGCTCATACATGTGTGTGTGTGTGTGTGTGTGTGTGTGTGTGTGTGTGTGTGTGTGTGTGTGTATGAACTTGTAGATGTTAGGCATGTCTGATACAGATAAAATCCTTAAGTCTTCTCCCGCTACCCTTCACCCTTGCCTGGCATCTCCTTGGCTGCTCTGTGCATTGGGGATTTTACCCCCTCATCCTGTGTTCTGATTAGCGACCCTTTTCAGAATGTGTTTTAGGATCACAGGCATTTTATCTTTTTACTGTACCTTTAGTTTTCAAATGACATGGCACCCCACTATAAATCGAGCTTGAAAAGGTCATCATGCCCATTTTCCTGCTCATAGGCAAGATTACAGCTAGGCTAAGGGCAGGGTTCTTTGTTTTTATTAGCAGGGAGGCAGCCTCGCTCATTATTTTGACCCAGTAAAATTCCTTACTCTGATCTGGAATCTAATTATTTGTCTGCAGAATTCTAAACAGGAACCCAGGTTTTATGCATAAAGTTCTTTATTTCCTATCTATCAATGTCATTCTACTTTCTCGACTGGTAATAGTGGCAACACTATGTATGTGTGTGTGAAATAGGAAGGTCTGTAGGAAAGAAAAATATATTTATTTTCTAAAATGCCAATAGGATTTGCAAGTCTGTTTCATAACTTGCAAATGTTTCTAATGGTGATTTTCAGGGAGGCATCCAATTTGACATTTATGCATGTGTAAACTAGACACACACACACACACATACACACTCACTGACACAAACATCTCTTTCTCTCCCTCTTTTTTTTTGTCTTTTATTTGTTTATTTGGTTGTTGGTTTCGGTTATTTTTAGGACCATACCTGGTGGTGCTCAGGACTTACTCCTGGCTCTATGCTCAGACATCATTCCTGGGAGGTGGGAGACCATATGAAGTGCTCGGAATTGAACTTAGGTTGGCCCCTACAAACAATGCTTTAGCCTCAATACTATGTCTTCAGCCACTTTTTTGTCTTTTGTTTTATGGGGTTTTATTGGTTTTTTTGTTTTTGTTTTTAGGCCATACCTAGCAGGGCTAGGGTATGCTGAGGGCTTACTCCTGGCACTGCAGTCAGAGAATACATCTGGCAGGCTTGGGGATCCATATGTGGTAGTTGGGATCAAACCTGAATTGGCCACATGCAAGGCAACTATTCTATATTTTCTCCAGTCCCTTTTGTCTTTTGGAATACTTGTCTCCTTTCATGTCAGTTCATTTTTATTATAACTTGTGAGGGCTACTCCAGTGGTGTTCAGGGCCCCTTTAGGTGCCAAGGTATGTGCTCATACCATAGCCAGAGTCACAACCCTAACGTGCCATTTCTTTTTATTCCCTTTACTTTGTTGTTGCTTAACCACACCAAGGGTTCTTGCCTTTTGTTTGAACAGTCACTGGGATCGCCCACATGTATGGGCAGTGCTGGGATTGAACTCTCAGCCTCACCAACCCTGAAATTTGCTCTGCAGAACTTCTCCCACTGTGCCCTGCCTGGGTCCGCTTGTCTCTTCCAGGAAGAAAGCAAGAGTTTTATTGGAGTGTCACATGGAGAAAGTGGGAGCTCTGCTGCCCACACAGGCTGCGAGCTATGGCAGGTGGATAATTTCCAGTGGCCAGGCTGTGTCACTGTTAGATTAATTAGAAACTAGCAACTCTAGTTTAGTCTAGCTTATTGGAGGGCTCTTATCTAGACATAACCCTGAGCCCCCTCCCCTCTTCTGCCAGTAACTGAATGCACTGGAGAAAGATCTAGAAGAGCAATTTCTTTGAGAATCATCTCTTCCTTTCTCTTTTTCTCTTCCTTTTTACCCCAAATATAAATAAATAAATAAATTGGGAGCTTTTCATTCCCAAGGTCTTTGAAGTTGGCCCTGAAGCTCTGGACTGAAACGTAGAACATTCAAGGTTTATAAAATGTTCTTTTTTTTTTTTTTTTTCAAAACAGTGTACTTTAGGGCCTGGAGAGATAGCACAGCGGCGTTTGCCTTGCAAGCAGCCGATTCAGGACCAAAGGTGGTTGGTTCGAATCCCGGTGTCCCATATGGTCTCCCGTGCCTGCCAGGAGCTATTTCTGAGCAGAGAGCCAGGAGTAACCCCTGAGCACCGCCGTGTGTGGCCCCCCCCCCAAAAAAAAGCCAAAAAAAGCCAAAAAAAAGGGGGGGGGCCAGAGATATAGCATGGAGGTAAGGCGTTTGCCTTTCATGCAGGAGGTCATCGGTCTGAATCCCGGCGTCCCATATGGTCCCCTGTGCCTGCCAGGAGCAATTTCTGAGCCTGGAGCCAGGAATAACCCCTGAGCACTGCCAGGTGTGACCCAAAAATCACAAAAAAAAAAAAAAATAGTTCAAAACAGTGTACTTTAGAGAGGCCATGGGCACCAACTCTCAGGCAGTCAACATCCTCATCTAACTTACTGCTTCCTGCCTGTCTCCTTCCTACCTGATACCCTCCAGTTCTTGGGGTGCTGTCTGCTCAGAGATGTGCTGTGGTTCTCAGCTGTGTTGCCCAGGCAGTTTTACCCCAGGCTATTCCTTCTTCTTGAGCAGTGCCCACACACACCTTGCAAGGTGAGACCCCATCCTCAAGGAGATGGTAGGCAGGGTTTATACTTTCGGAGGCACTGTGAGGTGAAGGAACTTACTTAAGAATTTCCTGAGCCAGAGAGTTAGTACAGGGAGAAGGTGCCTGCCTGGTACACATTGACCCTGAGTTCAGTCCCCAGTAGCACATAGGGTGCCCTGAGCTCTGCCAGGAGTGATCCCTGAGCATCTAGGTATGGCCAGAAAACCTTCCTAAGTTTCCCAAATTTCTTAAGACATTTCTTCTTATTTCTAGATAGGTTTGAAATTAGGTTCACCTGCACTATTGTAACTTTCAGAAACAGGTAAGGACTTTTGAAGTACCCCCCAGATGCAAGAATACTGGACTAATTCTAGACAGCATTCAGCCTGGCTTTTAATTCAAGTCAGAACTATCTAAGTTGTTTATTGGGAGAGGGAAGACAGATGCTCATCGGTTGAAGTGTATGCCTTGCATGTGACAGCAACTCAGGTTTGAGTCTTTGTGTTGCATATGGTTTCCCAAGCCCCATCAGGAATGACCTCTTAGCACAGATCAGAGGGTGGACTGCTGAGTGTGGCCCCAAACACCAGGGGGAAAAAGAAAAGGCTGTTTTTAACGCAAAGCTTCTAAATGAAATGGAAATTCCAAACAGCATTAAGGAAAATGTTTAAATGCATTGAGATTTATAATCAGATCTACACTTACCTCTCTGTTCATTCACACTGAAATGATGTTTAGTTACTCGACTAAGAAGACATAATGTGACCGTTTTCTATTAAAATCCTTTTCCATTTCAATGATTTGCTTTAATGTAATCTGCATAACTTGCAATTACATATTTTCAGGCTTTACTCTCTCTGGCTTTTCTCTATTGACAAGCAGGGATCATGGGCTGAGTGAGTGAGCGTGTGTGTGTGTGTGTGTGTGTGTGTGTGTGTGTGTGTGAGCGTGTGTGAGCGTGTGTGTGTGTGTGTGTGTGTGTGTGTGTGTGTGTGTGTGTGTGTGTTGGGGTGGGCAGGGCAGGGAGGGTGTCTCAGAGGTGACTGGTTTGCTCTGTGGCCCAAACAGGAGATGAGTGAGCCCAATTTTATCCAACAAATGTGTACATGTCCCTGCCCAGTCCTTCTGGTCTGCCACTTCTCTGCCCTGGCCTACTGGTGGCCAGAGCTGCCTCTCCCCAGTCTTATTTGCTTACTCAGGTCACCGATGGATCATGGATGCAACATGGCTCCCCTCCCCTTGTCAGCAGTATTTGGCTCCTTCCCATCCCTGCCCAGGATCTTCTTCCATTATTCACTGAACTCTGAAAAGCTTCTCAACCATTTTCACTTCCCCACCTCTCTGCCAGACCTCCCTGCAGGAAATGAAATATTAATAATACTGCCTCTACTTTGTATCAGTGCACATTTGTTTTATACCATTGATTACTATGCTTTTATTATGTTGCTTATAGGGATTCTGTGTTGATTGTAGAAGTCAAAGAAGCCATACATGGCTCTGACTGTTTCATGGGCCCCCTGACATCCCTGCATGGAACATGTGTCACCACCCTAAACAGTGTCCTAAGGGGCCAGTGTAATGTCATGTATTAACATATATATACCCAAGGAGAATCCCTGTGAAAGGATTTCCCAGGCATTTTGATAGTTTTTCATCTCTTTTTGATTGTTCTCAAGTGCTCTTTTTACTTTTCCTGTTCTTAAACAGGGTATGCTGAGAATAAACTAACCTTTTCTTGATTACTTGGGGTTATCAGCAATATCAGTTATTGTTCAATGTCCTAATACAAAGGTCCCTTCGAAGGCCAGGGAGGGGGTTTGAGCTCTGTTGCTGCAGGAATGGGGGACCCTTCTGGTTCCACGTGGCAGGCTCATCCCTATCGTGCTCAGTTACCTTCACCGCCTTCCTGGCTGCAGTCAGGAGACTAGATTTCACAACTTCTTTCTAGCTCCTTTTCCTATCTGCCTTTGCAAATTATGAAGTTAGAGACACCACTTGAGGGCAAGGTAGGAGCTGGCCCTGGAAATTATTCCATTCACTCCTTTCCATTGAAAAAGGAGCACTGAGGCTTACCCATAGTCACTGGATACCAAATGTCCCCCTTGGATTAGACTCATTTCTCCCTCCCTGATTAATGTTCAGCTTCCAGCCTGTATTCCACTAGAGTTGATGGTACTGCAAGTCTTATTCACAAAGGTGTACTTAATTTGCAGTTCCGTGCATGCATGAGCATGTGTTTGAAGAGGTGGATGACTTTAACATGTGTGTAGGATGTTTCTGCATGTATGTCCTCATGCTTTACTCACATGGAAGCATCAACTCTTGTGCATGGACAGAAGTGCATTTTATGAAGTCCAGTTCATTGGGGAGAAGAATGAGAGAGAAAGGGCTGATTTGGAAGGAGAAATGAGCTAAAGGAGATCTGCTAGTTTAGCCCTTTGTTCCATACCTTGGGCTCTAGGTTCCTCTAGACTGAGCACCACCACCCTACCCACCAAGCCAGCTGTCAGTGGGGCCTCCCTATTGCAAATAGTGTTCCCAGATGCTATCAGGGACTTTTCTATATGCTTAAATCTAAGATATTTCCTCTCCCCTTTCCTTCTAGCTCACTAATTTTCTTTCCCTCTGCTCTTCAACATACTTGTTGACTTGTTTACATTTCTCTGAAAGTATCTCTCAGTAATAAAAATTTTCTTTTGGGGTATAAGCAATAGCACATCAGATAGTACATTTGCCTGCACACAGCTGACCCAGATTTGATCCCTGGCATTCAATATGGTTCTGGACCTGCCAGGAGTAATTTCTGAACACTAAGGCAGGAGTAACTTCTGTGCACCACCAGTGTGGTCCAAAAACTTAAAAAAAAAATTTCCTTTCATAGGGAATGAAGCCCCAGCATGTGATGGGGTTAAGCTAGGTTTGATCTCTAGCATCATGTATGGTCCCCTGAACCTGCCAGCAGTGATCCGTGAGCACAGACCCAGGAATAGGCCTTGAGCACCACCAGATATGGGCAAGAAAAAGAAAAGAAAAGAAAATTTACCTTTTCCTATCTTAGAAGCTCTCCTGTCTTCTGAAAATATCAAGCTCTTTTTTTCCTTGATTTTATGACTCCTTATTTCATAGTCTGTGTTCTCTGATTCTCTTACACGTAATGACCTTGTTTTGCCGTTTGAGTGTTACTGGTTCTGGCAGCCAGTAGCCAAGTGTCCACGTGTTTTGTGACTTGCGATTGTGCAGTCAGGCCTAACAGGGTCCTGTTAGGGAAACTCTTGTGGCTGGGTCAGCCAGGGTGAGTCTTACTGAAGAACATTTTTCCCCACTGGCTTTTGCCAGGTGCCCTAGGGCAGGGCCAGGGCGTGTTTTGTTTTGTTTTCTTTTTGTTTTTGTTGTTGATATTTTTTTATTTTTTTATAACCAACCTTGCTGTTTCTGGGCCACAGTCCATAAATCTGAACCCCAGGCTTGTCTGAGACCAGACTCATAGTAATCAATTCTCAAGGCACACTTTTTATTCTGTCTGAGTCTACAATCTGGGCTGTGTCTCTCCAAAAGCTGGAACCTTCCAGCAGGAGGGAATAGAGGGTATGACCTCGACATCCTTGCTTGGGCTAAGTGTGGATGAGTCAGAGCCTGGCGAGGGAGCAGGAGAGATCGCCAGATCCTCTCCCTTCTGTTGTAGTTCCTGGATGTGCTTTGATGTGCCTCAGTCTTCACATTGTGAGTGATCTCTGGACAAATCCCAGTTTCCACCTGTCTTTAGGATGAATGGATGGATGGATGGGCTCTCTCTCTCTCTCTCTCTCTCTCTCTCTCTCTCTCTCTCTCTCTCTCACACACACACACACAAACACACACACACACACACACACACACACACACATCTCCCAGTGCTTCCCCCCAAGTTTTTCTCCTCCCTGCATGAGAGGGTGCCCGATTTCCCGCTGAGGGCACACAGAAAGGCAGTAGGAGGGACCCCCAAGAGGAGATGCTGGCCCAGGGAGAAGAACTGCAGGCACAAAATGGAGATTGATTTTCCTCCCACCCTGAAACAAAGAGGCCTCAGGGAGGCCTGCCTGGGATCTCTGCACACTCTCTATGCCCATGGCATGTCTCTGCCCCAGGCCCCTTTTCTGGGAAGGCAGTTTCTACCCCATAGACTCGTACCCCTACCCCAGCAAGAAGCCTGCAGGTTTGGAACAGTGGGTCTCTGTCCCTTTTTCTCATGTTTTTCTCTTAAACCCCCCTTGAAGAGACCCTGGGGTGAGAGTTGAAACACAGCAGCAACAGTCCCCCATCAGAGCAAGGCTGCTTTTTTTTAGCTTTTGGGGGGCACAACTGGTGACACTCAGGGGTTACTCCTGGCTATATGCTCAGAAACTGCTCCTGGATTGGGGGACCATATGGGATCGAGCCGGGGGATTGAACCGCGGTTCGTCCTAGGCCAGCGCAAGCAAGGCGAATGGCCTACTGCTTGTGCCACTGCTCCGGTCCCCAGGTTGCTCTTAGTACCCTTGGCTATTGCAGTGAATTCTTCAGGGACTATACCCAATTATGTTCATCCCAGTCAGTGCAAATGGGTTGTGTAGGAAGCCACATGTGGACTTGTTACCAAGAAGTGGGGCCAGGAGGGGAGCTCAGAACACGTAAGCTTAGGAGTTTCTTGTTGGTAGAAATACATAGTGCTGCTTTAAAAAAAATCACTGACTAGTGTTCATGCCACTATTTTTGTCTGACATTCAACCACTGTGCAGGCTTTGTTCGGGTGATTTATACTAGAAGCCCATAATAAAAATGCAGCTTGGAATCTTGCAGCTGGGTCCCATTCATTTTTCTTCCACAGACAGTTCCAGAACTTAAAAAAAAAAAAAAAGCAGCCTAGTGGAAATAGTGGAAGGTCCTTGCTTGTGGGAAGGGCTTTGCCAGGCAGCCAGGCCACTGGCCTTTCCCTTGCTTTGGGCAGCTCTGTGGGAAAGCTCTATGGGTTGCTAGGTCAGTTTTGTGTGTGTGAGGAAGGAGTTTCCTGGGAAGGAGTGTGGGGATTAATAATGGTGATGCTCTTTCAGGAGTCAAACTCATGGACCAGGGAGACCAGAAACCACAGAGGGAGGTGTGCACTGGTAGCTTCTCTACTACTGACAGTCTGAGGGACAAACGCAGCTTGTTAGGGTCCGTTTTTCTCCAGGGGTGAACTGACATTGATTCCTGATGGCCTCACCTTCTGGGGCAGATGATGTCACTCAGGAGCAGGCGCTGCAGTGAGTCATCATGTTCTCTCCTCTTTCTTCATTATTATCTCCTTCCCTACACACACATGCACACATGCTGAAGAGAATCTGGGGATGGAGGGACAGCATAGGGCCTAAGGCGCTAGCCTTACATGCAGCTGCTCTCTGTTCAATTCCCGAACCACCACATATTCCTTTGAGCTACCGCTAGGTATGGTCCAAAATAAATTAAAAAAAAAAGTAAATAATAATAAGTTTTGAGAGAGAGATACTAAGGTTTTCCCTGTAGAACAGAGGAAATGCCTCTCTGCACTATGGCTATACATTTATGGCTATAAATCACCATGTGATTTTCTTGGCTATAAATTGCCAGATTTCTATGTGGCTTTGATTCAAATTAAACAAAAATAAAGAGAAACATATAAATCCAACTTGAGAGCCAGAGAAATAATACAGCAGGTAAGGCACTTGCCTTGTACTCTGCCAACCTAGCTTAGCTTTGATCCCCACCACCCCATACAATCCCCAAGCACCATGAGGAGTGGGAGCCAGGAATAAGTCCAGAGCATTGCTGGATGTGGCCCAGAAACTCTCTCTCTATCTTTCTCTTCCTCCCCCTTTTCTCTGTGGTAGTCAGACTCAGCCCTCTACTCATTGGCCCAAAGCTCAGGGTGTGGCCGGCCCTGGGGCCGCTCCTCAGACTAGCTCCCAAGACTCTGGTTCTTTGACAGAGGCCTCCTGTGAAGGCATGGATTGGGGGAACAAAGAAGCCACCTAGCACCTGCTTGGTTCCTTTCCCAAAGCCCCTCCTGGGTCACAAGAGTGGAGCAGGGGGAAACCCCACCTGGTGGGATCATGCCCCAGAAGTCACCCTGGAGAAAAGAGCCAGTTCCATGGAGGACTTTGCAGTGCTCAGTTTGGCAAGGAGTGTCGTCTTTTTTTTTTTTTTTTTTTTTTGGTTTTTGGTTTTTGGTTTTTGGGTCACACCCGGCAGCGCTCAGGGGTCACTCCTGGCTCTATGTTCAGAAGTCGCTCCTGGCATGCTCGGGGACCCACAATATTCACTCATCACCCAAGGCCATGGCATAGGACTTTCTTTTATCTCCTTTTAGCAGCATCTTAGCTTCGCATTCTGCAGTGGGGAGGGAAGTTGGCTCTTCTCTGCATTGCAACATCTTGTAGGATTTTTCCCCCCAATCAGTTCTCTCTAAAATCTTGGCAAAGCACAGAAGACACTTTTGCCATTGGCAACCCAGGCACGCCGAGCATAGACGGGGGGGGGGGGGGGGGGAGCCGCTGGCATGGTTAGCATCGTCAAGCTGGGCTTCTCCAAAAAACGTTCCATTCCTCATGGCAGAAGATTCTTGCTAGTAGTATTACATGTTGCACAGCTGTCTTCCTGTTTGCATCCTGACTCTACAGATGGTACCAGGAAGAGGAGAGGAAGGAAAATAGGCTTTGGAGCACCTAGGGACTGGCAGGGTCTGGTCCAGCTGTGTTTGTTGCCTGGCTCCTCATTGACCATCTTCAGTGACATTGTTGGGTAGTTCCACCATTGCTGTATCAAAGAGCCATTCAGGGAAAGGCAAAAGTTTAGGGCACACAGCCTTGAAACCCATCACACAAGAAGCCTTAAAGGAGCTTCTTTAGAAGACAAGACAAACTCCTCAGCACTTGGCATTGAGAACATCCACATATTGTGCTATGGTTGCTCCCTATGAGGTTAGAAAAGGCTTGTTTACTTATAGCTTACTAAGGCCTTTTCAATAATGAGTTAATGTTTCATTTGTATTAATGTATTAATTTTTAAAAAATTAAAAAATGTAGGACCGGAGAGAAAGCATGGAGGTAGGGTGTTTGCTGTGCATGCAGAAGAATGGTGGTTTGAATCCCGGTATCCCATATGTTCTCCCGAGCCTGCCAGGAACAATTTTTGAGCGTACAGCCAGATGTAACCCCTGGTGTGACCCAAAAACAAACAAACAAACAAAAAATTAAGAAAAGGCACTGGCCCATAATCTATCAAGTGTCTTTTCAGTCTCTGGCAGTTTTCTTAGACTCAGGGCATAGATAGTTAATAATCAGTGCTTGTTGGAAGTGTCCTTATTCTTCAGGGCTATGTGCCAACCCATAGGCCACCTCAGTGAGCTAGATCTGATCTCCAATTCATAGGAGATGAACATGAGGGCCTTACTGAGTTGTCTGAGGACACAAGGAACTTGTAAGTGGAAAATAGAAGTGAGGTCTGGCTCCCATGCTTAGCTCAGAGCACCTGTCTGTGCTCCCAGCTATGTTATTTGTTAATCACTCAACATCAACAAAGCATAACAGGGAATTTCCCTTTTTATCGCTGCTTATTAACATCTGAGATGCCTGTAGTCACTCATAATCTTTGTTTACTTGGCACAGTTAGCTCTTCTACTTACCGTCTTCATTCTCTTCTTTTTGTACATCGATGCAGAGGCACTAATGTCTATGAAATCACTTTGGAAGCTCTCAGTGGCACATCGACATTCTTCACTATTACCATGATGCTTGTGTTGTTAACTTGGCATTCCAAGAAATAGATGCAGACAAAAGTGCTGGGCAGGGATAAAGCTGGGAACCATGTGGATAACAGTCATCTGGGATGACAAGATGGTGCAGCAGTACCCCAGCAGCAGGAGTGACCATTGTTGGACAGTTCCACCATTGCTATCTTCAGGAGAGGCACAGACTGAGAAATTGCATGTGGTTTATATAGGAAGTGACAGAACGGAAGCATAAACAGAAAGAAAATGCATGCACAACTTTGGGGGGGCACCAAAAGGATTTTCAATGAATAACTATACAGTTGGGAGGAATGATTTTCCTACCAGATAAGAGCAAGTTAGCAGGCTTCTTGTGTGTTCTAGGAGGATTGCACAAACTTCAAGATCTAAGGTGAGCCTGGCCATGTCTCATCATTTTATAGGGTGGAGGAAGGCATTATAGATGGTATCTAGAATGTTGTCTTTTCTCCAACTGATGGTCAGCACCAGTGATTGGAAGCTTCTGACAGATATGCATGGTTCACAGGTTAGCATTGGTTTCAGTAACTCTGGCCTCCCTTCAGCTGAGTTTCCCCCTAAGGTCACATCTCACCATCCTCTTGGGTCAGAGAACCATCTCCAGCCACGCCTCACTTACATACAGGGATCTGTGTTGAGATGTGGTACTGGATGTCTTTGTTGTGTGGGTGCTGTCACATAAACTCAGCCTGCCCCTCACCCAACTCAATGGGGACCCCTATTGGAACTGCTGCTGTTCGTATGTCTCTCCATCTGGAAAATCAGCAGCTAGACCTGCCCCCCTTGGTCCACCCCTGTATATTGTTGAAAAACAAAAACAAATAAGAAACTACTGAAAACTTTAAAGAACAGTATAGTGAGCATCCACCTTGCCCCTGGAAGAACCATTGAGAGTCGAGCAGCATGGTGGAACTTCAGCTCTTAACATCTCGAGAACTTTGTGCTAGGAACTGAAAGATGCTCTCAGTGATTGCCATGCAGCTATCACTGTGCAGCTCCAGAACTCATGCTCACTGAGACAGTTACTCTCGATGTTCGCCTGCACTTTTCCCGAGCCCCAAATCCTGCCAAAGACCTGGCATTGTGGGTCTGATAGTCCTGTGGCTTTAGTTGCTTTCTCTTTCAAAATTTCTTCATTCCCATGTCTTTTGTGATGTTGACATTTTCTCCTACCAGGTGCAGAAAATTAGAGATGGTTTTCTCTTCCCCAAATCTGTGTCCTAATAAATCCTTCCCCAGGCTCATCACAGGCCCTGCCTCACTGATGAACATTGCAGGTGCAATTTGGTATAATGGCAGGTGTCTCAAGGACCTTTTCATATTCACAGGCCTTTTTTTTTCCAGAGCCCGTATGTTGATCAATAGAGAACACCTTGTGTTTCTTAGTATTCACTGGGTTCAAGAGAATTGTTTTCGCAGCAATATTCAAATCTTTCATCTTAATCCTAATCTTTTATGTAAAGATCAGAGTAGATCTCATTCTTATTAATGAGCTTTTCACTCACGAAATTAATGTTTCTTATCACTATCTCTGATTACTCTTGAGGTGCCGGCAGTATGAAATAACTGCCATGCCTCTGAATCTCTGCAGGTGGAGAGGGTGGGGAGTAAATGTTAAAAATTGTTTAGAGAAGACATGACTGATTCAGGCTCAATGAATGGGTTTCTGTGCCTTAGGGTTTTAGTATTTTCATCCTTTCCTTAAAAGTTATAAACAAGAGAAAGACCTCATCAGAATTCTTGTAGGAGAAAGATATTAGTCCACTGAGAGACCTGGTCCTCTCACAAAAAATTTATTAAAAAAACATGTGGAGAAGGGTATTTCACGGATCACTCCTGGGTCTGTACTCAGGAGTCATTCCTGATTCTGTACTCAGGGATGACTCATGGTGATCACAATGTGGTGTCGTCACCATGTGGTGTCAGGGATCACTCCCAGTCAGCCCAAGTGGTGTCAGGTATTGAACCTGGGTCAGCCATGTGCAAGTCAAGCATCATAGTCACAGTACCATCGCTCTGGTGCTGTGTGGACATAGTCTTCTCTTCATCCTGACCACTTCTGAGGAGCTGTATTGGTGTAAAAGGACTGGAAACAGAGATACGCATTGGAGCACAAAGAGCTGAAACCAAGATCTCCCTACCTTTAGAAAGAGAAATGCTTTGATATTTGTGAAGTACAAATGGAAGAAAAGAGAAATCAGAGTGTTCTTCTTAGTCCATATTTAGCATAAACACTATTTTAATGGGTATATCTATATTAACAGGCAATACAAAGTGATAGAATTTTGGATAGAAAATTCCATTTAAAAAATATGGGGGAGGTCGGAGTGGTGGTGCAGGGCTTAAGGCATCTGCCTTGCGTGCACTAGCCTAGGATGGACTGTGGTTCAATCCCCCAACATCCCATATGGTCCACCAAGCTAGGAATGATTTCTGAGCATGTAGCCAGGAGTAACCCCTGAGCATCACAGGGTGTGGCCCAAAAACCAAATATATATATTGGAGGGGTTGGAGAAAGCAGATAGAGCATTTACTTTGCATGCAGCTGACCAGGTTTGATCCCTTGCACCCCACATCTTTGACCACCACCACCAGGAATAATGTCTGAGTTCAGAGCCTCAGAGCCAGGAGTAAGCCCTGAGAACTGCTTGGTGTGGCCCCAAATCAACCAAATACCCACATAAACATAAAAGATAAGAGTCTGAACTTGGAGTAATAATTCAGCATGTAGGTAGGGTATTTGCCTTGCACGTGGCCTATCTGTGTTCAGTCCCCAGCACCTCATATGGTTCCCCTGAGCCTGCCAAAAATGATCCCTGAGCACCTCCAGCAATGGCCAAAAACATTAAAGAAACAAACAAGTAAACAGACAAATAAATGGAAATATAGAGGCCAGGGAGACAGGATAGGAGGTAAAGCAGTTACCTTAATTCCGGTTATATCCCCAGTACTACATATAGTCCCTGAGCACCACCAGGGATCACTCCTCAGCACAAAATCAGGAATTGTCCCTGAGCATCGTGGGATGTGACCCACCTTCTCCAACTGCCCATACCACCACTACTCTTCTCAGCCACTGCCAAAATTATTTTCTTTTATTTATTTATTTATTTATTTATTTATTTATTTATTTATTTATTTATTTATTTATTTATTTATTTATTTTTGGTTTTTCAGTTTTTGAGTCATACCCTGCTGTGCTCAGGGGTTACTCCTGGATCGACGCTCAGAAATCACTCCTGGCAGGCTCGGGGGACCATATTGGGATATCGGTATTTGAACCACTGTCCTTCTGCATGCAAGGCAAATGCCTACCTCTGTGCTATCTCTCCATTTCCCCAAAAGTATTTTCTAACTGATCAGGGTTAGGAAGTTTTAAAATCATGGCTCAAGATTTTGTGTTTGCTTTAATTGATGTGGAGTGAGGAATGTGGGGTGAGGGTATCAGGGGCCAATTTCCTCTGCTATCATGAACATTTCTCAGTGTGGAACTTTGAATAGGGATCAGATGGAGTCCATGCTTTGAGACGAGTTTATGGTTCAACTTGTGAAATAAAGTGAGATAAAGGCCCATTTTGCTGCCTTGGTTTTACTTAGTGAATCTTAATTGATTTCTTTGGATAAATGAGAGCATTTATCATGCTATGCCCTCACCATTAGATCTGTTGTATGTAGCATTAACTGCACAGAAGAGCCATTTGGGCTTTTTGGAAAACACTGCTCTCCAGGCCTTGGGGTATTACACCAGGATCTGCTGGCTAAAGTTTCAGTACCTACATCTGTCTTTGCATTTGGATTCATTTTCTCTAAGGAAACACTGCTGTCCACTAACTTTGGGGATCAGTTGAGGGTTTGGTAGCAAGAGGAGAGGGGTGTGTGAGCTTCAGATACTTTGGAAATGCAGTGTCAGCACATCATCAAATAGTCCCTGATGTATAAGTCCCAGACACCAGCGTTAGTGAACAGATTTATTTGTAATTAGTAGATTTCCACATAATTGTGCTGAAATCCTGGGGGATATTTTATGGACCCAACTAGGTTAGGCAGTTGCCAGCTTCATTCTTCTAATTTGCTTAGTAAATCTTTTCCTAATAGTCCATGTTAGGCTCCGAGTTCATTCCAACCCAAGTGGAATTATTGTAGATGCGCCTGAGAAATAAGCATCATTTCATAAAATGCTTGCCCTATGATAAAGGAGTGTACTGAATTCATACTCTGTCTTAGAGGACTGCACACCCCAACAGAATGGCACCAAGCAGCGACTGGGATGATGTATGTGTGGTATAAGCTTGGCCTGAGGTCCTCCATCCTAGGTGCCACCATATTCCTGCCTCATTGGTCAGCATAAGCACTGTCCTGTAGACTGGATACCCTAGGAAATTAGTCAGTTGCCTTGGGGCCCATGAAGCCGCCAGGAGAGACAATATTTCTTGTTGTGACAGGGGTCTTGTCTATGACTTAGTGTGTTGCCAGTGTGACCTGCCAACAGGCCCTGCCTCTCCCAGCATTGCATTTGGCTTCTGGTGCAATCTCATTCCATTGTGAGATTCTCTGCACCTTATTTGAGAGCTCAGCCCTCCTGGCATCCATCAGCTGCACAAACACCCTCTCAACCTCTATTCTGGCTCATGTGCCAAGAAGGCTGCTTTTTTTCCTGATGTGTAGTTTCCATAATACTCTTGATATTGCTTCCTAGTCTATTGCCTTTGGGATATCAGTACAGGGAATATTGAGTGATTCTTTCCTTAACTTACTTCATCAGGTAGAATTTTGTGGAGGTGACCATGTGAGTAATAAAATGACTGACCACATGCTCAACCTATTGGCAGACTGGGTTGCAGTCACATACCATGGTTGTGTAAGGAGGATAGAGGTGGCAGCTGAGAATCTGGTGAGGTGTGGAAATCTTGAAGAGTGGAGGCAGCAGATGTTCCTACAGATGTTTGTGTTGTGGGGGTTGTCTGAGTGTCGGGTTAGGAACAAGGGGGGCCTGAGCTGGAAAGGCAGAGCCAGAAGCTTGAGGGTTGCACCATCATAGGGGCCCTGTCCTCTTAGTGCTGAGAAGCAGCACGGATGGATACTGAGGGGAGACCACCTGATGGGCAGAAGTCATTACTGCTGTGAAGTGAATTCAAAGTTAAATGGAAGAGAAATTTATTACAGAGGTTGACCACAGCCCAGCAGAGGCATCAAGACCTGGGAGAGTGACATTGATTTCCGAGACCTGGTTTTCTTTTTGCATGGACAGGTCACGTGGCTCAGAGTTCCAGAATGTTCTCCAGCAAAGAGGCCTGAACACTCTGCCAGAGGATGAGGGGGCGGGGAAGGTGGTGGCATATTTCTTTATGTGACAGTTTTCATATTTGTGTATATCGCTATATAT
Organism: Suncus etruscus; assembly: GCF_024139225.1. Classification (NCBI taxonomy): domain Eukaryota; kingdom Metazoa; phylum Chordata; class Mammalia; order Eulipotyphla; family Soricidae; genus Suncus; species Suncus etruscus. The sequence goes on from NC_064850.1 coordinate 110,796,955, forward strand.
CCTATATCTACCTACCTACCTATCTGTCTACCCTACCTGTCCATCTATCCATCCCTCCATCCATCCGTCTGTCCGTCTGTCTGTCTGTCTGTCTGTCTGTCTGTCTGTCTGTCTATCTATCTATCTATCTATCTATCTATCTATCTATCTATCTATCTATCTATCTATCTATCTATCTATCTATCTATCCCATATAGCTACAAATCACAGATTCCACCTTTTCTTGTAGCTGAGTCCTAGTCTTTTGTGAATATAGACCACAATTTCTTTATTTAATTGTCAGGAAACACTTTGGCTATTACCATCCATATAGACTAAGAAAGTAGGATGTGTGCAGCTTTGTGACATGACACTTAGTACATGACACTGCTGGGGACTGTCCTTGCCTGCTTGTACTAGAGGCACTGATTGCTTGTTTAACTGGGCTGGGTCTGAAAGCGAGATAAGTCTCCACTCAGCTCTCAGCCCGTGCTCTGAGGTCTCACACATCTTGGTATCTTGGCACATGCCAAGAGTTCTGGGCTCTTCCTGCCGCCTAACACTCTAAACCTATTGTGGCTTCCACAACAGACTCTGGTCACAATGCTTCTTTCGAGAAAACAAATGCACAGATCTTTTTAAAGATGTCAGACTCTGTCCTTCCTTCTCCCCAAAGCTCCAGCCCTCTTCTGGAGGCCAGTATTTCTGCTGCAAATGAAACTCATCATCCATCTCATCTCCACCCTCCAGTACCCACACCTTTCTCAGGTTCTGCTTGGCTGAGAGAATGCACCTCATTAGAGTCATCATTCTGATGATATTTATGTTTCAGGGTTTCAGAGCAGTCAAACAGCCCTCGCCAGTTGAGTAAGCCTACAGGCTGACTCATTGACAGACCCTCCACATGCCAGAGACAGGTACTGAATATTTGCAAGGGCCGGAGCATAGCACTTTTCTTCTCAAAGCCCAGCCCTTGCTTTCAATCCTGTAGAAACTGCCAAGAAGAAAGTATTAAAGACTATATTATATCCTCCTGGAACGGCAGCACAAGCTGGTCTGAGTGGCCGAGTTTGGGTTAAGTAGCTGTGGTGGCTGACAATTTGGGGCTTGATTTTTAAAGACTAAAGACAGGGTCACAGTGGAGAGTCTGTGTTCAAGTGGTCTGACTCACTGGCTTTGCCCCTGGCTATCTGGGCCACCATGGCCAGAGTACTTAGCCTGCCTGCTACCTTGAAGTCTCCATAGAGGATGACTGTCCCTTTGTCAGACCCAGCGATGGGACAGTTCAGAGCCACACAGGTAACAGTCAGCACATCCCTCAGACAGGCTGCAGCCCACCACCTTCCTGTGGCTGTGTCCTGAAGCCAGCGTAAAGTGGAGAAAGAGCTGCTTCAGGTGTTCCCAGTAGCGTGGCTTCCCTTCTCGTGAAAGGCCCTGAGCTCCTTTGTAGTTGGTTGGCATTAATGACATAGAAACTTCTGGAACAAGATGTCTTCAGGAGAAGTGAGTCTCTGAGCATTTCAAGATACTCTTTGATCACTTTAGATTGGTTGTCAATTCATGGCACTTCCGAAAGCAAGTTTGAAGGCCAGGCAGTGGCAGGTGACACCTTTGTGGAGATCTGAAAGACATCCTGCCCCTCTGATGTAGGGTAACTATAGGTGGGCTCCTCAGAGGCCATTGAATGCCACTGGTGTCACTCCTGTGTATGCAACTGGGGCTCAGGGCATCCTGACTCATTCCTGTCTTTGTAAAGTGGGTTGGACAATGCACCAGTGACAATTCAGTGACAGGAGCACAAAGGGAATCCTGGGAACAATCAGCCTTCTTGGTCTGAAGGGTCCAAGCCCTCCCAGGAGTTCTGAATAGAGGAAGAATGGAGGGAGCTGTCAGGTGTGTATGGTTTGTTCTGTAGCCTGTTGGGGAGCCTGATGGGGGAATAAGGAAGGAGCCAGATTGTGAGCTCTAAGCCTTTATCATACCAACATGGGTTATGGAGGGATTTTAGGCAAAAGACACTATAAGATCAGCCCAGAGCAGACAAGAACTTGAAAGCCTGTGGGAGGAGCTGGCCTGTTCATGATAGATTCAGGGAGGTTGATGATGGTGCCCTGAGTGCCTCAGTACCCCATTATTTAGGACTTTCTATACATTTGAGGGATCAGGGATCCACTCACATGGATTTTTGTTCAAGTTGCATCATCTCCTCAAATGCACTAGCCGGGCCCCCACCTGTGCCCCACCCTGCCTCGGAGCACCCCAAATGCTCCTTTCTTGCACTCTCTCCACCCAGCTTCTGCAAAGTATCTAGCGCATGGTGTATGCCTGGAACCCTGAACCTCTGCCTGGGATTAGAGAAGCTGATCCTAGTGTATTCAGAAGCACTGGGGTAGTTGCTGCTCCACCACTTCTGTCTAGGGAGAGAGGTGCTCTGGAGGATCTGGGGATCCCCTATGCCTTCAGGGCACCCCAAAACAGCAGGTACACTTCTGCAGCATGATGGAGGGGACAGTTGGGCCCTAGAGGGACAAGTGAGACAGAGATGAGAGAGCAGTAAGGTGGACAGAGCAGGCAACGGTACCAGCAGTATCTAACCCTAAAAGACCCTCCCTTCCCCATTACACCACTGGACCTTCACTCCCTGCATCCTATCATCAGACCCTCACTTCCCACATCAGAAAGTTGCAAGGAGCATGAGCATGGTGCAGCCTGAGAAGGCAGAGCTGGGCCCAGATGGGACACTTGCTCCCTTGTGTGCCAATATTAGGGATCAAACTGGGTCGTGTACCTTGACTCCTGTACTAGCCCTCTTGTATTACCTCCAGTCTACCTCACAAGTTCCAACAAGTTCCTTCCCTGCTCTCTGAATGATGCTGGTGAGGTCAGAGTCACTGGTGAGGTCAGATCCCGGAGTAGAACACTCAGAAGCATCCATGAGCCACTTCCTGAGAGTAACTCTATTAATATAAGTGGGAAATGGATATTTAATTAGGGGAGAGTGGGGTGTGGACTTCGTCAGCCAATCAGGTAGGATGTGAGAAGGGATTAAAACAGGGTGTGTGCTCCTGTGTTTATGGAAGACAGGGAAAGCAGTGTGCTCTGGGTGTTAAAACAGGGTGTGTGCGTTAGGTGATTAGCTACCCTACTCCACTGGAAACCTCAGTTCTGTAGTCCATGACCAAGGATTTGTTATTTGTAATGATTCAGCACCATTAATGTACACGTTCCTTTCTTCAGCCTAATACATCTGCTTCTTAAAGATTAACTCTTCATACATTAAAGGACTTATGTCTGTGCTCCTGGTTCTGTGACTGGTCTGAGGGTCTTCCTTTTTTCTACCACAATGGTTTTCTTTGCTAATGTTTTTTTAGTATGTTTTATGTAAGGACATTGTGTGCCACGCTGTGCATAGAAAGGCAAAAATGCTGCCTGCCCGGTGAGAGCATCTGTGTCTGCTTATATGGCGTGACGAGCCATGGTGTCTCCCCAGGTGCTCAACAGGAGGTGCGTGGAGGCAGCCGTACTGACGGGTCTGGCACTGAACTGCCATATCAACAGGAAGTCCTTGTTTGACCGGAAGCACTACTTCTACGCTGACCTTCCTGTAAGTGGGTTGGGGCAGCTTGGCTCTGTTCCTGCTGATGGGATCCTTTTCTCAGCCTGATGTTCCCTAGACTGGATATAGCTGCCCTGAATGCTGCTTCTTTCCTGGCTCCTTCCCGCTTCCTTCCCTGCACCTTCCTGGCTCTTTCCTGGCTCCTTTCTGGCTCTACCTGGTACTCGGGCCTCTCCTAACAGTGCAGCCCCTTACAGTGGCTCTTCCCTGTCCACAGCAATTCTCATTCTAGAGCAAGTGCCCAGGAATAAACCTGTCTGCCTTTGGGTATGCTTCTGTCATTTTCCCCCAAGCAAACACATGGGTCCCTCAGCAGAGATGAGCCCCCAGGCCCAGAAGCCTGAGCTAGTATCCGAAACAGGCCCTACACTTAAAGTGTTGCTCCTGGCTTCTGCTGGCAGTGAAAGCTTAGCTCCTCTAGTTGGCAGGAAGATGGTGTGAACTGGAGCCAGTTCCTCAGACTGCTGAGCAGAACCTGGGTTATAGAAACAGTCTGTAGAAGCCAAGTGACTGGCCGTAAGTGGCACAGGTTCTAGAGCAGCGGCTCTAAGCTGGGCCTGTCTCAGTTCAGATGCTGTTTCCCAAGCATGTGGTAACCCTGCTCTCTGCCCACCATGCTCTTCTGATTGGAACAGATAGTGCTGGTGTTGTTCCTCAGACCAGCCTTGAAAGACAGCGGGGCCCAGTTTTGGGGGGTAAGGGTTGGAGTAGAATAAAGTACAAGCACAGGTGAGCCTAAGGTTCCCACTGTTCTCCTGTTCCCCTTAGCTCTCTCTCCCTTTGTTGCTAGGACTTGGGCATGGTTCGCTGTGATACTCGACTTTTGGTGGGTGCTCCCAGAGGTTGGAGTTCCCATTCCATCGTGCTGATTCTGGGGCCCCTGGGGCAGGACTGGGGTATAAACTGGAAGCTTCATTCCAAGGCAGTCCCTTCTCCTCTGAACCTGCTCCTCTACCCTCACCACCCCCATCTGCCAGCCTTTCAGCATCTCCTCGTATTTGGTGGAGCCGAGAGGATTCACCCACATTGTTGTCACCTTCTGAGAGTGAGAAACAGCATTATTGGAGCGGGACACTTAGCAGCAGTCTGTGGCTGAAAAGAGGTTCTGAGTCCCTGTGACTTTCTATCTTTCTGACCCAGGTAGCTCAGCCAGTCCAGTGCACATGTTGCCAGCATTCCTCGGGACATGCTTGTACATGATCCAGAGTGTATGGAAGAGCAGTTTATTCTATCTCTTATCACTTTGATTGGCCTGAGCCAGCCCGAATCTTGGGTCACCCTCACCAACCTTTTACCTTTAACATTGAGACTTCCTGATTCTGCCCAAATAATAAATATGATGGTTGTCCTAGTAAGGCCCTGGCCACTGCATCTGTGTCCAGGGAACCTGTCAAGAAAGGTGGTTTTTTAGGTACTGACCCGGCCTGTGGAACTGGAAAGGCTGAGATGGGTGGGGTGAGTGTAGTGAAAGCCGCATACCCCAATCCCCCCGGGATTGGGGAATGCAGGTTTGGAAGCAACACTGATACAGGAAATAATCCATACCAGATTAAGGCTATAAAACAGATTCAGGAACTTCCACCACAAAGCTATCTGCAAGCAGGCAAAGGATACCAGCAGGCAGACAAGCTAGCTGTGGGACTGAGACCAGAGAAGTCTCTCTGGCCTGAGGTCTTTATTTACTGGGAAGAGTAGGACCACCCCATGGATGGAGAACAGGTAGGGGTAAGGGGGGCAATTCAGAGGTTCTTCACACCCAGGTGGGACAAGCTCATGCAAAGAAGAATTATCCTGAATAAAGTAAGAACCAGTTACTACAACAGGTGAGCTGTACTCTGATTCCCTCACCCTGGGTCTGATGCCTGAAATGCTCTAGCCTGGCGGTGAGGAGCAGAGTTTGGAAACTGGCTGGGGGTTCTGATCTTAAGACTCAGTAGCAGTGTCCTAGCCCCTCCTTCCCTGACCCGTCCTTCCTACACTGGGATATTGGAAGGGGGAATGAAAGTAGCACACCATACCAAGACCAGGGTCTGGGCTCTGCAAATGCTGCAAGCTTGCAGGAGTTCTGTTCTTCTGTGTGTCCCTGCCCTGACCCAGCTACTCTCTTGAGGTTACTGACAATGAAGTGATTGCCACTCCTCACCCTATGTAGAGCAGAATATAGGGTCAGGGGGAGAAGGTCAAATAATCTAAGGGAATAGATAGGAAGGACTCAGGAGCTCAGGCTGAATGCTGCAAAGAGCTCATTCTCATTACTTGACTTTCGTGTGTGTGTGTGTGTGTGTGTGTGTGTGTGTGTGTGTGTGTGTGTGTGTGTGTGTGTGTGTGTGGGTGTGTGGGTGTGTAGGTGTGGGTGTGTGTGTGGGTGTGGGTGTGGGTGTGGTTCGGGGTGGGGAGGGCAATGCCCAGTAGTCTCAGAGCTTATTTCTGCTTCTTTGTTTAAGGATCACTCCTGTAGGGTTGGGTATCAGAGTTTAAACTGGGTTCAGCCCCATGTAAAGCAGCACTGTTTTCCTCATGCTGTCTCTCCAGTCCCCATGTATGTGGTTTAGAGCAAGCTTGTCATTCTAAGCCACACAAGTACATAAAAGCCCAGTTTCTACCCCTGGGCCTGACCCCTCTGTGTTTGCAGGCAGGCTATCAGATCACCCAGCAGCGGCTCCCCATCGCCGTGAACGGCAGCCTGGCCTACAGCATGTATGCAGGGCCACAGCCAGGCCAGGTGATCCCCAAGACCGTGCGCATCAGGCAAATCCAGCTGGAGCAAGACAGTGGCAAGAGCCTTCACGACGAGCAGCGGGCACAGACGCTCATCGACCTAAATCGGGCAGGTAGGCTCGACCTCTCTTGCCTTCTCTCCCAGGCCCCAGGACCTCTCACTGAGGAAACAAGCCCGGGGCCCACAGAGGGGATTAGACTATCTATCATTCATGGTACTGGCAGAGCTGGCTAGAGATCAAGTGCTGCACTTGATTCACTTCTTGGCTCACTCAGACTAACCCCTTTATGAGAGACAAATCTGGGACCCAGAAGCTTAAGTGGCATTTATGAGAAAAGATCCAAGGTTAAAGATCAACAACCTGATGGGAAGTTGGGGTGGAGATATGGGGATATAGTATAGGAGTGAAGGCACCTGCTTTCCACAAACCTGACCCAAGTTCTGTGCATCCCATGTGATCCCTCAAACACTGTCAAGAATGAGCCGTGAACACTCCTAACTGTGGCCCAAAAACAACTATACAAGATAGAGGGGTGGGGAGGAAGCAGAGTCTGGCAGGAGAGAGACAATTCAGAAGCTTGAACCCCAGTTCAGCATTCTTGGGTGACATAGGATTGTGTTCGGCCATGGGTGAGGGGCGTGCTGAGACTGCTTCTCGTTGGCAGGGGTTGGCCTGCTGGAATTGGTTCTGGAGCCTGACATGACCTGTGGGGAAGAGGCAGCCACAGCTGTGCGGGAGCTGCAGCTGATCCTGCAAACCCTGGGGAGCAGCCAGGCCAATATGTCAGGTAGAGCCCCCCACCCCAGTCCTCTCCTCGCCGCTGCTTCCCCTCACTTCTCTGCTGTCAGCTTCTTCTTTTTGAACCTCTGGGTCTTACCCCCACTCTCTTCAAGTTTTCTTTGAAAGCTTCCTGACTCTCCAGCCAAGACTCAGTGATCACATGACAGTGCACAGAGAGCTGTGAAGACTTGGAGCTGACACTTCTCTGGCTTTGTGCCCTCGACTGCCCAGAGTGGCAATAAAATCCTGGGTTCCAGCAATTTCCTCCTTCTTTGCCAGGCTGGCACATCTTTATTGGGGGTTATGCTGGGCTAACAAGTTCCCTATAGGCAGCACTTAGCTGCTTTTTGCTTTTCTCCCTTTAGAGACACTGGTCTGGGCTCAGTGCTGCCAGCTGTAGCAATTTCCTGGTCTCTTGGCCAAGGTTTGAGTTCACCAAACTTGGAGATCAAACCAGAAGTTCAGTAGAAGCAAAGGCCAATCTCACTGTCATGGAGGAATCACTTCGTACTGTTGGTCCCTCACCCTCAGACACTTTATTGGGGGTGGGGGGTTGGGCCACACCCTGTGATGCTCAGGAATTACTTCTGGCTATGCACTCAGAAATCACTCCTGGCTCAGGGGACCATATAGGACTCTGGAGATCAAACCCACGTCTGTCCTTGGCAGCCAGGTGCAAGGCAAATAAATGACCTACCACTGAGCTATTGCTCTAGCCCCACCCTCAGACACTTTAAACATTTGCCATTGGACTGAGATTTACATTTTGTGGTCAGATTCGGTTCTTGATTCCCCAGGTCCCTCCCTAGCACAACCTTGCTCCCCACTGAAGTCCCCAAGGCTAGTTTCTCACATGATCTGCCTACCCCTCCACTTTCTGCTCCCAGGCCCCATACTGGATTGGGGAAGGAGCAGATTCCACTGCAGAAACTATACCCTACCCTCTGGAGCTCACACTCAGCTCTCAGAGCAGCCCGGGTGAGGTGTGCTAAGCTCCAGATATCTGAGAAAAACTGATGAGAAGAAGCTGGCTTTTGTAATTGTCAGACTCAAAATGTCTGGGGCCAGCAACCTGCAGGAGAATCGAAAGCAGATTCCAGCCCAGCAACCTGCGTCTGAGAAATCAGCTCTGCTCTGTGCCTGAGGCCCAATGCCCAAGACCAGTGTCCCAGCTGGAAGTGGGTCATGCATCGAAAGCATCTTCTGGTTCCCTTGGTGGCCTTTCATTTTTTGTAACCCCAGGAGCTACCCACTCTGGAAAATTGCTCCACACTGCTCAGTCTGGGAATTTGCTGTTAGTTTTCCCAGAAGCAGCTTCACATGCACCCCGGAGAGTATGTGGTCAAATGGCTGACCACCTGGTAACCAGTTTTTATGTGACACATAAAATTAGCCATTACTGGTATGCTCTCACACATCCATCCCCCTTCTGCCCATTTGCTGCAGCATTTACTGACCCTTTGGTGTTGCCTGCCACCTTTACACTTTGCAAAGAGACTCTCGGATTTGCAATGCCAAATTTGCGCAGGTGCTTCAGAGCCTGGGCACAGTGAATCTCAAGACAACTTGCTGATTTGATTTGTTTTCTTCGTTAGGTCACAGGATGCTCTCGGGTGTTGTCAAAGCTAGCTGGCCACCTGTGTGCTTCCCAGAAACAAGGATGACAGTAACAATTTTTCATTCTAGGTCTACAGCTGAAGCTGTTCTCTGGTCCTCAGACCCATCAGGGAAAGTGGACAAGTTGGGTAGCGGCCAATTTATGTACTAAGTGTTGAGTCTCTGTTACCCCATCCTGCTCTAAGACCTATGAAATCCTCAGAAACAGGTCTCCTCTTGGCTGAGGAGTTGCCCTGGGTCCTTGCCAGCAGCTAGACCACAGACAAGCTCATCAGTCAGTGACCTCTGAGTGGGTTCATTAAGTCACATTTGTTGCAACATTCTTTGTGGCTTTCGAACACAAAGCTAACAGCTTTGCCCAGGCGCTACCTCAGACAGGAGATCATTCTATTAAAGTGCTTTGCGTGAAGGCCTCCTGGCAGTTTTAGGAGTTTGGCTTGTTGGACCCTGTTCAATTGTGGCTGTTGGGGTGGGAGTCACCCAAATGTTGTTCTTTTAGGTGCCACTTTGCTTCTCAGCCAACTGGGCTGTTGGTGCAGTAGAAGGGCCCAGGGCTGAGATGCTGTCTGGACTATCCATTCAGTGCTCAGAGTTTCCAGGCCATGCCCCAGTGGACTGCACTGCACTCGTGATGTGGTACTGGCGAAGATAACCCAGGTCAGGCACATGCCAGACCTGCACACTGTACTGTCTCCTGTCCCCATCACTGGAGGTCAAAGCCTAGAAACTTGGGGTCACTCTCTAAGGGCTTATGGGTGCCCAAGGAACTTTCAGGTGAAGCATCAGCTGCTCTGGTAGTTGAGTGAGTTTGCGCTTTTCTCTCGTCCATCCAAGATATTCGAGGTCATCTGCTGAGATGAATCTGTGCTGAGGCACACACTGAGCATTTCCATCGCTTTGTCAGTTTGAGTGTTGTGGTGTGTGTGTGGGGGGGGGGGAGCGGGGTTCCTGAGTTAGTTTCCTGAGTTCTTTCAACACTCAGTTATCACTGCCTTTAGGTGCTGACTCAAGAAACAGTATTGTGATGCCTGTTGTAGGTATGTGTGGGGAAACTGAGGCTTAGCAACTTGAGTCATTTGCTAAGACTCACAGGAAGTGATAGGGACTCCATGTCCAGGTGTAATAGCGCCAAGAGTCCTCTACTTAACACGCAGATGCTGGTGTTGACATTGGTATGAACTAAGCTACATCTAAGTGTGAGCCCCTGGTGGTTCAGCAGCATTGACAGAACCCAGTTTCCTGCGGCAGCCATAGGCAGTGTCGTGGAGAGCCACTAAGGTCCACAGATGGTCCTCCTCAGTTCGAGCTCCACAACACTGGAATCAGCCAAACCAGGACTAAGGAGGCTCATCAGGCCTATTGTGGCCATGTCTGTACTGAACATGTGTGTGGTCCTCCCTTGTCACTATTTCAAAAAAACCAGGTGGTCCAATACCTATTTGCACAGCATTTGCTTTGTAGAGTAGAAAATTCCCTACAACTGCTTTAAGGTGCAGAAGAGAATGTGCAGTGGATGATGTACAAATATTGGACCAGTTTGTACAGGGGATAGCACATCTGTGGATTTTGACATCCTGGGGGGACCTGGAACCAATCCCCCAGAATACTGAGGTGCAACTTTATAGCAGAATAGGGCCATCAGGGGTGTTGAGAGCTCACACATGGTGTGATATTCTGTCTTGCTGTTGTTACCTTGGAGCTTGTCTAGCTCCTGAGTTATATTTAAAGTCAGCACACCAAACTCCAGATGTTTGTGAACTTAGAGTTACTCATTTAACAGCTCTTAGATGGGTCTGGAGTGATAATACAACAGGGTGGGTGCTTGCCTTGCATACATCTGACCCAGATTCTATCCCTGGCATCCCACATGGTCCCCCAAGCACTGCCAGGAGTGATTCCTAAGTAGAATACCAGGAGTAACCCTGAGCATTGCTGGATGTGGCCCCAAACCACAAATTCAGAACCAAAATAATTGGGTCGTTTGGATCCCCCATTGTTTTGAGCTTCCTCTTTGGTTCCCTGTCCGCTGTCCTTGTCCTTTCTGAAGTCTCAGAACTTGGTCTGGATGCTCCCTGTGGCCTTCTGCCATATCCCTGAGGCTCTGTTCTCTGTTTCTCCTTGCTGCCACATGCTGCTCTTCTCTTTCTTTTCCTTTGTTTTCCAGCCATAGTCCACTTTTTTTGCTCTCTTGTCTGCTTGGGTGTGATTGTCAGCTCTGAGAGCCACAGTGCTGACTGTCCGAGGCAGGGACAGAGTTACCTGCCCTGAGCCTCCCTTTCAGAGTCCTTATTCCTGCCCCTCATATCCATTGTTTGATTGGCCACACCTCTTGTAGACAAGCTTTCAAATGACCGATTGGATTAACTAGATTGCCTAAAACCTAGGTTGCACTTATATGATCACTTTGCAATATGAGGCTTCTTGTTAGTGGTGCTGACCACCACCTTTCTGTGGACATGCTACACTTTACAGCCCCATCAGAGGCCTCTAATTACAATGAGATTCTGTTGGAGGACTTGTGCAGTTCATAGACATATAGCTGAGTTAGCAGGCAGGGCTGATGGCTGAAAATGAAAGGTCGGAAGCCAGGCTAGCTGATGAAACTCAGGTCAGAGAAGAGGATGAGGAGGGTCTCATCCTGAGAGTCCTCGGTGGTCTCATTGGTGTTGATGTAAGGACCATGAGTAGAGTCCAGAAGCATCTTTGCTGGTCAAGTCTGAACTGTAATTAAAAGGTGTACTTTTTACTGTACTGGGAGCATATGGATCTAGTGGCCTTTATACAGCCAGTTTTTACCAGTTCTTTGCCCTCACAGTCTGCTTGTTTTGATAACCCTGTCTGTGCATGGGGGAGTCAGTCCACCCAGGTAGGCCCCACCTTTTCAGCCAGAGTAGTCATGGTGTCAGTGCAGGTGACTGATGTTGGATCAGGGTTGGTACGGTAACATGCTCCCGACTGTGGGGTCCTGGAAAGGTGCCCAGCTTCTTGAAGCCTCTTCTTCCCCCTCTTCCTCCGAGGCCCCCCATGATTGGAAGACAGAGACAGGAACTCAAAATGACGGAAGGCCTGCAGAAAGGGTTGTCCTGGATAGAACTGTGGTGAGCTGAGATTGGGAAAGTGGAAGAAGACAGGCTTCTAGGGCTGAGAATGAGGTGGTTCTGGAGTTCTCTTTCAAAGGTGATAGGTCTGCACTGATAGGAGGCCATCTAAAGGCTTGTTATAGGCACATGGCATTGGGAGGCGAGGTGACGGCAGGTTCAGGGCCATGGCTGACCCTCGCCGAGTGTTTGCTCTCTAAGTGCTAGGCAAGTGCTTTTATTAATCACAAACAGCAGTTTGGCTCTGCAGATTCAACATCACCATGCATAACTAAGCTGTGGGAAATACACTCTATAAAATTAGGTACATTTTCTTTGGTGGGCTTGTAAGGTGCATCAAACGTTGTTATTTAAGGTCTGGAGAATGTTCAGAGCATAGAATGAGACAGCTTCATAGCCCTTCCCACTAAATCCTCCAGCTCCTGCTGTTTACAGAAATGTTTTCCTGTCCTGATGTTTTATTTCTGATGTGTGAATGCATTTTAGAACCAAACTACAAAGTGCACAGTATCACGGCACTCAGTGGCACAGGTTTTCAGGCAGGCTGTTGTAAATCTGCTCTCAAGGGTCCAAGTGGAGCCGGGGAACATTTCTGGGATTGTGACTGTGTGGAGCCCGCCCTCCCCCGCTGCAGAATGCTCGGAAATGGGCCCGACTGCTAAGGCATTTCTGCACTCAAGGCAATTTAGCTAATTTGTCTGAAAGGTATTTTGTCTTCTCTGGATAGATGGTCTTTTGTTAACGTTTGCTGCTCTTTTGGATGCCAGGCTGGGCGACTTAGTTTCTAGCCTGTGTAATGCTGAATGGTTTTGTCAGTGTGTGTGTGTGTGTGTGTGTGTCTGTCTGTCTGTCTGTCTGTCTGTCTGTCTGTGTGTCTGTGTGTGTGTCTGTGCCTTCCCTGAGGACATGACAAAGCAGCCTGTACTTCTTACCCACATGGATTCTAAATTGTTTTGTTATAATTGTTGTTGTTGTTGGTGGTGGTATTCTTTTATATGGGAGTGTTAGATTTGGTGTCATGCCCAGCTGTGCTCAGAGCTTACTCCTATCTCTATGCTCAGGGTTCACTCCTAGTGGGGTTTGGGGTACTATATGTGGTGCTAGGGATTGAACCCAGGTGCCATGTGCAAGGCAAGTGCTCTTCTATCCATTCCCTATGGCTCAGATAAAGCTGAGTTGTTTTCTCGTTTTTCGTTTGAAAAAAAATTCTTTTCTTTTGGTCTCTGGGCCAAACTCTTGATGCTCAAGAGTTGCTCCAGAAGATGTTCTAGTTTAGGAGATGCTCATGGAGTTAAACAGGAGACCTTTCTTAAAAAAATTTTTCCCAGAGAATGTGAGGTTCTACCAAGGCTCCTCAGTTCTCAGGCAGATGGTCCCCATACTCCTGCCTGACCCACCTCAGTCTCCTTGGAAGTTGGGGGGTCAGCAATGCTGAAGCCTAAGTGAACCCTGTACAGCATGGACACCTCACCAGGCTGCACCAAGCCCCACTTGGTCTGTTGGCTCCATGATGGATCCCAGATCCCATCTCCCACATTTCCAGGGAGCTGTGACTTCAGGCAGGAGCTTGAGAGCTGTGTGGGTGTCCCAGGCTTGGCATATACCCTCAAAGAGGACGTCTCTAGAAGGGAAGAGAATCTTTTACTTTTCCTCAACATTGTTTTTATTGGGGTTTGCCCCTCAGTTGGCTTCAGGGTGGGTCATTTTGTGTAGACAAGAATCTGTTGCCAAGACCTGAAAAATAGAGCAGCAGGCAGGGCACTTGCCTTGCAGCCAATTGACCCCAGGTTCTGTCCTTGGCACCACATATGGTTCCTCAAGCCCCACCAAGAGTGATTCCTAAGTACTGGAGCTCTAAGTCATGGGCAAGGGAAACAGCTGGAGCAGAGAGGGAGTGACAGTAGTGAAGAGGTGAGGTGTGGAGGTGTGAAAGGCTCTGTTAGGCCATGAAGGGTGAAGCTGAGACAAAGAAGATGGTACCTGGGTCCCTGGTTTAGAGTGAGAATGTCAGCAGAGCTGGGGTTCAGCCAAGCGACATCACCACAGGGGCACCCGAGAAATCTATGCTGAAGGCACAGGCATTTGAGCTGACTGGCATTGGGGCCTAGGGGTCCTGGGTTGAGGTACCCCCTTTTCTTTCTGCATGGGAGCTAAACAGCAGCCATGTTCTGGGCCTGTATAAATGGAGCCATCAGGGCAACTGCACAGTTGAGGCTCCCCTACCCCATCCCCAAGCCTGCAGTGACTGTACCAACATTGGGCATTGTCATACTGTGCATTGCTGCAGACACCTGGAAACTGGATCTCTGTTCCATCTTCAGAATTCTCCAGTGGGCTGGGTCCTTCTTTCACTTAAGAATCTGCCTCGGGAATAGGGTACAGAAATTCGTGCATTTTATTCTCATTCTTGTGCTCAGGTAGTTGGAGAAGTTTGAGCTTGGGACCAGGAATGATAGAAATTGGCTACTTACCTTGCATGTGGTTGACTTGGGTTTGATCCCCAACATCCCATATGGTCCCCTCAGCCTGCCAGAAGTAACTGCTGAACATCATCAGATATACCCCAAAATAATGACAGCAAAAACATACAATGGGTTTGTCCTTTACTCCATAACTTGTTGCCTTTGTTGGGATTTTGACTTCCTCTCCTCCTCGTTCCCCTCCAGCAGCTTCCTGCTTCTTCTGTTAGAGTTCTTGTCCCCAGTCTGCAGGTTCCTCCAGAAAGGAAGAGCCTCTCAGCTCCGCTCCTAGATGTGCCTCTTTATGTGGGCACTGTTGCAATGTCCTTGTAGCTGTCCCTTTGTGGAGAAGGTGATCATGTAGCCCGAGGGAGAAGGTGATAACAGACAATGGCACAGGCCCAGCTCTTGCCATTGAGCTGTAAATTCTCCAGAACTCATAAATTTCCTGGACTTGAGGAGGAAATCCACATTCCACTGAGAGCGCTGTAAGGTTGTCCTCTCCAAGTCCACACCCCAACTCAGCCCTGACACTTCCAGAGAGACAAAAGCTACAGAAGAAGATCACAGAGGAAGTCTCTATTCTAGCAGTGTGTGTGTGAGTGTGTGTGTGTGTGTGTGTGTGTGTGTTGGGGAGGGTGTTTGTTTTAATTTGCCACAAAAGAAGTTCTGCCTCCCTAGCCCCTCTGGCACAGTTTCCCCTCTTCTGCAGTCTAACCAGTGCCCACAATGTGCATATACTCGCTTGTCCCTGAGTTGTGATCTCGCACTTAAAACTGTGATCCTCTCAGTGATGCAAACACCCAGCCAGGCACTGACGGACCATGTGGCCACCCTGGCGTGAAGGTGTCTAACTAGAGCAAGTGCTTGCCTTCAAAGCTGAGGGTGCCTGAATATGTCTGAAGAGCTGTCTCCTCCTCCTCTGCAGAAGGTCAACTGAGAGTGGATGCCAATGTGTCTGTGCATCGCCCTGGGGAGCCTTGGGGTGTGCGGACGGAAGTGAAGAATCTCAACAGCATCAAGTTCTTGGCTAAAGCCATTGGTGAGTGTGTGTGGCTGGTCTAGCTCGGTCCACTTCTGGTCCAGCCTGGGCCTTAGTTTCAGGCAGTGGGTGTGCAGAGACAAGTAAGGTAGAAGACTCCAGGCCTCTTGAATTCTCAGCTCTGAGGCCCACAAACAGTGTCTCACCCAAGGCATTTTGCGTGCAATGCAGCTTGAACTGATAGCAGGGTTCAGCAGGCAGCATGCTCCTCACTTCTTTGTAAGACAATCTGTCTAGTCCTGCAGCTCTGTTTTCCATTTACCACCCCACTCACCAGTGATGTGCAGAGAGCCTGAACTTCCTAAAGATACGTTTGTTCATTCTAGATTGGCCATAATTGATCTCACTGGACAACATGTTTGCTGCCTCTTACTGTTTCTGCTAATAGGTTGCATGTGCCGCTGTAATCAAGTATTGGTCTTACTCAAGCACATGCTGTGGGTATTTTAGTGTTGGAAAATACATAATAATTAGACTAAAAGAGTTGAGCAGAGAAACATCTGGGGTAGTCCCAAAGAAATGAATGATTATGAGTGCTGAAGAGATAGTACAGAGAGTAGGGCACTTGCCTTGCATGCAGCTGACGTGGGTTCCATCACTGGTACCCCATCTAGTCCCCTGAGGCTACCAGGGTTTAGTCCAGAATGTAGAACCAGTGTAAGCCCTGGGTATCATCACACAAACCACCACCTCCCATTTAAAAAAAAAAAAAGAATGACTATGAGCCTGAAGGAAAGACATCCTAGAAAAAGAAAAGTCCTCTTGCAGATCAAAGGTATTATGCCAGGAGTGGGAGGGGACAGGAGGTGAAATCCACCCTCTGGGGCACACGAAGCAAAAGGCTGGTTTCACACAGGCTGCTGCAGAGTGGGATAGTAGAGTCCAGGATCTGGTTTAGAAAAGGATTTGAAATGGTGTAGTGAAGATGGTCGAGATTTCGGGGGAAATCTCCCTCCCCTTCATTGAAGTGATCAGCCAGTCTCTGGAAAGATGCTTCTGAGTCAACAGTATTTCACAGAAAGGTCATGGTTTGGTGATTTGAAATAGTGGGAGGCAAAAGGGTAGGAAAAGGAAGGATTAAGGCACTTAGTTGGCATGCAGCTGACCTCAGTTCAATTCACATGATCCTCTGAGCACCTTTGGGTATTGCCCCGCAACACAGAAACAAAACACCAGAGGAGGCAAGGAAAGGTTGGTTCCTCAGATAAGGGTAGAATGGAGGGTTGGACTCTCGTGTCCCTAACAAGATACAAGACATGTGTCTGAAGCCCTGCAAGGTTTGGGTCAGGAAAAAACCCTTGGCTTCCCCAGGTTTGTGAAGGGAAAGCCTTGTTAGAAGAAAGTTGCATTTCACTTGGTGGCTAGAAATTCTGTGACTTACTATTATTCTTAGAGATGATGACGATAATAGTCCAAATGAAAAAGCAATGGTATTGCAGTGGAGCCATCTGTAATGGCTGGTTAAGGCTGCCAATCTGTGTCCCTGACTTTCCCCTACCTCTTCCTGGCGTGGATGAACCCTCGGGAAAATAGAATCCTCAGGCTCGGTTCTCATGATCTGACTCAGCCCTAAAGCTGTCCGTCACTTCTGCTGGCTTCTCTGCCCACTCACATACTCCCACCACATCTCCCTCGCTGCATTGTGCATTTTTGCATCTGGTCAACATCAGTCAGAGCTTTGGATCTTGGATTGAAAGACAAAAGGAGTGAAAACTGATACTTTGGGGGATTGCTGACATTTCTTAGCAGCTCAGATAAAGGTTTGGTTTTGAGCACAAGATGATGATCTGGATAGTTAAAGCCAGGCTGATGCTGTTTGCAAAGAAAATTTAGCAGTGGTGGTTCTCTTGGGTTATTACTGCCAACCTGCCTAATTGCTGCTGGATGGAAAGGAGGCCTGTCGTAGGCCATGGCTCTCAAGACCACCAATCCCTTGGAAAATAGAAATTCTAGACGACAATCACTTTAAAATGTGCAAATAGCAACACTCACAATTTAACTTATAATCTCATAAAGTATCAGAGCCCATTGTCCCCGCCCCCTCCCATTCTGAGGTTCCAGTAAGATCTCTTGGGAGATGAGGAGCCTAGTTCTGGAGTCAGTAGTTTAGATCATTTACAAGTTTGTAATCTGTTTGGGGTCACTTAGTCTCCTCTGCCCCTAAACTTTCTCCAAAAGGAAAGAAATGGGCTAGAGTGTTTGTACAGTGGGTAGGAAGGGTGCTTGCCTTGCATGTGGCTGACCGAAGCTCAACCCCCAGCACCACATATGGTCCCTGAGCTGAGAGCCAGGAGTAATCACTGCTGAGTGTGCCTCCCCCAAATTTCTTTAAGGAGGATGCGGGACTTTCCAAACAACCCATTTCCAATACTATTATTCTGTGATGGTGGCCGTTAGAAAACAACCCCTCTCCTTGATTATTTCTTTGACTCTGAGATTAAAGAAGGTTCTGATTATTACTTGCCTGGATGAGAGGAATCAAAATATGACACTAAATTACTGTTTTATTTTAGACTATGAAATCCAAAGGCAAATCAGTGAACTTGAGAATGGAGGTGAAGTTGTGAATGAAACTCGCTCCTTTGATTGCAGGCTGGGGTGAGTGATCACTGATAGCACTGGGACCTGGCTGGGGGAGGGGGGTTCCTGGCTGCACCACCCTACAGTGTGGCCTCCAAGGAGCTACTTGGCACCTCTGCTTCCCTGTTGCCCTTGGTGATACGGGATCTTTCTACTCCCCCATCTCCTGTGTTCAGGAGGAACCTGACCTGATCCAGACCTGGGTTCACACTGGGCTCCTGGCCCTCCCCTGACTTCCAGTGTGCCCATTTTGCAGTCCAAATGTTTGCTTAAATCCTTTTCTTTTTCCTTTTTTTTTTTTTTTTTGGTTTTTGGTTCATAACCCATGATGCTCAGGGCTCTGCTCTCAGGAATCACTCCTGACAGTGCTCTGGAAACCACACGGAATGCCAGGGGTTGAACCTGGGTTGGCCACATGTAAGGTAAGTCTCCTCCCCAGTCCCTGCTTAAATTCTTTAGTCTTGAAAACAGAAGTAGGTGAAAGCTGAGAGTTGTCTGTGGAGCTGCCTCTAGTGGATATTATTTCTACACGAAGTTTCAGCTTTGAATTTTGAGGATTTTATATCTGTAAGCAGAAAAGCCTCGTCTGAGCTGGTCAGAGCTAGCGCTGTTAAAACTAATTTTTTCAAATCATCATACCAAAAATTTTCTTTTTAATATTATTTTTTAAGGAGCTGGAAAAATAGTACAGGGGTTAAAGCACTAGCCTTGAGTGTGGTGGATCTGGTTCAAATCCCCAGCACCGTATATAGTGCCTTGAGCACCAGCGGGGGTCACTCCTAAGCACAGAGCCAGGAACAGACCCTGAGCACCATAATAAATAAAGAATTAATAATAATCAATATTATTTCAAAACTGTGTTCTTAGAAGAGCCTAGATCTGTCCATGGCCCTTCCTGGTGGCAGCAGCTGCTCTTTGGAGACCCTGACACACACGGCCCCTGACTCTCATGTTCTTTCTTCTAGATGCACCGTGTCAATGCGAGACAAGGAGGGCAAACAGGACTACAGGTAGGTGCCCCCCTCCCAGGTAGCTTTCAACCCTCCCACACACCTACATGATGATATTGGTGGTTTTCCAGGACCTGTCATATGTTGTAAATCTAAAGTCCTCTCTTATTATGTGTCACCCTGGAGAAAGACTGTTTTTGGAATGTGCTGGTGGCCAAGTGCCACCAATGTTAGCTGGATTCAGATGTTGGACGATGCCTTCTCTCTCCAGACGTGGCCAGTGCAGCTATAACTGGGCCATGGAGAGGCAGCTGGGGTGGGAGCCTGACTGTTCTGCTTCATACATTCAGAAGCCAGCCCAGTAGCACCTGAAAGTCCCTGGGAAGAGGTGGAAAGGGAAATTGTATTGTTGGGGGCATGCCCCCTTGGACCAGGACACTTGACAGACAACTTGTGCTTATGAGACCTACAGTAAAGCAGGTGCTAAGGAGAGATCCAGAGGGCCTGAGAGACGGTGCAGGAGAAGCTTCATGCCTGGCAAGTGGCTTACCAGGGTCCTTCTCAGCGGCGTCTCATTCCCAAGCACCAGCACTGAGTTGCTGGCACAGTCAGTAGTACCACTGGAAGGGGCCTTGGCCTCCTGAGCACCACCTGGGGGGCCCTGTATTCCTTAGCCCCACCCCCAATAAACTCAGGCCAGGACCTTGTGTCTGGAGGTACATTTACTGCAGCCAAGGAACCAGAGTGAGGGCCTTGTACTAGCTGAAGCTCAGCCTATAGTTACATTTTCAGGACTTCAAAGACGTGGAGTTCTTGGTACGGTTTCCATCTCAGAAATCTCTCACTCTACTTCCTCCTACTTCATACCCTCCCCTCCCAATTCCCTTTGACTTTTCATTGATTCCAGGGCTATTGTCCCCAAAATGGCAGTTAAAAAGATGGAAAAATGGAAAATTTATCTTTTACCTTAATAAGTAAGTGGATCTTTTTTTCCTCCAACCTATGTTTATATAATGGACTTCTGTCATATATGTTTTACACAGCATCATCCAGCCCCAAGTGCTTTTGCCCCTTTTTAACTCGACTCTTTAACCTATGTCTGGTGAGGAACCTACACTTTGCTCCTGTCAGACTACTCCTGCAAGCAGGAATGTGAATCTTACAGGAATAACATTAGCCTTTGAAAGAAGGCATCAGAATGATAGTACAGTGATTAAGGCATACCTTCCATGCAGCTGGACCAGGTTCAACACCTGGCACCGCTATGATCCTTTAAGCTCACCTGGAGTGATAGTACAGAGTCAGGAGTGAGCCCTGAGCACTGCCAGGTGTGGCCAAAAACCAAACAAACAAGTAGACAAACAAAACCTGTTTGCAAGGAACATGGGGCTGACCCACCACTTTCCTATGGGTATGAGCTCTCTCTTCTCCATAAACCAAGCCCAGAGTCAGACTCCATCTGCTCTCTCTACTCAGGTTCATGCCCGAGCCCAACCTGCCACCCCTGCTGCTCTACGACTCGGCATCCCTGCCCGCCGGAGCTGACCCCCAGCAAGTGGTCAACATAGACCAGCTCCGCCAGCAGCTCCCTGAGCTGCCCTGCGTGACCCGAGAGAAGCTGGTTCAGCAGTATGGGATGCTGCCCCAGCACAGCTCTGCCTTGGTGGTAAGTGTAGTTTGGGGCCTGGCTAATGGTGGTCTGGAGGCTGCTGTGGGCCACTCTGTGGGGGTAGCACAAAGGAACAGTGGCTTTTGCTTGAGTCCCCTGTGGCAGCTTCAACTCCTAGAGCAGCCTTGCAGGTCTGCCTTGGTTCTGTGCAGATGCTGTTCCTTGTAGTCACGGACACTTGGGAAGGGCTCAAGTGCCCAGACGAACGTGTTCCCATGTGTCTGCTAGACATGAGTATATGGTGGAATGCACCACTCCTCTATGTCCCATGGAATGCATTTATGCTGGAGTCTTGCAGGACATTAGCCTGCAGGTGGTTCTACTAGGAACAGGGGAAAGTGATGATTCCATGTGAATCAATGGTAAGTTTGAGTAAAGCTGTGTAGGTTCCTGAGGCAGGGGTGGGTGGATTTGACACCATGAAGCATTGCATGCAGGGGCTTTGTGGGGGCCCTTTGTCATGGCTGGATTGAAGACATGGCTTCAGAGCTCAGATGTCATTCTATCAAAGCTGTTTCCTGAGTACTGACAGGAGGCAGGTGTGGCCTAGGTGTGGCCCACACTTTGGAACAGCAGAATCTGTGGGAACACTGGGCTTCCACATTTAACTGGCCAATGGTAAATATGCAGGGATGTGAGACAGTCCTTTTCCTTGAGTGCTTGTCCAGCTCCAGGACCCCACAGGTTCCTAGACAAGACGGGCAAGCTAGTGTTTGATGAATGAATGATTGTCTCTTCACTGTCCATAAATCAGCTTCTTTGAGAAATAGTAACAGACTTCATGTAAAACTCTCTTTTCCTGCAGTAATGAATAGACTTGACCCACCTTTCCTGGGCCCCAACTGCCCGGGTATTTTATTATGACCTGGGTGACAACTCTGTCTCTTATATTTGTATGTTTGTGTTTTCCAGTGCCCTGAATACAGATATGTCCACCAGCCTCCCTGGCTCTGCTAGTCACAGGGTTATTAGTGGGGCCTCTTGCCCAGATATCCCAGTACCCCAAGTCTTATCACCACAGAGGATCAGGAAACTTGAAATCTCAGAATCAGGTGCCTTACCTGGGTGGGAATCACAGAATTGAGTTTCACTTAGAAACACCTTTCTTTGCTCACTTGTTTCCTGCCCTTTTGGAATTAGCCCTGGACTTAGTGAGAAGTAAATGCTGGATTCCAGGCCCAAATCTATTGCCCATTGGCAGGGACAGATGTTAGGTGAGGACAGAGCTGCCATTCCCAGAGTCCAAGTGGTAGAGCAGGTGCCTGGCTGTACCAGGTTGTAGATTCTAGCCCA
Source organism: Suncus etruscus (assembly GCF_024139225.1). NCBI lineage: Eukaryota > Metazoa > Chordata > Mammalia > Eulipotyphla > Soricidae > Suncus > Suncus etruscus. The sequence continues at coordinate 110,818,758 of NC_064850.1, forward strand.
GCACTTTGGGGTGACCCCCACAATTGAGCAGAAAGGCTGCTCATGGTGGCACCCCATGGTGGCAGCTTGTCAGTCCCTCTGCTCTGGCTGTAGCCTCAGAGAGGCACTACTCCTGGAGGGGTGAACCTTTCTGCCTAGAGGCTGTCCTTTGATAGAAGCAGAAAAGCATCTGAATGTCCTGGGGGCCAAACCTCACCCTCTCCTGGAATCACTCTCTCTGGGGATGAGCACAGCTTCCCCTCTTTCCTAGGTCCCCAGCTCCACACTTGCTCCTCACCCCTCATGGTGCTGGGCCCTGTGGTGCCTCAGAGGGATGTTGAAAGGTGCCATTGAATGAATTCAGGCTTCAGAGCTTCAGGCCCACAGAGAAGGAAGCCATTTCCTTTCTTCAGTGCAGCTCTTTTATCAGCATCTGCTGTGTAGCTGTCACTGACACAGGGACAAGGACTGAGAAATGAATGATGCTCTTGCTTTCCAAGAGACCACAGTTCAATCCCCCAGCATCCCATATGGTCCCAAGCCAGGAGCGATTTCTGAGTGCATAGCCAGGAGTAACCCCTGAGCGTCATAGGGTGTGGCCCAAAAACAAAAATGAAAAAAGAAAAAGAAATGATTGCAAGTTTTTTTTTTTTGGACAGGACTTATTTTGGGGGCACTCTTTAAAATATGCTTAGTTTCATGGCTTCCAGATAATGTGCCAGATGATTAAGGTTTTTTTTTTTTTCCCAATCACTAGTACTTGAGATTTCTGATGTGAGTGAGATGAAGACTCACTCAGACTGGAGAGAGAAAAGAATACAGACAAATTGTTTGCCTGAAATTAGGCGTCCTGAGCTCTTGATGACTTTGTAATCATTGGAAGCTGAGTTGCTCATAACATAGTCTAAAATGATACGTTCATGTTTTTCCCTGCCTTCATCAGAAACACAACAGATTGCTGAGAAGGGCAGATGCGCAGATCTAATGAACCATCTTTCAATTTAAAGAGTGCCCAGGAGTGTTCATTAAATCAATAGCGGCGGAGGAGGTGGGCTCTGCTGGGCCCCCGCTCCAGGCTCCAGGCCTTGGCCAGCTTATTAAATCAAGCATCAGCCCACGCCTTCCCCACGATAATGAAAACTTTGGGGCTTGTCTCCAGACTTTCCCTGATCTTGTCATTTTACAGTGCACTGAGTACCGCATCATGTTCTTCGTTTGTCCCTGATATTCATGGAGCTCAGGTTGGCCATCTCAGTGTCCACCACAGTGCCAGCTATGTAGTGGGCCCTTGGGAGATGCATGCTCGGTGCTCACATGGATGGAGGAGTGAGATCAGGGGCATTCCTGAGAAAGACCCTCTTTCTGACACCCTGTTCCCCTGGGCCATCCTCTGATGGTGGGGTGAGTAGACCTCGCACACTGGACTGAATCCTCGTTTCTGCTCACTGACACCACACAGGTAGTGGGATATATGTTCCCTGCTTGCCCCGACTCTAGACTCCGTGGACAGGAAGTCAGATGTGTACTCAGGTCTCTCCAGCCCTGCTGAGGGGGTCTTTCTCCCTCTCACACCCACCTACAACTAACGCTATTCAATAACCTTGTTCTACTCTCTGAGGTCACACTGCCTAGATTCTTCTGGGTTTGTTTTTGTTTGTTTGGGGGTTACCCCCACAGTGCTCGGAGATCACTCCTAGCAGAGATTGGGTGGCCATTTGGGAAGTCTGGGATCAAATCCACTTGGCTACATCCATGCTAAGTACTTCCCTGCTGTACTCGCCTTCCAGCTTCTGCTTAGATTTCCTTAAGTCCCGAGGCATCACCAGCATTGGGATTGTGAGAAGTGAAAGGGTCTCATTGCCTCACAAAGACCCGTGGGAGTCTGTCTGACGGTGATGATGGCACTGGCCGAGATTATATGCCCCTCTGCTTTTCCCAGCAGATAACTCCAGGCTTTTTCCAGGGAGGGTGTGTGGGAGAGGCGCCCCATCTCTCCTTACCTCTGTGTTTCCTGATGTGGGAGTACAAGTAAGTGACTGCTTTCACCTTCTGTACATTACAGAGTCCCTTTCTTCTATCCCCTCAGAAAGCCCTGGCTCAGTGAGGGGATGAGGCAGGAAAGGGGGGTCTCCCTATTTTGCAGGTAGGAAGCAGACCCTCCACATCTGGTCCGAAACATTTAGTAATCGCCTGGGTCTGTGGGGTAGCCGGACCCGTGCGGCTCTGGCCTTAGCTAGGCTGCCTGCATGTTCATAGGACCTACAAGGGACGACCCAGGCTTCACACTTGGTGAAGAGATGGAATTTTCCATGTGCTGCCGTTAACGCTTTCTAGTGCCCTGCGGCTGCCTTGTGATGCAGCAGCCGTGGAACCTGGTTCACTGCAAACTTTCCACCACCCCCTTGGTCGTATTCTAAGCTTCCAGGCTGGCCTATAAATAAACACAGTCCAGTCTGCTCAGTTGGATGAAAATCAGACAGAACTGCAGCAAAGCAGAAATCAGGAACGTATTTTCCAAGTCAAGAATCTCCATCGGTGTCAGAAGCTGTCAGTTGGCCACTGCAGCCATCTCCCCTGCTCCCCCTGGACGACTCCTATGTGGGTCACTGCCCGGGGGCTCTGTGGGGTGACTTTGGTGCCACAGGCTGAGCTCCAGGGGAGCTGGCCCTATGGGGTCCCTGGGGAAAGATCTGAGGGTTCAGGTGAAACCTTGTGTACCCAGAGGCCACCCCTGGATCTTTACATCTTGCTGCTGACATCAGTTGAGCATTGGGGTGCTGCAGGCAGACCCAGGGCTTTTGCCTCCCATCCCCTCCCTCATGGAAACAGCAAGCTAACACCTTCTGCTAGGGAGGGATACACAAGCACAAGGGGCACTCAGCTCTGAGATGTAGCAAGGATGTGGCTGGGACACACACACACACACACACACACACACACACACACACACACACACACACACACACACACCCATGGAGCAACTGAGTGGCCCCCTCAGATGTGTGTGAAGGATTTCTGTTCCCCTGCTTTGTTCCTGCCTCCATTTTTCTCACTCTGGAAAAGGCTCAGGTGTCTCCAAGAAACCAAGGCAAGTGGTGGCTGCTCCAGGGACCGTCCCCAGAGTCTGCTCTGAGTAACAAGTGAGCTCTGAGAGCCTGTACCTCCTACTGGAAGAATCACTTGTATAGGGATTTCCCATGATGAATATCCACTCAGCCTATCTGTAGAACTACTTTAAAATTAATAGTTTGCAAGGGCAGCTGAAGCTGAACCGACTGGTTTTTCAACTGCCCAGATTTACCAAAGAGCAAAGTACTCACTTTCTAACTATTACTGAAGGAAAATCCATTCCATCAACACCAGCACTCACCATATTTCAGCCCCATGCAATCTTCATCATTGATTTTATCCTTTATTTTATAAAATGGCACCCAGAGCTTGCCAGCTTAAAGGTACTCTCAGGGCAGTACATGGTATTGGAGGTGAGGCAGAGGGGGAATAGGCAATATTTTGTTCTTGTAAAGGCAAAGAGTAAGATGCATCTTCTAATCCTGCCCCTTGCAAAAATAGCAGCTCAAAGGAAGGGGCAGGTGCTTCCAGAGAAGCATCTCCAGATTTAGCATCTGATCCTGGACTGTGGTACAGGGAAAAGGAAGTTGCCAAGAGTACAGCCAAGGCACAAGGTTTCCCCAAATTGTCCCCAAACCAGACTTCCTGTCTGTGGAGTGATTTCCTTAGGGGAACAATTAAAATCTATTTTCTTGGGTGCCAGGTGGCTCACGGCAGAGAAGAGCACTGCCTTTGGGTGGCCGTGTGTAGGCTCCAGAGCTGTTATGGAAGGAAGGCAGGTTCCCTGGGTGTCTGCCCAGACAGCAGAGGATGGGGTTCAGGGGAATAGGATCCTTTGCATCTCTCTATGGCACACTTCAGGTGCCCCCTCACCAACAGAGCAAGTCTTCTAATTATGCCTGTCTGCTGTCAGCTTTTATTACCTGAATTATTTGAATTTTGATGATCCCAGGGAAGCTCTTATTCCCAAATTGATTTCCCTCCATGTCTCTTCTTGACTTGACACAGCTCTGAGGCTGTAAACTCTTTCTCACATTCGTCTGAACCGGCCAAAAGGGAGACTGTTCCCTGAGTTGAACCAGTGCCCTGAATTGAACCCAGCGGCACACGCCCCACAAGTGTGGCTAGGGACATATCACGGGAGTTTTGATGAGATTTCAGGCCCTCCTAAGCTTTGCTAGGAATTTAACCAGGGTCAAGTGTGGGTGTGGAATTGGGGTCACCAAGTAGGACTTCAGGCCCCTCTTTTGTATTCCTGGTTCCAGACTAAATGTTGATGTTTGCAGGTCACTTCCAGTTCTTCTTTAGTTGAGTGGCTGCACCCATGCTTTGCCTATAGGAGACCCCCACCCCTACCCCCTGTGTGGCACCCCTGGCCCCACCACAAATGCCTAAGAGAGTCCAGTCCCCTGGCCTCTTCCTGCACTCTGACATCAAGGTCCCTGTTTTCCCAAATCCGACTGGTGTCCACAGATCCCTCAGGTCTGTGTTGACCCTCTCACCTTCCAAGTTGGACTTCTTAAAGGCAATCGAAATCTTGAAGGTCACCAGAGCTGCCATACATTTGCAGGGTGGACTCCCTTACCCTGGATCCCAGGGAGGCCATTCCAAGTCCACTGGTTCCCCCACAGCAGCTCTTAGTAACGTGGGCTGGCTCACCTGTCTCAGCTGCAGGCCCAGCCAGGCACCCTGTGCACCAGAAGACCGACTCATCCCTCCAGGAGCATGGGGCTGCATCTGCAGGGCCAGTGGGCACCTAGCACTGGTGTTCGCGCTAAGTTCTCTGAACTGGGATGTTTTGTGGTGCTGCAGAAGAAGGGAACAGGCCACCCTCTCCTGCACTGCAGGGCCCATCGGTGGCTGGCCATGGTGGAGGGGGGGGGTCGGGGGTGGAGGGAGAGGAGATTAGGTGGTTTCAGCAGAGGCAACCTTGAACTTGTCATTTCCTCCACATTTCTAAGCCAATTGCCAAGGGCCTCTTGCCACACCTTTAATATGCTAAGAACTTTGAGCTGCTGCCAGCAACTCACAAATAAAATAAGGAAAAATGTTGGGGACACACATTTTTTTTTTACTTTGTAAACATTTTCTTGGAAGTGCTATGACTTATCATTCTGACCATGATAAGGGAGGTTCATGCTAACCATATTCCACCATTGTCTTTGTCTATTTTAAGATATCACCCTGCTATTAACCCACAACAAAGGCTTTTCCCCCAACTTCCTCTTTCGTTAAACCTCTTCTTTTGATATGTAAAAGCCCACCTGCTAGGTACTTTTGTCTCCTGGTGTATGGGGGAATTGATTTAAAAAAGAAAGAGTGAGTTCTGCTTGGTGCTCAGAGATACCACCAGGCTCAAATGGAGTTCATGATATTTCTTGACTGGCTTGATTTATTACTCCTCCATGGCTACCCTACCAATCTGCCTGGGGTTGGAGATAATGGTTTATGGGGTGATCTCACAAATTGTGGGTTTTATTTTACAAAGTTACCACTGTGATGTGTATTTGGGAGGGAGGGAGTAACTTCGTGCCAGGCTGGCCCCTGGCAGGTGTGAAGTTTCCATGTTCAGGAAGGCAGGAGCAGATGGGGTGTCCTAATAGGCAGGATGTGGGGGTGCAGAAGGAACCAGGGCCATAGAGTTTCCAGGATCAGTTCTGTTGCAGTTGACTACAAGCAAGATTGGGCCTGGGTGTCCTCGGCTGTGAGGGAGGTTTCTAGAACCCAGATGCTATGGGTTCTTATTGAGATTAAATGGACTCATGCAGATGAAGTACCAAGGCCATTACTCATTTCTATTAAAATGTTCCTGTTCGGAAACAGGGAAAGGAGATGAACAGATACATCCTCAAAGAAGACATACAGATGGTGAATAGGCATATGAAAAGTATACATTGTCCATCCCTCATGATTGGGAAAATGCAGCCCAAAACAGCACTGAGATATCATCTCCTGCCAGTTAGAGTGACACATCTCAAAGTCGGGCAATAGCCAGTGTTGACAGAGTAGTGCCGAGGAAGGAGCCCTCATCTTGTGTGAGTGGATTGTCTGGGTTAGCCTCCGGGGAAAGCACTGTGGAGCTCTGTCCCAAAAGTGTGTTCATTACGGCACTAGCTGAGCTATGGAAATGATCCAAAGGCCCAACTTAGATGAATGGATCAATAAGTTGGGCATATGCACACAATAGAATAAATACTATGTAGCTCTAATAAAGGACAATGCGGTTTGCTCTGACTTGGATGTAACTAGAATATCTTTTTTTTTTGGGGGGGGGGGGGTTGGCCATACCCATTTGATGCTCAGGAGTTACTCCTGGCTAAGTGCTCAGAAATTGCCCCTGGTTTGGGGGGACCATATGGGATGCCGGGTGATCGAACCGCAGTCCTTCCTTGGCTAGTGCTTGCAAGGCAGACACCTTACGTCTAGCGCCACCTCACCGGCCCCTGTAACTAGAATATCTTGTAGTGAGTGATGTCAGTCAGAAGAATGGGCTAGGTATGGAATGATTTTTTATGTGGAACTTAAAGATACGTAGAAGTAACAACAAAGCACCAACAGCAGCAACAGGAAAGGAAAGTTGATCTACAGAACTGAGTCTTGGGGTGAGGAGAGTGTGGTTGAAAGAGAAGGGCCTCGTGGACCTCAAGAGAGAGAAGAGACTGTGTGTTGGGCTTATATACACATGAAACCATCATTACCAGTATTATAAATCACAGTTCTTCAATCAGTAAAGATAAAAAAATTTTTTGCTTTTTTGGGGCCGGAGAGATAGCATGGAGGTAGGACATTTGCCTTGCATGCAGAAGGATGGTGGTTTGGATCCCAGTATCCCATATGGTCCCCCACGCCTGCCAGGAGCAATTTCTGAGTGTAGAGCCAGGAGTAACCCCTGAGTGCAGCCAGGTGTAACCCAAAAACCAAAAAAATTAAAAATTTATTGCTTTTATATATCCAGCAATTTCCAGAGCTTATCCTGACTCTGCACTCAGGAATCATCCCTACCAGTACCATATGGAATAGTGGGTTATCTGTATGCAAGTGCCTTACCCACTGTACTATCTTTCTGGCCCCTATATTAAAAAAAAAATTTAAGCTTGAATATGGAAGCCAAAATTTGTTTCTCAAAAAAAGAAAGTTCTTGACCTCCCCCACTCGTACCCCCCACTCACACCCTGACAGCTGGTCCCCTCTAGCAGGTTTGCTGAGAATCCTTTGAAGAGCCACCTCACTGGTCCAGGTCACTAATCTTAGGGCTTTAGCGCTGCCACTCCCTCCCTCCTAGATTCCCAGCTGTCCCTAGACTTAGACCTGGGGGGCCTTTTTCTTCTGTGTTTGCTTCTATCCACTTTCCTTCTCCTAAATATAGTCCCTCCTCACTGCTGCCATGTTGCTAGCGTGCCGGGGCATGTAAGTTAACAGACTGGCATGGGAGGAACTGGCTTTTGTGCCACTCCAGCTGGAGAGCCTTCTGACATGTGGTCAGCCCACTGCAAGGATAATTCAGGGCTCCTTCCGGGAGGAAGCCATGAAGGCAGTGGACCCCCACTCCAGTGCTTTGTCTCACTAGAAGTGGTGATGTCCCAACATTGGTGCTGGGTATAATCTGATACTTGGGGAAATTGGGGTAGAAAGTGGAAAAGATGCTACCTAGGTTAGAACTTACACTGGGGTTATATGGTAGAGAGGAATCATGTTTAGGCCACCAAGCTGCCCCTTAGGACTATAGACATTCTTGGATGCCACATGGCTGAAGTTTCAGCTCCAGCAAAGAGAGAGGCACTGAGCATGGCTGCACTGTCTTACAACCTTGGAGAAGAATGTTTGGGAGCCTCACATACCCCCATGCAGTGGCGTCTCCACACTCCCCTCAATATGGCTTTCATCTCGAAGAGTTACTAGTTACCTGGCCTTGGCGTGCCCTACGCATGCGAGATTCTCAAGCTGCTCAACACTGCCTTTCCCATAAAAGGGCAGCACTTGCTCGGGGAACATGGGTGGGTCTTGTTTCCTTTGCCTCCCACAGTGCAGACTTCAGATCTGAAGAGCCAGAGCCAGTGGACCTCATGTGGAGTTATTTTCACCAGCTATATCAAGGCTTCTCCCAGCCGTGCTACCCACTGCTCCCCCCATCCCAGTGGCCAACTCCCAGGTCTGCCTCAACTCTGGCTCTGAAATCATGTATCCCCAAGTGCATGCCGTGAGGTCTTATCTCAACCCTGATGCACCAAGACAAACAGAAATCTGACTTGCCACATTCTCCATCCAGTGAAAAACCGCACAAGGGGGGAGGACACGCTATCCATCACGTCCTGCAAACTCTGCCAAGCTGGCAAGTTCAAGTGCAGTATTTCTGGGAGGATTTAGTAAACCTCTCCATGGCACAGCAAAGACGCGCTGAGACAACTCTTTCCAGCAGCCGCCTTGTCTGCGTTAGAACAAAGGGAATCCTGCTTCTCTGATTTGGGCAGGGAGCTGATCCCAGCCTCCCCCAGGGCCCTGTGTGCCTGTCATGGAAGTTAGAAGACTTTTCCAGAAGTTGAGCAGAGCTTCCTGCCCCGCCAGGATTGCATTTGCCTTTATCTGGAATCAAGCTTTAGCTGCTGGGGTGGCCTTTACCCAGGTTTAGCATGAGCAGAATAATAGCAGTGGTTTGAAAAGAGATTCAGAGACGTGATCATGGGATTATCCAGTAGGCTTGTCACTAGAGAATTTATCTGTTACACGGGGCATGCAGGCTTTTAATGTGATGGCGGAATTTCTCCTTTAGCAACCATGTGTCTCAGTGTGCACAGCATCTCACCGACTCGCTTGCAGAGCCCTTTTGTTAGTAGGTGTTGCTTCTTCCTAGCGTCTTTTTCCAGAAGATTCTTGCTGGTTAATGATGTCTGAAAGGATGCACAGGGGACAGTCTTACCTGCAGTGGGCACTCTTAAAAACAGAGCGTTTCCAGGAATTTCAATGGGTAGGGACAATCTATCCCCGCTTGTTTGGAAAGTTCGAATAGAACATGTTATTTTTTTTCTCCGAAAAGCAAGAGATGAGCTGAGAGCTAAGCCACTCAGTGCTCGGGGGATCTGAGCTGGCACGATGAGTGCTGCTGTGGATATGTGGAGGGGAAGCTGAGGTGATAGGGAGTATTGGTGGGAGGTGTGGGGAAAGAACCCTCCCACGCAGTTGGTGGAAATCTCATCTGGTTCAGCCTCTATGGGAAACAGAACCTAGGCATCTCAGAAACACAAGACTTGAGCTTCTGAGGCGAGAGACTATGCTGGAGGTAGGGCACTTGCCCTGCATGTGGCTGACCCTCGTTTGATCCCTGACACACTGCCAGGAGTGATCTCTGAGCACTGCCAAGTGTGGCCCCCAAACAAACAACAACAAAAACTGAGCAGTTCTGTTTCTGGGCCTCTACCCAAGATGCCTAGTAAAATATTATTTTGAAAAGACATTTGCCATCCTAAATTCATTGCTGCATTATTAACAAATAACCAATTTCTGGAAATAGCCTAAATACCAAGGAATGGAGAAGTGGGCAAGAAACTGGTCATTGTACACAATGGAAACCACTCTGTATACGAAAAGGAAACCTGCAGTCCTGCCAAGAGACTGTCAGCCAGCAAAGGACAGACATGGAGTGAGCCCTTGCAGATGAGGGAAAAACACGAATCATGGAACAACAGTTTGCTTCTAGCAACAGCCCAGAGTCATATCTGGATGTGCCTAGGGGGCATGTGGGTGGTGGGAGGCACCTGGAGACACTGAGGTGGGGGTGTGTGCGGCTGGAACACCTTGTGCCTGAAGTTCTGTTATAAGCAGTACTGTCAGTCACTACAACTCAATAAAAATAGTGAAGAAATGGTAGAGGGAAAATTGACAGAAATAAAATAGAAAAAATAAGAAAAGAATGAGGTTTTTTTTTAGTTTTTTTTTTTATTATTTATTTAAACACCATGGTTACAAGGTTGTTCATACTGCAGGGTTTTTTTTTTTCTACAGATAAAGTTGTTCATGATTGAGTTACAGTCATATAATGTACAACAATCTTCACCAGTGCACCTTTCCTGCCACCAATATCTACAGTTTCCCTCTCACCCTCTGATAACCCTCTTCCCTCCCTCCCTCCCTCCCTCCCCTGCCTGCTTCTAGGGCAGGCATTCTCTCTCTCTCTCACTCTCTCTCTTTCTTTCTCGCTCTCTTTCCCGCTCTCTCCTCTCTTCTTCTTCCTCCCTCCTTTTTATTTATTTATTTATTTATTTATTTATTTATTTATTTTGTGGTTTTTGGGTCACACCCGCAGTGCTCAGGGGTTACTCCTGGCTCCATGCTCAGAAATTGCTCCTGGCAGGCACGGGGGACCATATGGGACGCCGGGATTCGAACCGATGACCTTCTGCATGAAAGGCAAACGCCTTACCTCCATGCTATCTCTCCGGCCTCTCTCCCTCCTTTTTAGACACTGGTTTGTACTAATGTTAATAAAGGGGTACCATGCATGTCATAGCAGTCATAGCAGACCCTCTAACTGCACTCACTGCTCTGTGCCAAGCTTTCCTACCATAAACTGGTCCTCCAAATCCTCATCTCTATTGTCTCTGAATAGGAGTGAGCATTTAGTTGTGGTTTTTAAAAGCGTAATTGAGGTGGGAAGCTGCACTGTCCCAGTCTTGTTTGTTTGTTTGTTTGTTTTTGCTTATCTTTTGTTTTATGGCCACACCCAGCAGTGCTCAGGGGTTACTCCTGGCTCTGTGCTCAGCGATCACTCTTGGTGGGATCATGGGACCATGTGGGATACTGGAGATTAAACCCAGGTTAGCCACATATACGGTAAATACCCGACCTGCTATGCTATCACTTTGGCTAGGTCTTGACTTTATTCTGCTCCCAGCAGAGATGGTGGGCAGTAGGGTAAGGGAAATATAGCAGCCTGTTCTCCAAATGCTGAGAGTAAGGCTGGTTGTGCCCAGTGTGGCCTAGAAACCCTGATCCCTCACTGGCTATAAACTTCAGTGGGACCCACGTCCTCCTGAGCTTCCTCAGACAGAACCATCCCACTAGCTTCAGGGAGGCTGAGATAGTTGATTTCCCAGGGGTACACTATGCTGCTTGCTCCCCCTTGATTTGTTTCTCTGGGACTCATGTCAGAAGGCAGGTGCAGGACAGTCAGCACTGTCCTTGGTAGGAAACCAAGAGGACGTGCTTGCTGCTCACTACAGCACTGGGGATGTACAGACACTCACAGCTCCATCCTCAGAAGATTACATCTGTCATTTTCCAAGACCATCTGAATGATTTTTCTATTTACTTCACAGAATGAAGCTGGTCTCCTGGAGTTCTTCCAGAATGTGATCAAAGAAACTCAGGCTGAGGCCAAGACAGTGACCAGCTGGATTCTCAACACTTTCTTGGGGTTTCTGAAGCAGCAGAACCTTGCTGTCAGGGACAGGTGAGCAGGGTCCTGCCTCCTCACTCTGAAGTACCACGTTCAGGAGCTGTTGAAATGCGGGTGGTTCACTTGGTTCTCTCCACCCCGGTGCCCCCTCAGGACCCCTGACAACACAACAGCACCCCCTGATCCCAGAACTAAATCTATCTCAGAATCCATCTATGTTTCCAAGGCTGAGCCATTAACTGCTGTTGTAGCACTCAAAGCTAGTCAAGCGCGCTCATCAGTAGACAACAGACAGACAGGGTGTTGTAGATATTCCCAGGGCCATCTGAATCAAGGCCAAGGTATGGCCTGCAGTGAGGGACCTCAACCCAGGAGAAACTGGTAGTCTTGGGACATAGCAGGAGGAAGTAGCTTGAGTCCCTCTAGTCTAGACTCTCCTGAGAAACAGAAATGGCCAAGGAGGACAGCCCTTCTTCCAGCCACTGTGGGGTTGTCGCAGTAAACCCGGTTATCTGAAGGGAAAATGTGATGATTTAAAAATGCTTCAGACATCTGATCTACCTTCAAGTGCTCAAAACACTCATGTTAAGCCAAGAATTGGGCAAACTCATCTGACAAAGTCTGTTCTCAAACAGGTTGACTTTCTGCTGTTACTGCCTTTTGGAGTAAAGGGGGAGACAGAATTTGCCCCAAGTCAAGATTTGAGCATTTTCATGTTGTCTAAACATTAAACAGTAAGGTGAATCCTGCCAAGTTCAAGGGTTTGTAGGAGGAAAGCAGGAGGGAGCTGGTATCACAGAGACAAGGAGAAGGGAGTTTCAGAAAGAAAAAGTGAGGCTTGGATTGGTCTGTGGCAAAGGAGGAAGAGAGTCCATGTGGGAGGGACCCACCAGCACAGTTGCAGGGCTGCATGAGACCAATCTCAGAGCTGGAGGGCTTTGAAGGGTGCCACCATCCTGGCAGAACACAGGCATGGACTGGCACAATTCCAGAGCTGTTGACACTCATGGGAAGCGACATAAGGTCTAAGTGGTAGGTTCCCATCATTTGTTACCTAAGAACTTGGAAAGAAATTAATAGTGAAGGACAAGGACCCCTGAGACTTAGTAGAAGGTGTTTTCAGGTGGTATGAAGTGCCTCAGGGGCCTACCTTGATGCAGATACAGGAATAAGATATTTTTAAGACCTTCCTGTCTATTTAAAATGAATCTCATAATGATCATGGATAGACAGCGCCTCATTCACCAATTGGCTGTTCATGTGTGAGAGGAGCAAAGTGATGAACTTGAAAGGCAGCTGCTAGTTAAGGTCTTGATGTTTTCACTACTCTGATGCCAGGCCCAAGCCCCTGCCTCTAATTGTGCATTCATGATACTTAATGTGCCTCTGGAGGCTTCTGGAAAGCTGTTAAAGCCACAGGAAAGAACAAATCCCACATTCACCCCCATGTGGTATGCTAGAGGACAGGCAACAATAGTACTAGAGTGGCTGAAGAGAGACCATCACTATCACTTGTAAGGGACATTGATATTTGCACAGAAACACACGAAAAAGCGTCTCAGCTCACTCTTTGTTGGGGGTAATTTGGGGTGTGAGCTTTCTGTCTCAAGTATTTAATAATGAGGGGGAGTGTAGTTTTTTCCCCTCCCCTTTCTTTTCTCATATGGTTCATGCATTTTGCAGCCACCTCTTTTATTTATTAATTTTTTTGACTAATTAAACTGAGCAGTTGTCTGTTGCTGCAGCTTCTGCCAAACAGCTGTTATTTGTTGGGTGGCAAAATTAAGAAAAACAACACAAGTAGTAAAAAATTCATTGGAACCTAAAATGCAAAATAAATAAATAAGCTACTGCCCAGTTGGCCCCACTCCTTTTACTGCTCCTGGGCGTGGGTTTGCTCTCTGGGCCCTCTGGAAACCACAGTGAGAGGTCTGACTCGGAAGTTTGTTTTCTCTCCTTGGGCCGCCCCAGTCCCATGAGCCCTTCCACCCTGGCTGAGCTCCTCAACCTGCTGCACCGGAATGAGGTTTCCACACCCGCCGCCAAGCAGGTAGGTGTGTTCTTCCCTGAGCCCAGGCCTTAGGCCTGTTGGGCACTCAGCCACCATCACTAAGCAAGATTCATCACTCAACTGTTAGATGCTGTAAGTGCTATTCTTATTCAGAAAGGAGGCAGCAGTTCATTTGGCAAATGAAATGAGTCTTTATGTGCAGCGCAGGTAGTTGGTTTCTCGGCTTTGCTTACCCAGTGGGGCCTGGAGGATATTTGGATTAGGTGTTCTTTTATATGTGGAAGCATCAGGGGACTCTGAGCCCAGTCTGGGGAAGCTTTAAGATGGCATCAATATACTTCTCTGGGTGCCCTGCCCCCCAGCAAGGTCCCCTACTGCTTCCTTGCATATATTCTCAATACCTGGAGCTCTCTGAAAATCTGACTTCCAGTGAGGAAGACAGGTCAAAAAGGACCCCGGGCTGTGTCATGTTTCACTCAGAAGCACTCCAGGGTATAACAACTCCATGAGCTGAGCCAGAGACCAAGCACAGGGCTTAAAGCATTTGCTTTGCAGGCAGCAGACCCTAGCTCAATTCCTGCCACCCCCAGCCAGCCCTTCTAGGAGTGACCCTGAGCACAGCTGTTATGACCCAAAAGCCAAAACAAATGTAGTCCCCCAAACTGACACCATCTTCAGAGGTGGATTGGAGCCACAATTCTCCCTCCATGAGACCATACTGAGGGCTGAAAGGCTCCGCAGAAATTCCTCATAAACTGGCAGAGAAATTCCCAGAAGGATAAAGAACTCAGGACAGCTGCCGGAGCTCAGTTTCAAAGCTCTCAGCTGTCAATGCTTCCCCCAGAAACGTCATGTTATTTTAATGGGACCCTTTTGCATCTAATATTTATACACACCGACAGTCATGGCAGGTTACAAAGTGAGGCTGTGGCAAAGCGGCTGCTTTTGGCTAATTACCAGCCCCTTGGCCCATCCACCAAGCCCTGTGCTGTGAAACCGAGACAGGAGCTAATAAAGGCTCTCTTTACCCGACACGCGTGGGCCTGTCAAGTCCAGGCCTTCGCCGCACTGAGGAAAGGATTCTGGTTGCCTGGATGTCAGAGGAATACAAATGTTTATGACAGTGCTCAGCACCAGCAGAAAGATTAGATGGCCCGAGGGCAGGAAAAAACTAGATGTGTATACATAACAGCAGATGAATAGTAGCATTTGAAATGAAAGAGGAAAATAAATCTTCCCCCTTCCCACACAGCCTGCCCCACCAATAGGAGACTCACACCTGACTGATGATTGCATTGAGAAGGGATGAAGAATGCTCTAGGGGGCTGACCCTGGGCTGCAGTCCAGTGAGATCCGAATGCCTTTGGGTTCTCAAAGTTTCCAGTAGGTTTCAGGTACCTGGGTGGACCCTGGCAGAAGAAAATCCGCACCTGATGAGGAAGATGATAAATGCAGGCTCCCTCGGAATCCATCTTCCCCTTTAAAGCTGAGGAAGGTTTCTTTTTCTATTTTGATTGTTTTTTTCTTTCTTGATCTTTTCTTTTTAAGAAAATAATTTTCTGATTTTATGGGGAGGAAAACAAATATTTATTCCCTATAAAGAACTGGTCATGCAGAGAAAGAAATTCTCAAATTTTGCCACCTTAAAAATGCTAGTGCTAAAAAAAAAAAAAAAAAAAAAAAAAAAAAAAAAAAAGAATCACCAGTGCTGGTGGGGGAATGTTCCAGACATCCCCAGGCAATCTGTTAGGATGGGTGGTGAAGCGGTGGATGGTAGTAGAGAAAAAAAAGATTTCGGAGAGAAGCAATCATTGTGGTCTTCATCAGTTCATTTTCGAAGTTCCCATTTCACTGATATTTTAATGTATTTACAAAGTTGTAAAGCCATTCCATTGTGATGGTCTCATTCCAGAACACTTTCATCACCTCCCCAGAAAAAAAACCCACAAAAACGTTGAACCTATTAATTCACCCACTTTAACTAGCCCCATGCCGTGGGTCCTCCCATCTCTGTCCATTTCCCTGACACAGATGCACACAGCATGTGGCCTCCTTGCTTAGAAGCACATATGGAAACTCCACCCTTTTGTGGCTAAGGAATTTTCCATGGCGTGGATAGTCTATTCTTATCTGGCCATACTTGGTGTATGGCCTCTGAGCTGTTTCAGATTCGGTGCTGCTCAAACCACAGGGTTCTGAATGGTCACATCTATGTTTGTGCCAGTGCCTGCTCTCACCTTCTGCCTCCAAGATTGAGGGTCATTCTCTGTGGCCAGTCCAGGTTTTCAGGACCCCCAGGTCATTTCATTCACCCAAAAAGGAAGTGCCCCCTTCCACAGTACTGGCCTTTGGTCCCCCGCCATCTTGAAGGTGTGATATGACTCACCAAGGGTCCATTTGCTTTAACCTCAGGACCAACTCTAAGATCTGAATCGTATTTTAAAACAGTACCAAGTGTCCCCTTCATTCCGAGTGACTGTTATGGAAGCCTCTGAGTAGTAGGCTTTGCGCTTTGGGACCCCTCTCCACCACTCATCTGGGGCTCCCACACATCCTATTTCCAACCCCAGGTGATCCAGTCTGAAGTAGGTAGCTTCTCGCATTATGGTCTCACTCTGCCCCAAGCCAAAATGGAAACCTCTCTTTATTCTCCCAGTACAAATTTAACTGGGCATAGGAGGGTCATGTGAGATCCAGGTGGGCTTTTACATATCAAAGGGAAAAGTAAAAAGGAAGAGGAAATTGGGATAAAATCTTTGTTTGGGGTAAAAATAGGATGTGACTTGATACCACAGAACAGACTCTGGCCCTCCCAGACCTTACATGTCCCCAGATAGAACTTCACACAGGATCAGATCCAAGGAGAGAAGGAAGGCTGGTGGGCAACTGGTCCTGCCTACTGGTGGCAGGCCACAGGTCACCTACAAACACTTCCAGAATTGCTGGGGTTAGAAATGGGGTTTGGGCCAGAGCAATAGCACAGTGGTAGGGTGTTTGCCTTGTATGCAGACGACTCGGGACGGATCCAGA
The DNA here is from genome assembly GCF_024139225.1 of Suncus etruscus. Lineage (NCBI taxonomy): Eukaryota > Metazoa > Chordata > Mammalia > Eulipotyphla > Soricidae > Suncus > Suncus etruscus. The sequence continues at coordinate 110,835,236 of NC_064850.1, forward strand.
TTCAATCCCCAGCATCCCACATGGAGTGATTTCTGAGCCAGGAGTGATTTCTGAGCGCAGAGCTAGGAGTAACCTGAGTGCCACTGGGTGTAGCCCCAAAACCAAAAAAGAAAAAGAGAAGAAATAAAATGAAACAGGGTTTGATCAGGGCTGAGAAGCCAGTGAGCTCAGTCTGGTTCTAAGGATTTGGGTTGGCATGCAGAGCCTGTGGGGAGCCTGCAGCCCTCCAGTGTGGCTCACTCTATGCTGAAGCTTCTGGAAAGCCAGGCAGGGCACTGCAGCTGGGAGCACGATGCCTCTGCTGTCCCGACCTGACTTCTGGTGCTGTAGGCCACCGAGCTGCCCACTCCCTGCCCGATGTAGGTGTTCGCTGAGCTGTGGCAGAATCCCGGGAAGACGCCGATGCAGATAGTGGCCGAGAAGCAGCTTGATTTGATGCAGGATCGAGCAGCACTGGAGCAGCTATGCCGAACCACGCTGGAAGACCACCCACAAATGGTGAGGGTCCCCACAGCCTCCATGACTCCCAGAGGCCCCTAGAATGGTTAGTCTATGCCCCAGCAATGCCCGGTTGCCCCAAGATCAGGATGCATCCCTGCTGTTGCTACATCTTGCCCACAGCTGTGGCCGCTATGGCTTTCAGTTGTGAAGACACATTCAGTGCCCATCACATGGGGTCTGTCCCCATATGGGCCAGGAAAGCCTATTCCTAGTGCCTACTTGGGCCCCCCTGGCAGTGGTGACTGCCATTTGGGGGAGGCTGCTTCTTGGGGGATCTCCCCATCCCCAGAAAACTTGCAGAGCCACTCACACACACATAACCACTACACACACACTCTCTCCTCTCTCCCCGTCCCATTTCTGACCCGGGTTTTCTAACAGGAGCACAGTCCAGGTCATCCAACAACCCCATTTGTAACAGGCTCCCAGACTTAGATCTCACTGTTCTCTGAAACGCCTTTTCTACCTTTAGGTGATGGACGTGAAGGGAAACCCTAGAACCATTAACAAACTCATCGGGTTAGTCCGAAAGGCGACTCTCAACCGAGCAGACCCACGGGTGATAAAGGAGGTGCTGGAGAAGCAACTGGAGCGCACCTGAGACCTCTTGCCAGGGTCATGACCACCCAGGGCAGGGCCTCAGCCCCAGCATGTCACTGACAGTCCCAGTCAGTGTAGTTGCTTTCAGCAGTAGCTACCCCTTGCTGAGACAGGAAGGACACCCACAGAGACAGGGGGATGCCTACCCATGGGGCCCCTTTTCCAGAGGGACACAGGCAGTCAGAGTGAGCCCAGCCTTGGGGCCCACCTGTGTGAGTGCTTGGCCTCCCCCACCCCTGCACTGCCCCTGGAGTCCTGGATGACAAGGATAAAGGAAAGGGTTTTGTTTGTTCTTGTTAGACAAAAATAAGACAAAGCGTTTTCAAATAAATTTAATGAATAAAATATATACTGGGATATTATATTAAAAAATTAACTTACACTTCAAAGACTGTGCAGTTGACAAGGCCCCAATAGGAAAGGAAGGAAAATGTAACAGGTCGTTCGTTCATTTTTGCCAAGGACAGTTGTCACTCAGCGCCGCAGGGCCCCTTTGACAGTAATACTGCTGCTAGGACTGGCCTTGGCCACTGTCACAATGCCCACAGCTGGTTTTGCCAAGCATATTTCCATCATACCAGGACCTAAGTAAGAGAAGCCCTAGTCCATCCACCTGAGTGCCCCCATGGTTGGGGTGGGGGACAGGAAAAAGGCACCTTTTCCTTTACCCACTCAGCGTCTCGGGGTGCTGCCACACTCACTGCTAAGACCCCAGAGGTGGGGAGAAACTGGCTGCCTCTCCCACTGCAGGGACCAGCAGCAGAAGCAGCATATGGAGGTGAAAGCAGTTATTTGGGTGGGTACACCCAGCAGAATTTAGGGACCATAAGTGATGCAAGGATTTGAACCAGGGCCATGATATACAAGGTTACTTACTTGTAACCTGCTTACTCAGTTCCCAAAGCAGTTTTGTCAAGAGAGTGACTGGGATGGCCAGAGCTGTCACATCACCCAGGAACTTCGGGGCCCCACATTCTGTTATACCACCATCAACTGCCAGGCCTGATGGTCAATTCCTCTCTAACACCTCCTTTTTCTGCTTCAGAGAAAGATTCTCAGTCAGCGAGCTCCCATTGGGCAAAGGCAACCTGAACTTTCAACCCAGCACCCTCGCTGCTTTGCAAGAAATACTAAGGATTCTGTTCTGTTGTGCAAACTCCATTTTCACCAAAGTTCTGGCTCTTTGTCATCCAACTTTGCAGCAAGAGTGGAGGGTGGGCCATTAGGGAACTTTCCAGATCATTTATAATCAGTTTGAAAGGGCTGGGGGCCAGAACTGTTTACCTGAACTTTTATGTCAAGCATAAACTATTCCAAATGATCGTTTCCAGAGAAGAATAATACCTTCATTGAAACACACAATCTCTACAGTGGCCTCTGCCAAGTGCCCATCATAAAAATGCCCATTTAGGAAACCCTGAAATCCAGACTGTTGGGTTGTCCTCACTGCTAATCAGAGTAACACAGGGCTCAGCACAAATATCTTCCTTGGAACCTGACTTGATGCTCCAACACTGTGTGACGCTGAGACTCACGAGACAGTGCTCTGCTCTGGGAGATACAGCTTTAAACACGATTTCAGTATGTGTGTGAATTTTTGCCTGGTTCTTAACTATGCAGGGGAAATCTCATTAAAATGTATGAATTGGCACCATAGGTGAGGCCACCGCCATCTGTCACTGGAACCCACACACCTATAGTCTTGGAGAAGAAAGTGCTGGAAATCTCTGCTCGGTGTGGCCCACAGAAATCTGGCTGCCTGGTTCTGGGAGGGGGACTGGATGTCAGCTCAGCCAGCAGAAAGCTGCCAGGTACCAAGTAAGTTTTCAGTAAAAGCTCATTACATTTGTGAAGCAAAATCAATGGCAGCCTGTGTGGGGGCCCTTTGTTCAACGAGCCTGGTGCTTCCAACACTGAAGCTTTTAAATTGGGGCATTTGGGTCTTGAAGACAGTTCACCTTCAAGGTAAACTTCCTTTCTTTCAAGGTGTGGCCCACAGAAAAGCATTTACTTCATTTGCTGCTGAGCTCTGACCTGCTCCCTTTCCAACATAGCTATTGGTGGTCAGAAGGGTGTGAAATCTATCTCAGAACACTTCGAGAGTCTGTTGGTCCAGTCAACGTATCATTTATGGCAGCAACCTATGTTTTACTTTTTTTTTTTTTTCATTTCTACCGAAGGTAGCAGTAGCATTTCAAGGATTCTACTTTGAAAAGGTCACTGAGTCCATCCTGAAGACCCAGTGCCTACACCCACTGCAAAGATAGTGTGAGAACTGCCACCATGCTGCTTCCACTGAGTCTTGCAAATGCATTTGTGGATTATTGGTCAACAGAACTGACCCCACATTATGAATGGCGCCTCTTACCATGCTAATCCTCTCTCATTCCCTTACTCAGAAGAGTTAGCAACGACCAATGGGCTTTTTCATAACTAAATCCCTCTCTAGTCTCTGGGGGGTCTGAGAAGCGGACTTGAGGGGTAGGCCTGCTCTCCTTGACTCGATCCAGTCAGCTGATCATGCAAGTGCCAATGGGAAGCCTCTGAAACATGCCACGGAAAATTGGCCTAGGAGTTTCTTTGTCTCGTCAAACAATACAGTAGATTATAGGTCCCAGAAATACTTCTCTAATGCCAGCCCCAGGTGGGGGTCCATGAGGTTGTGCATTTAAATCAGGCAAAAAAATAAAATCAGTAGCCACCTATACCGGGAAGGCTGACTGCAGCCAAAACACCCCCCCCCCCCATGCAGCATTCAGAGCCTACTAAGCAAGAGGCCAAGAAACCAAAGCTCCATCTGACCCCCGCACCCCATTTCTGTCCTTTCCCTCCAGATCCTCACCCAAATCTTTTGCTTAAAGCCCTGTTTTCCCACTTAATGAGCTGCCAGATTGTCTGTCCTCCAAAACAAGTAATGGCCTAATAATCCTCTAGAGAGGATTTGCAGAGGCCAAATGATCCCAAAAACAATTCTCAAGTCTTTTGAGAGCTCTTTCTAAAACATTAGGTTTATGATGGTCATTCAGAAAAAGAATAAAAGAGTCGGCTCCATTCCCTTCAGATATTTTCCTTGATGATGTGATTTAAGCAGGGTGTGAAACCCGTTGGACAGTGTTGGGTCCCTACTGTAATTTGCTGGAATAAGCGGATGTGATTTAGGGACTGGCCAGCGGTCCTGGAGAGGAGCCTGAGCAGCCACTGCTCTAGTATATGCTGACCCAAGAGCTGGCAGGACGGAAGCAAGTCATATGGGCCAGGGCTGGGTATCCCCAGTGTCTGCATGGCCAACCTGCCATGTTATGTTTCCAAACACTGCATCTGTGTGGTAGGTGGTTCATGTGGACCTTCCTCTTGGTGCCCTGTGGATCAGAACCACTCAGAGTCCAACTCCAGGTCCTAACTGCCCAGGTGGGCCAGAACTGGCTGCATTCTGTGAATAGCACCCCCATATCTTGTCTCCCCTTCTCAAGCATTGAGGATGATTCAAAACCATCAGTGTCACCTGCTTCCCATGACAGCCAATGACTAGGGCTGAGTGCTGCCCGGAGCATAACCAACCTAATCTCCCGACACTGAGCAGGGGCCCTGGTTCCAACCCAGCACTGCCAAGTGACTTTCTAAAATGCGAACCCGGGGTGGTTTCCCAATCTCCCAATACCCAGCAAGGAAGAGCCAGGTGAGAAAGAAAAGGCTGGACCCAAGGGCTGCTCCTCCATCGCCAGGTCAGAATCAGAATCAGGAAACTATTCAGTTACCCCAATCCCACCTTGGAAAGTTTGTGGTTGGAAAATTTTGGCCATTTCAAAAATTTCAATGGGGGTGAGGGGCAGAGGGCATACTCAGTAGTGCTCAGGGCTTATTCCTAGCTCCATACAGGGAATCACTGCTGTCAGAGCTCAGGGGACCATATGGAATGCCGGAGATTTAAACACTTGGACTATCTTACTGTCCCCCCAAATCTCAGTCTTCAACATCCTGGTATCCTTACAGACTTGGAGCTTCAAGCCTCCTCGCCCCCTTTAGAACTCACCCACTTAGTTCAGGGTCTAAGGTGATATTCCAGAAGCGGGGGGGGGGGGGGGGTTGGGGGGGCGCAGGGGCTCCAGTCACGAGGACTACTCTGAAGGAAAGGCTGAAGGGAGTGAAATAGCACCACAGCCATAGGCAGGGGAAGACGTCTCCAGCCACTGCATGGAAAAGGGTCCTTATTCAGAGACCCCATTTTTAAACATGTCCAATCTCTCAATTTCTCCCCAAAAGCTTTTTTTTTTTTCTTTTCTGGTTTATGGGCCTCACCCAGCGGTGCTCTTGACTCTTCACTCATAAAACACCCCCTGGCAGGCTTGGGGGACCATACCAGATGCCAGAGATTGATCCTGGGTCAGCTGTGTACAAGGCAAATGCCCTACACACTATCATTCTGGCATCCAAACTCATTATTTTTGTAAGTGCTCCTCAAAGGTCTCACCTATTCACTGATGACAGTGGATAGGGACCCCTGGTCCTTCTACTCTGTGAGAGACTTAACATATGGGGTCATCACAATTGCAAGAGTAACCCCCACTCCACACATATCCACATCTCCTAGGCAGCACCATGCTCCCTGTGGCTGGAAACCCAATGCTAGCTCCGGCCTGCGCGGTTCCGTCTGCCCCATCCCAGTGCCACACTAAGGACCCCATGGTCAGTCACCCAACAACACATGACTCCCTGCTCATTCTCCAGCTTCACACGGGGAAACCCTCTAAAATAGTAGTGCCTTGCGGGGATCCCAGGTATATATTTCCCAGAGCAGTGGGAGAAAAGGGCAGGGCAAGGCTTCTCCTGGGCTGAGACTGTCACTCCTCAACCCAGATCCTGCTCCCTTCGCTACTTCCTGACTACTGCAGAGTCCATTTCTCCCCAGGACACTAGCCCCACGGCCCCATCTGTTCTCTGTAGAACCATGGGGACACCAAAAAGAGGACCCCCTACACACCAGAAATGGAGGGAGGTGCACCTTGGATCCAAGAGCAAAGAAGTTTCCAGAAGTTACAGGAACATTGGGTACCCCTGGCAAATGGAGTTGAAAGATAAAAAAGACTTTTCAAGAGTTATCAAGGAGGGTCAATGACAGCATCATCCCCTTTTGTCCCCCGACTCTCTCCCTGCAGCCCCTTGTCTCCTGAGAACACAAACATGATGGGGTGTGAACAATGGAGGGTCAGGCTGCTGAGCCACATGCCCTCAGACCTCTGCCACCCTCCAACTGGGTGGCCCATTTCTCAAGACAACAAATCTCAAGTCAGAAATGGAAAAACCAGTAGGCTTCTCTGGTTTCCTGCTGGGCCAAGGTGCCACAAAAGAGGCCAAGATCTCCAGGGCCCCAACCCAATGTCTCAGAAAAAAAGCTGCTGCAAGACCCCAAATATTTAGATGGCCTCAGCTCATCCCTGCCCTCCTTCACTGAGGGTCAATAAAATTAAGCTGAACTGCCCATCAGGAGAACAGAGCCTGTGGGACATCTGGCCCATCCTCCTTCCCTCCTAAAGTGGGGCTAAAGTCACAAAAACAGACGGACTGTGATTCTCTGCGGGGTACGCTCTGGCTCTGGTACAATTACTCCTCGTAGAGGAGGCTGCAAAGCATCGGAGGCACTAATACATCATGCCAGGTGTCTAATGAATCCCATTACTCAGAAGGCGCAGAGCCGTGTGGAGGGGGGCCCCAGCAGGCACCTGCTTTTGCAAGGTCCCCTGTGACCTACTGGCATTGACATCCCTGTCTCCCACAGGCTGGACAGTCCCAGCATCTCTGCAAAGTGCAACATACTAGAAACAGTGAACAAAAACATACCAGGCCGATGAGTTGTTCCAGTGTTTTGACAGGCTGGGCTGAGTTTACTGTCCACACCCACGCCACCCAGGCACCCGAAACCCAGAGGCATGATGGGCCCCTTGAGCATGTCCAGGAGGCCACATTCTCTTCATCTGATGAAACTCCTGAAACCCAGAGTGACCATAGGTACGGTCCTAACTTGAGAGGTGCAAGTCTTAGGAAAATAAGGCAATTTTCAAGATGGGGCTTGTGAGCCACTAGGATCTGAAGCCCTCAAATTGTGTCCCCACATTCCAAATTCCTGCTGGATCTCACTTCCTTCCAGGAAGTGGAGGCTGTGGGGACTGCCCAAGCCATCACAATGACTATGGGCAGAGCAGTCAAGTTTGAGGGACACATGTACCTGGCTGGAGGCAGAGGCTCCCCTCTCTATTCCCCATCTCCCACTGAGGACTCCATACACAGAAGGCACTGGAGCGGGGGTGTGGTCTCCCCAGGCTGGTGAGGAGTGGCCCTCTGACAAGAGGCACTTCTGGAAACCGCCGAACCCTCAGATTCACTTGGCGTAACAGGTGCGGCAAGAAGAGGGACCACGGGGGATGGGAGACAAACCACCGAACCACTTGGGGAAAATCGGCAGAAGAAACTTTGCCAGAGGAGACCCCAGCTGTCCGAGGGCGGCTCCTTCCCTGCAAATCAAGTATTGTCAGGAAATATCATAGGTTCGTGAGCAGCTTTGTGTTTAACATTCAGTCGGACACTGGGCCCTGGGCCTGCCTGTCCTAACAGCAGGCATCCTCGTAGCCACTGGGGAGTGGGTAGCACAGGATGGAATGTTCCTGTGCCAGGGCTGCCAGCTCCTTCAAGAACTCAGGGAAGAGTGCAGCCGCCAGCATGGGGTTTCGCACTGGCAGGGGCAGGCAGGGCGGCGCCCCCACCACCTTGGCTCGGTTGCTCAGGAAGGGCTGAAGCACTCTTGGGGGGCCATCCAAAAGGGCCCTGGCACTTCCCATCCGGGATGCCTCCTGAGTGGAATCTGAAACAGAAGAAAGCATGTAAGAAGAATCACCAGAGCTGAGGGTGCCCACCTTCTCCTGTGACACAGGGGCCCCTCTTATTTCTGTGCCCACTTTCTGTGATGGATTGGGCTTGTTTTGATTTGGAGAGTTGGGGTTGGTGAAGTTGGTGAAGGGGGGTTGGTTCCTATAACAGACTATGGTCTGAGGTGCAGCCTAGGGCACACGGACCCCCCAGAACCCCACTTGAGTAGATGTAACATGATAACTATATTCCAGCAATGAGTTAGGACACACATTTACTGGAAACCCCTCTGTACCCCAGGGGAAATATAATGGCAGCTCAGGCCACCATCCACGAGCAGCTTAGCCCTGGTTCCTCAAGACTCACAGAGGCAGCACCTGCCCTCATTTCCTCCAGGGTTCTCACCCTGCCAGGGTGCTCTCCAGCCTCCAGGGGTTCTGGGGACCCTCCCCTGCATCTCACTGCTGGCAGGGAAAAACTGAGTAGAGGTGCCTCTGGAGACAACTTGAGCCATTCCCAGGCCAGTGTGGGCAGCCAGTGGCAAAAAAGGGACTTCCATATTAGAAAGGCTTCTAGAATGTTCCATTTCAGGTCATCTAAAGAGGGTAGCAGCCCAACTCTGAACATCTTCAAGGGGTTTACATCTTTATCCAATCCAGGTTACCAAGAAACCTTGATTTAATTTTTTAATTAAATTTATTTAATTCCTAAATTCCATTTATAGGATAACTAGAGCCTCCTCTGTGTTTAGAGGCATTATTTGTGCCTTCTTTCCCCTACTCAAGCAGTCTTGTTACTCCTTATAAATCATTATCCTCAAGCTCTTCATTATTTTGGCTACTACTTAGAATTCAATCCCATTTTTCAACACTCTTCCCAAAGTGTTGCTTAACTACGGTACTAAAAATTCTTGACATTTATAGTACATTCCACATCTCACTACTATAGTCTTTAGTGTTAAGAAAAAAAAAGAACCTTCCACTTTGCTGCTTTAAATATCCTTCCAGATTCAAACACATGACAGCATGTGCTATGAACCGGAGAAGTTGCTGGAATCTCTCTGCTGTTGGCTGCCTCACTTGAAGAAACTCAGAGGAGTCCAGTCAATAGGGAGGACCCATCTGATATCACTGGGGCCCACTGACAGTTGTAGGGAGCACCTGCACTCCAATCCTTCTGACTGCTGCTCCCTAGCAGATCCAGATCCTAGTCTATGCCATATACGCCATAAGGCCCCAGAACTGAGGATAAAAGACCCTCTGCCCCTCCTTGCTGCTGACATGACATCAGGGTCCTCACCTAACCTGGGAAAGTGTAGAGTGAGGATTCCAAGCACATGGTGCCACTAGACAGCATTGGCCCATACAGACTCACCCCTCTAGATGCCAAGGCTGTGCCCACACTGTTGGCTTCCTGACCCCAAAAGTAATCCCACATCCTGCTTCCTTCCATTTATTCACCAGCAATAGCCTCTGCCATGTCCTTGGATCTCTCAGGGGTCTCCCCTCTGCTGAATGTGAAGATTCTGAGATCGGCGCCCTCCCTACCCAAACAGCATCACTCACACCAAGCCCCATCCTGGCTCCCTTCTGAGCAGCCTCTGAGCATCTGCTACATGCTGGAGGCTGAGGAACCTGCCTTGGGCCTTGGAGCTGATCAAGGTCAGGTTCCATCTTCCTCTTTCACTTTCTCCTCTCTATCTATGCCCAGGTGGTGTCATTAGAAAATACATTAGAAGGGCCGGAGAGATAGCACAGCAGCGTTTGCCTTGCAAGCAGCCGATCCAGGGCCAAAGGCGGTTGGTTCGAATCCCGATGTCCCATTTGGTCCCCCGTGCCTGCCAGGAGCTATTTCTGAGCAGACAGCCAGGAGTAACCCCTGAGCACAACCGGGTGTGGCCCCAAAACCAAAAACCAAAAAAGAAAAAAAAGAAAAGAAAAGAAAAAGAAAATACATTAGAAGATAAGGAGGAGGTGACAGGATCCTGGCTTACCTTTGGTGGGTGACTCGGGGGTTAGGTCAGACATGTCCACACGGAAGAGCAGGTACTGCTGGGCTTGGATGAGGAGGCCCGGAAAGTCTCTCTCCATAGAGGCAAACTGCTCAATCTTATTTTTCACAGATGCGAGCACCTGTCAAAATGCCCAAGATCAGGCTTCCTGAGGGATTTCTGGGTTATCAGTTTTCTTCTGGGTTCAGCTTTACATCAGGAGGGAACTACTCTGAGAGGAATGAGTGTTCTTCCTTTTCCTTTCTGGCTTTGGAGACACAGCCACTGGTCTCTGCTCAGGGGTTACCCCTGGCCGAGCAGTGTTAGGGACCTAACTGGGATTGGCCACGTGCAAGGCATGCGCCACACCTACTGTACTGCCTTTCAGGCCCCTATGCACTTTCTTTTTTTTTGGGGGGGGGGTCACACCGGGCAGTGCTCAGGGGTTACTCCTGGCTCTACGCACAGAAATCACTCCTGGCAGGCACAGGGGACCATATGGGATGCCGGAATTTGAACCACCGTCCTTCTGCATGCAAGCCAAAACCCCTTGCCTCCATGCTATCTCTCCGGCCCAACCTATGCACTTTCTTAACTGTTCTTGGCCAGGTCACCTTGAAAAACCAAACTAGATGGAAATTTTGCCACTAACCATTCTCTACATGAGAGAACTGGAACAGGCGGGAACATGAATAGAAGTAAAGGGTTCTTTCTAGAACATGAAAATACATGCCAGGGGAAGGAGCAATGACTGGCAAGGTTCAGCCGTGTACCTGGTAGAGTGAGCGGACACTGGGCTGGAAGACCATGTTGGTGTTGAGCAGGAAGGAACGCAGCAGGGGCTGCGGGTAGCTGGCCAACTGGGTGATGATGCCGATGAGCAGCAGGTTGACGTGCAGGGAATTTTCCAGCATGTTCTCCAACTTGGACAGGACCACACTGATGAATGGGCCTGCAGGCAGAAAACAGGGCTTTAGGGCCACAGTTCTGTCCCTCTGGCGCCCCAACCAGCACATTCCACTAGATGCAGATCAGCCACACACAGCCTGAGACTGAGGCGCCATGCAGCTGTCAGCCCCAAGAGGGAGCAGAGGAGGAGGCTGTGGAGCAAACCCTAAGGAGCCACCGACTGTTGAAACAGCCTAGGCTGAGGGAGCTCAAACCACACACAGCTTATTAAGTGTGAGCCTGAGAACTGACTTTTCCCTGCTGTCTTTCCCCTCTGCATTTCTTTAGCCTGTGAATGCTCCCACAGCACGCCTAACCTAGCCCTCTCCCCATGCCACAGGCTCAGGGATTCGTGCCAATGTCAGAGACCCTAAGAGACACGTGTCAACTGCATTCACCACTTGGCCACCTGCCAAGTCAGAAAGTCCTGTCTGCAACCAGCACAAGAGTAAGACGGTGGCATCTAGGTCTAGCATAGAAGCAGCAGGCAAGAAAGGCACCCCGGGAACAGGCTGGGGCCTCCACAACCCACATGGCACTTATTCCATCGCCTGCTGTCACTGTTAGATGAGAAAGAAGGGACTAGGCACAAGATACTAGTCTGGTGTGGCACAGGCTGCTTTAGAAAGGAAAATCCATAGGACTACAAAGGCCAGCTCAATGGCAATATCGAGCCTCCAAGACAGAGCTTTGATTTATATGAGTTGCCAGATTAATTAATTAATGTGCTCTATGTTTAAGTCTGCTGAAAATGGAGAGAAATCAAGAAAATTAACCTGGCATTAATGAAATGAGTTGAAGATGTTCTGTTCTGACTACAGAGATGGCCACTCAGCAAAGCAGTGAGGATACTGTGGGCAAGCTCCTGCCACAGGCCTCAGGGTGGCGGGATTTGGCTGTGACAGCTGCGTGGGCCATAAAGGAGTTCTTGCAAGGAAGTAGCACCATGAAAAACCGGAACACAGCCAGGCACCATATGTCCAGAGCAGCCAGCACCATAGAAGTGTGGCAGGAACAGAGGTGTCAGAGGCATCCCTTAGGACAAACCTTAGCCTCAATAGCCCCTTCAGAATGAGGGAGAGCTCCCCCACAGCCAAGCATGAAGCAGAGAGGGGCTCTGCATGATCCCTGAGAGTTTGCAAAACTGCTTAGCCTTAGACACTCATGTGGGAAAGCACCAGGACATAGCTAGCTAGGTTCCAGCAGCAACCCAGCAAGCAAGGCTCCAGTCACCTCTGAACAGGCCAGGATGAGCCTGGAAGGATCTAAAGAGGTACTTGCCAGCGCCTACTCTCCAGCCTGTCCCTCCTTCACCACTCCACCACTGCTTCCTTGGCCAGGCCCGTGTCTCCTTTCCAAGGGGACAAACACTGGGAACTCAGTCAAGGGTGGTGAAAGAAGCTGCCAGAACGTTCATGTATAACAGGAGTCAACAAGGTCCTGAGCCTCCATGGTCAGCTGTGACTAGACGCTGCAGCTACCAGCCCTCCCCAGCTTGCACTGCAGTGGAGACAGGAATGCTGAGGCTTCCCACTTCTCACTGAATGATGGAGGGTTAGGTCAGTCCAGACAATTTCCCAGGCATATGCAGTGAAAGAAATTCAATCCTTTCTAAATTCCAGAATATTCTGCAGCAATTTCTAGCACATGGAATGGCGTGGCAAGGACTGCTTCAGAAAGGAAAAGAAGAGAAGGGAATGTGGAGCCCTGGGTTCTAAAGAAGAAGGAATGCCATTTTGTAAGGACCACATGTTGTAAGCCACATGTTAAGCTTTCTCAAGCCTGTTTTAACACCTCCCCAAGGTACCTGGCCATACCAGGTAGTCTATCTGGAAAGGACACAAAGGAGCAATAGGAAGGTACTGTAGACATTTTAGAGATCTAGAAAAAAATCTAGAAGAAGAATAATCTAGAAGAAGATGATATAGAATAACCATTTTAAAGATCAGAAGCTATAACTTCCATGCATTCCCTCCCTGTATAATCTGACTTGTGACCTTGGGTGTGGTCATCTTCTCTGGGAGATGGCCCTGACCAGTCAGTATAGGGCTTGTGACTAATGGAATAAAGTTTTGTTTAGCTTTAAAAAAAAAAAAGAAAGTAAGGAAAATCCATAGGCCATAGGTCTACAAAGGCTAGCACATCAGTGATATCAAGCCTCTAAAACACAGCTTTGATTAATATGAGTTGCCAGATTAATTAAATAATGTGCTTTATGTTTGAGTCTGCTGAAGACTCAAATGGAAGATTCACTGAATAACTCACTGAAGTCTAGAGTGGAAATGCTGAAATCAGAAAGTGAGCCATGGACCAGAGCCATGGATGTGCCTGGGGCTAGGTGCTGCCTCTGCCCCCCCCCCCAATACCTCACCACACCCTCATCTTCTTCCAAACCAGATAAACACCCTCATCGTGGAAGGCTCAATTTTAAGGACTGATGCAGCCCATCTGCCCTCCCTGCTGCTCACATGTCTCGGATCCCCTTCAGTCCTGCCTCCAGTATCTAGTCTGAACTTTCCAGTCAATCTTAGATCCCACTCTACTCCCACCAGTACTGCCACAGGTCAGTCTCCTCAGCCCTTGTCTGAAATGCAGCAGCAACAGTTCTTCTGTCTGAATAGTCAAGTCAGAAATTAAAAATCGAAAGGGCTGGAGAGACGGCTCACTGCAGCACAGCCTTGCATGCAGGGAGGCCAGCTTTGATCCAGGCACCACATGGAGCAGCCCCCAGCACTGCCAGATGTGGGCAGAACACAAAACAAACAGAATCGCCTCCTTTTTTGATCCAACAGGATGGGGATATGAAGAACCAGCCTCCCTCAGCAAGCTGTTCCTCCCCCTCTCAATAAAGAGTTCCCTGGGGTACCAGATGCCAGAAAAGTTGTGTGGATAATGAATTAGAAGCTGAATTACTATGTAAGAATGTTGATAAAACACTGACAGTGTTTTGGGGGTGTTTGATATAGGCTCTTCCCCCCATTTTAAACCCTTTTCTGTGGATTTAAAAGTGCTGAGATCACACTCAGGCCTCCCCCAGGTAAGACATACTATCTGCCATGAGCTAGGTCCTTGGCCTCTGCTCTTACCAGGACCAACTCCCAGTCCCTCTGGTAGTCAGGTCAGTATTTACCTACTTTGAAAAGCGGTGAGCTGCTCAGTGCACACAACTAGCAAACAAAAGTCAAGACATTTCACCCAGGCTAATGATCCTCAGAGTCGAGACTTTAACTAACAAACTAGCTTGCTTCCTGGGCCCAGGGAAATGGGTGTGTGGGTATGTCTGTGTCCTGCTGCTGCCATCACAGTTTCATTTTCATTTTCAAACCACAATGTCCATCCTGCCACTCATCAGACTCCTTCATTTCACTGGTTCATCAGTGCCAATCCTGGAGTCTGATGGATGCTAAGGAATGGCACAGCGTGAACAGAGTCGACTCAAGCCATGGGACACAATTATTTTGACAAGAAATGAGCCCATGTCTGCAGATGCCAGCAGTCTATGGAGACAGAAGTTGGAGACACCTCACCACACTGGAAAGTCTGAGAACGACCTGGTTCATGGCCAAAAAGAAAGAACATATGTGGCCCAAGTCCCAAAGGATTAAAATGGCAGGTTGGTCAAAATGACCTATGCAGAGTTCAGGCTTGTTTTTTTGTGTTGGCTCCCAGGTGTAGCAGTTGCAAGACATGATGCATTTAAAAGGAAGAAGAAGAAGGAAGAAGAAGAAGGAAGAAGGAGAAGGAAGGAGGGAGAAGGAAGGAGGGAGGAGGGAGGGGGAGGGGGAGGAGGAGGAGGAGGAGAAGGAGAAGGAGAAGGAGGGAGAAGGAGGGAGAAGGAGAAGGAGGAGAAGGAGAAGGAGGAGAAGGAGAAGGAGGAGAAGGAGGAGAAGGAGGAGGAGAAGGAGGAGAAGGAGAAGGAGGAGAAGGAGAAGGAGGAGAAGGAGGAGGAGAAGGAGGAGGAGGAGGAGGAGAAGGAGGAGGAGGAGAAGAAGAAGAAGAAGAAAAGAAAGAAGAAGGAGGAAGAAGGAGGAGGAAGGAGGAGGAAGGAGGAGGAAGGAGGAGGAAGGAAAAAGGAAGAAGAGGAAGAAGAGGAAGAAGAGGAAGGAGGAAGGAGGAAGGAGGAGGAGGAGGAGGAGAAGAAAGAAGAAGAAGAAAGAAGAAAGGAGGAAGGAGGAGGAGGAGGGGGGAGGAGGAGGGGGGAGGAGGAGGGGGGAGGAGGAGGGAGGAGGAGGAGGAGGAGGGAGGAGGAGGAGGGAGGAGGAGGAGGGAGGAGGAGGAGGGAGGAGGAGGAGGGAGGAGGAGGAGGGAGGAGGAGGAGGGAGGAGGAGGGAGGGAACAGAGGGAGGAGGTGGAGGGAGGAAGGGGAGGGAGGAGGAGGAGGGAGGAGGAGGGAGGAGGAGGGAGGAGGAGGAGGGAGGAGGAGGAGGGAGGAGGAGGAGGGAGGAAGAAGAAGAAGAAGAAGAAGAAGAAGAAGAAGAAGAAGAAGAAGAAGAAGAAGAAGAAGAAGAAGAAGAAGAAGAAGAAGAAGAAGAAGAAGAAGAAGAAGAAGAAGAAGAAGAAGAAGAAGAAGAAGAAGAAGAAGAAGAAGAAGAAAGAAGAAGAAGAAGAAGAATTGTATTAGCTTTTGCCATGACATGTAGTTTTCTCAACTTCCCTATTTCCCAGGGGTGAAATCCCTTTATAAGGAACTCAGCCTTCTAGTTCTGGTCTTTGTTTTGGAGCCATCCCTGACAACACTCAGGTGCTGCTCCTGGCTCTGTAGTGGTGGTTGCCCCAGTGGTTTCTCTGGGGACCATGGGTCCAACCCTGGCCTCCTGCATGCGCTCAATACACTAAGTTCTCTCTAGACCTAACAAAATAGCATTCTATTTTCTGGTGGGTTTTCTGGGCAGTAGCTGAGAGCTCTCCCTGACTGTGCTCAGGGATTGCTACTGACTCAGGGATTGCTACTGATTGCTCAGGGAAACACACTTGGTATCAGGGATGGAATAAGGGTCAACCACTGTTACCCATCCCCCAACATCATATGCTAATCTCACCTGCATGGTGAGACCCAGTCACAGCTGGGAGGGGTCTTTGGTTGACAATTAAGGGGTTGCCTGGGGGGAAGAAGGAGGTTGGACACAGGAAGAATCATGGAGGAGCAGGAAGGAGGTTGCTTAGCTTAGAAGGCATGTGAAAAATATTAACATGGCGGTTAGGACCATGTAATAAAGCTGGATATCTCCTGAAACTTCATCTGACTGCTGTGGATCATTTCTTTGCTGTTATCCTGAACCTACAGACCTACCAGCCAAAGGGGCTGCAGGCGCTGAGCCGAGAAAGGCCTCACCATCCACAACACTAAGCCTTTATAATTAAAAATTAATACAACAAACCACGTGCAAAGCAAGTGCCTCAGTCCCTGTACTGTCTTTATCCCCAAGTGACTCCCAAACTGCCATGGGGGGGAAGGGGGCCCTCAAGAGAAAGAATCAAGAAAGCACCATTCATTCGCCCTAATGCCTCGAAGAACTCTGCCAATTGGGAGTTCCTGTTGATTGAGCATGACTGGGGGGGGGGGGAGACACTCACAAAACTGTGGGTGCAGGGTCACTTCTGCCCCTTTCACTCTGCACCCCCTTTTAAATGGCCGAGCTCCCTCTTCCATCAACCTCTGCCCTCCCCTTAGTGAGCAGAAGATTGCTTCAGCCTCTTGACTTAAAACTAACCAACTGATGGGATTTTAATGAAAACCCAGTCACACTGAAACAAAGTCCACTAGAACCTCCCTTTCCACTCTGGGATGAGCAGCTCTGTCCCTAGGATAACTGGATAAAGAGGCAAACGGGCACTGCAGTGGGTGGAGGAGCACCTTGCAAATCACATTCTTCCTCTGAGGCTGGCCAGAAGCTATAAACAGAATCTGCTCATGGGGGGAGGGGTGACAGGACTCTGTTCACTCCTCACCACATTCTCCCTCCCTGCTGGCCCAGTGGAGGCTCAGGTGGTCTGTGAGAGGAACTTGGACCCTATTCCCATGAGTGCCAGCAACAGGGTTCCCCAGGCCTGACTCCAGGGCACTGTGGTGCCAGCTCTGTGCCTCCAGGCACCACAGAGGGCCCTTCTCCAGCCTTCCCCAAACTTCTGGAAACTTCTTTGTCTCTCCACTCTGTGCACTCATTCTCAAATCCACACAGTACTTAACTGTCATCCGTGATGACCCGCCTCGCCCACTGCCCCCCCCACCTTATCCCACCCATCCCACCCTCACCCTGATGTGCAGCCTCCTCACCCAGTTCCCCTCACCCACACTCCTGCCTATTCTGTCATGCTGTGTCTTCCCAGGAGCCCTTCACTGGAAAAGAACAGAGAACAGGAGCCAACACCTACCTGTACCCTAATGGAGCATATGAATGGGAGGGGGGCACTGGAATTTTTAAAAATTATGTTTTGAAGTAATTTTTAATGTTTATTTTGATGATTAGTCCACATCCAGTCATGCTCAGGACTTACTCCTGATTATCTGCTCAGGGATCACTCTTGGCAGTGTTCTGGGGTGCATATGTAGTGTGGGGAACTGAACTGGAGTTGGCCACATGGAAGGCAAGTGTCTTACCCACTTTACTATCTCTATGACCCCTGTAATCTTTTTTTTTTCTTTTTTTCTTTTTTTTTTTTTTTTTTTTTTTTGGTTTTTGGGCCACACACGGCGGTGCTCAGGGGTTCCTCCTGGCTGTCTGCTCAGAAATAGCTCCTGGCAGGCACGGGGGACCATATGGGACACCGGGATTCGAACCAACCACCTTTGGTCCTGGATCGGCTGCTTGCAAGGCAAACGCTGCTGTGCTATCTCTCTGGGGCCCCCTGTAATCTTTCTGATATAAAAATAGAGTCTTTACATGTAATCTTTCTGATATAGGAGCTGGAGCCGGAATAGCACAGCGGGAGTTTCACTTGCATGCAGCCAATCCGGGTTCAATTCTGGGCACCCCATATGGTCCCTTGAGCCTACCAGGAGAAATTTCTGAGTGCAGAGCCAGAGAGCTGCCTGGTGTCTAAAAACCAAAAGAATAAAATATATATAGGAGGCAAGAAAAAGTAAGTCAGACTAAAGGAGACAAGGCTATTAAATATGAAACCGGATTTCTTATGTGGTTCAACAGTACTACTAGTTTCCAACAAAGCAAGGAAAAGGACTGAACTAATGCTCTGCAATTTAACCTCTAATTTGCTGGAACAAAGAGACAGAGACTCATTGGCAGAATGACAGGATCAGATGAAATCAAACCATAGACTCTTTGCTCCTTATAGACCTGGCCTGGCTCAGGGAGCTGGCAGAGCTCCTCGATGCCACCTACTTGGCCTTCCTCTTGCCAAGTGGGTGCACATGCTGTAAAGCAGAAACCTCAGTTAAGCTCATCACCTGTGAACGGGGTGTTCTGAGTCCTAGGAGGCTGGTGGCCAGCAGAGGCAGTGTCATCTCTCACCCCGAATGGGGATGCCAGCTTGTCCAAGGCAGGCGGCTCCGCGATCAAGGAGTCAAAGTTGTCCTCCTCCTCTTCCAGTGCCTTCCTCTCCTCCTCGGCTTTGCTGCTTACCTCCTGCTCCTGCTCCACCGTGAGCAGCAAGGGATCAACAGAGGAGAAATCTGCTTCCATCAAGCCCTCGGGGACGGAATCCAGCTCTTTGATGATCTGGTCATACTGGGCGAGGAGATCTCCTCCATTTGGGTTCTCGGTTGTGGGGTGCTGGGCAATGAGATCTCCCCCTTCTGAGCTCAGGGCAATGGGGTCCTGGACAATGAGAACTTCACCCTCTGGACTCACTGACATAGGATGTTGGGCAATGAGATCTTCGCCATCTGGGCCCACAGCTGTGGGGTGCTGGGCTGTGAGATCTTCTCCCTCTGGGCCCAAGGCCATGGGGTGCTGGGTAATGAGATTTTTATCCTTTGGGCCTGCAGCATCGGGGTGTGTCTGGGGCTCAGCCTCAGTGATAGAGGCTGCTAACTCCACATTGCACCCAGATGCTCCTTCAGGTCCCATCTCCATGGCCTCATTTGGTGACAGGTCTGAAGGGTCACTCTGGTCCTCTTCCCCTAACCCTGCTTCTGGAGGGGGGCTGGACAAAGGGCCATTGTCAGTGGCAGGGCCTGGTGGCGGGGGCACAGCAGTTTCCTGCACATCCTTCTGAGCACACAACCTGTACACCATCACGTCATCCTGGAAGTCCGACTCCTCGATGTAGGCGCCCCTGAAAAGCAGAAGGGCATTCCTCTTCAGCTCCTGAATGTGCTTGGGGGGCTCCACTGGGGCTGGGGGGGCAGGAGGCTCCGGCTGGTCGGCCGGAGTTCCAGAAGACATGCCCGCGTCATAGCTGTCATCCCACTCCAGCTCGGTGTGGGCCTTGTCCTTGCGGGGTGCTGGGCAGGCCTCGGAGTTTCCCGGAGGCTGCTTCGAACGCCCTGCAGTGGCGCTGGCATCGGGCTTTGGGCTGTCACCGTCGTATCGGGCAGACCACACACGGCAGGCCCGCATACAGCGCAGGATGCTCGTGTGCGCCTCCCACAGGTACTGCAAGTAGCTGATGTCCAGGGCACGGCCATATTCCACGATGCAGGCGGCCGGGCCGCAGCTCCGCACTGGGGGCTCCTCCGAGAACCCTGTGGAAGAGACGTGTCAGAGGGTGGGGTGGGGGACAGGGTGTGGCTCGGGAGGCCGCTGTTACAACTCATCTACTCCTGACCTGGCTTCGGTCATTACAAGATTTCTTCTGTGTGGGGCCAGGGGTGATGTAGATGCCAGGCTCTAAACCTTCTTCAGGGGAACCCTAAGTGGAAGCATGTATTGGATGTGTTCAGTGAACGGTTTCTGGGTGTTGAAAAGTCACATTTGAGGGCTGGGGGGAGAAGGTCAGGTATTTTCTGGGCAAACACTGGCCATTCTAAACTCAGAGGCTGCCAGTTCTATATATGAAGTGGCTGTGCAAAGATCTGTGTTCAGGTTTTGATTTTTCCTTTAGAGAAAAAGAAACTCAAAGATGCACAAATCTCTACCATTTCTAAAATCCCTGCTTCAGAAGCAATTGCTTTATCCATGCAGGAGCACAGAGTCACTACGAGCACTCAGTTCCAAGGTACTTTCTTCAGATACAGAGGGAAAAACTAAGGCTAGGTGGCATAAAAGCACCCCATTAGGGCCACAGCTCACCTGCGAGTCACTTCACAGCAGCTGAAATGCAGGCGATGGCATCACACTTGCTTGTTTCTAGTCTCCCTGTCACCTATATCTCTGCCCTGCTGGGCCAGAAGGACTCTTTAAGGAGACCTGTTTCCAGGTGAGCAGCATAAGTGCGATTCATTTTCACAGCTATACCCCCTAAGAGGCTCTCTTTCTTAAAATAGCCACTTTAAATAAAATGACAAAAAATAAACATGACACAATCCCTGGTGATAGTTTTGTAGCACTAAGTGCCAGAAAGTCTTCCAAAAGCGCGCACGCGCACGTGTTTACTTCTGACTCTGTACTCAAGTATTGCCATTGACTAGAGGAACAAATGGAGTGCTGCAATTAAACCCAGGTCAGCTACAAAGGAAGTTCCTGTCTGCTGTACTTTCACTTGGGCACTGTAGTAAAAATTTTATTTATTTTTATTTATTTTTATTTTGGGCATTTGGGCCACACCCAGGGCACTCAGTGGTTATTCCTGCCTCTACACTCAGAAATCACTCCTGGCAGATTCAGGGTTCCATATGGGATCCAGGGATCAAACCCGGGTCTATTCTGGGTTGGTTACATGCAAGGCAAATGCCTTACTGCTATGGTTCTAGCTCCAGTAAAATTTTATTAAGGGAATATGTTAAGGGAGGAAGAGAAGAGGAGGAAGAGAGAAAGGGGGGTGTATAAGAGATGAGAACTTTTCCAGAGTGGAGAGTGCCAAGAACACCCCTTAAAGCAGGAGGAACTCCTTGGCTGAGATGAGGAGAGCCCAGCATGGGGTGCTCCTTTCGACTGTCCTCACACCCCAACTCTTTGAGGTAGGGTCTACATTATAGATGAGAGTCGAGTGGTGGAAGCGGTATAGAAATCTGTATGCCTTAAACTCAGTCAGAAATCACTCTGGAAAATTACCGGTGCCTTAATTTAAAAACATTTTTGTGAATGTTTAAAAAACGTTTTAAAAAAATGTTTAGATTTTGTTCTGGAAGGAGCCCAGTGAAGATTCCAAACCTTGGCTCAACCCATCCCCGCTCCCTCCTCCCTCTGTGCTGAGTCCACATCCCAGGGCTCCAGCTTCGGAGGGTGGGCGCTGAGCATCTGCCAGCCCTTCACCCTGCTCCTTGAGAAGAAAGGCTGGTGGGTGTTTTCCTTTTTGAACTCAATATGCATTAGAGGTCCGGGGTCATCCCTGAGGGTGAGACTTGCTGCCTTCTGCCCCTTTCCCAGAGGGCAAGTTGAGGCCCTTCTCTACAAGGAAGCTCCTACCTGCGCTCTCCTGTGAGCACCTGGACCAGAGAATATAATCCCGCTCCTGGTTGCCCAGTGTCACGGTGATCCCACTGGAACAGCAGACCGGGGTGAGCGCGAGCAGCCTGGCGGCGGACACAGAGTAGCAGTCTCTCTCCTTTACGGCCCACCTCTGGCTCAGCATCATGTGGTTGCAAGGAATCAGGTACCTGCAAGGACAAAGGGAGTCTGGTACCTCAGTTTCCCCACTGCCAACACCCTTCAACCCTGCCCTTCACCATGCTCAGTCTCACAGTGCTAGCAGCACCAAAGTTCCAGCTGTCCCAGTCTCCATATGTGGCATCCTAGGAGGAAGGGGGGGGGCTCACAGTGAAAAAACTCATTCTGAGAGGGTCTCTGTGGGGATCAGAAGCACAACTGGAGGGACCAGGGGGCATGGAAAGGGCATGTTCTTCAGCACCCCTGCACTCATGGGGATTGTACCCAGAACTCAGCACCCCACATCCCTGCAAGCAGGAGGACCCATCCCTCTGCACTCCTGCACTAAGGAGGACCCATACCTTTGTTTCCCTACTCTATGGATGAAAGCACTCCCTCCCTTGCACACCTTGCATACAAAACTCAGCCCCTACATCCCTGCATTCAGGAGGACCAAAAGCCCTGCATCCCTACACTAAGAAGAACCTAGACCTCTGCACCTATGCTCTCAGGAGGACCTAAACCCCTATATCCCTGCACTTGAGGACCCAAGGCTCACACCACTGTGCTCATAAGGACCCAGCCTCCCACACCTCTTCACTCTGGAGGACTCAGCCCCTTGCACCCCTGTACTTAAAAAGACCCATTAGGGACAAGAATGAGGCAGCACCAGCCATTGGACTCTGGTGGCCACAGATTAGACCCCTACTATGGAGTCCCAGGGGGTAACAGCTGATGCCCTGTCAGGGACAGGGGTCTCAGGTGAAGAATGACTCTGATCCCCATCCCAGAAGCTAGGCTGAGGGAAGCTGGGATTACATAAGATGCATTATAGCTCTATTTCTGTCATTAATTATTCAAGAATAAACTGCTTTGAATGCTTTTATATACCACAAAAACTCAATGACTACTTGCAGATTCAGCCAAGCATATTTCATGATTTAATTCCATATACATAGATTTCCACTCTTTGTTTGAAATATTAAAAAAAGAACACTGGATCAAATCTAATAAAAGTATTTATCAAATATCACCAGTGGGATAGCTTAAAATTACATTAGAATAAAGAGTTATTGGAAATTTGCAACTCTGCAAGTTTGTGTTTTCAGTGGAAACCAAGAACTTTCTTCTGAGCAAATCAGAGAGAGAGAGAGAGGGAGGAGAGAGAGAGAGAGAGAGAGAGAGAGAGAGAGAGAGAGAGAAGGAGGGAGGGAGGGAGAAAGGGAGAAAGGGAGAGAGAGAAGGAGGGAGGGAGGGAGGGAGAAAGGGAGAGAGAGGGAGAGAGAGAGAGAGAGAGAGAGAGAGAGAGAGAGAGAGAGAGAGAGAGTTAGAGATCCAATACTGGCTACAGGAGATGGTCTATGAAACTGGAAATGGGGAAAAGTCTTTGCGAATGAATTACCCTCCTGTATTCAAAGCAGCACTTCTACTATGCCTTTAAAATAAAGGATGATCCCAGAGGAACGAGGAGAAACCGACATTGACCCCTGTCTTTCCATTAATTACAGGGAAGGATGAGGACAGGAAGAATGGCCGAAGCTCTCTAGATGTCAAAAATAAAAATGAAGTAGCTGTTGATAGTGAAAGATGCACATAAGAATTCCGCACAGGTATCTGTCATCAGGCTATCTTTTTCATTTATCCCAACTTACATTGTTTAGGGACTCTGTTTAAATTCAGGAAGCGGTAAAAAGAATCAAAGGCTCATAAATATGATTTTAAAGACCCAAATTACTCAAAGCCATCCCATAATATAGAAGGAAAAAGAAACCCTGCCCTCCCCTTATTCATTACTGTTCCAGCCCTCTGCAGCCAGAGTCTGTTTGCTATTTTCCTCGATATCACTCATTAAAATAAATCATCATCATTCTGAAACAATTCCCTGACAACCAATCAATAACAAAGTAGATAGACTGCCTGTTACCATGCTGACAAACTAGCAAAACAGAAGAGGGAAGAAAAATGAAAGAACCCAAGTGCTTTTTATATGCTGCTGATAACAGCCTCCAGAGTGCACCAAGAGGCAAAAATCTAGGCAGCAATGTGAGAATTTCAAAAAGATTGTTTTCAGGGGGGGGGGGCTGACCCTGTTTCTTCTGTTCTTACTTAGGCTGACTTGCTCAGCCTCTGCCCGCTCTCCTGGAGACTGACTTCCTAGACCAAAGGGAAAGCTCGATGACACACTGTCACTCTGTCTTGCTGCAACAGGCAATGCAGACCCTATAGGACAATAGGATAGCTCCCTAACCTGGTCATTCAGAAATGGCCATCTGATAGTAAGAATAAAACTCCACCTGCACTAGAATACTGGCCCCTGGCTGGGATCTGTCCTCTTGCCACTCCCAGCATCCCTGCCTGCCTGCCCTTGGCCCATGCTATGCCACAACCCCAGCAGACAATTTCTCACTGCCAGCACCTCTCGCCTTGGGGTGCCTTCTTTTAACTGCTCCTCTGACATTTCTCTAAATTAAAGAAACAGTCTGGTTACAATGGGATAAAGGCTTTGAAATGTCAATATTTAAGAGTATTGTGATACTTAAGAGTATCCACAGGCCAGAAATGCCTAGCAGACACCCAACCTGACCTGAGTTTGATGTCAGGCACTGCATGGTCCCTGAGCACTGCTGGGGGGGAACTCTGGTGGCCTCAACCACGACTGAGGGGAATCTCCCCTACCCCTGTCATTTCAGGGAGGGTCTGGGCAGCATCAGCATAATTGTATCCTTGGGGTCTTGAGCCCAGGCTTCCATCCCATTAGCTGAGAATCACCAGTGGGCTCCCTTTTGACCAAACAAAATAAAACAATAAAAACAGCAACAAAAGAAGAAAATATTTGGGCTCCAATAAAAACTGATCTAATTATTTATCACATAACAACTTCATTAAAAAGATTCACATAATCTTCACTGCTCTGTTGCCTCTCAGACCTACCAGTTTATCATGCACATTCGAATGGCTCCAGGGCAACAACACAAAGGATGTGAATTAATTTGACATCCCTTAAAATAAAGCTTAAATGACCAGAAGAACAAGGATTTCACACTGCCTTCTGCTTTGCACAGACTATGAATCAGAAAAGAGGGTCTTATTAGTTTAAAAGATGCTTTCTGAGAGATAAAATGGTGGGTAGGGTTCTTGCCTTGCATCCCTGACATCCTGGTTCCATCCCTGACATCCCACATGTTCTCCAGAACTCACCACAGGACTAATCCCTGAGCACCACCAAGTGTGGCCCCAAAACAAAACAAAAACCTCCTAAAATACACTTTCTGAAAAGTTTCCCTACTTTAAATGTGCAGTGTTTCAAAACATTCCCACAAATATAATGCCACCAATCCTTTGCCAAAAAGTGTGAGGCAGCCAATTCCAAAATCTCAACAAACCCCGTGAGGTAGCAGCTGGTCACATCTTCTCTTGATCCAGCAATGTTGAGAACTGAACTCAGGACCCTACACAGAAAGGCAGATGCTTTGTTCTGGCAATGCTAAGAACTGACTTCAGAGTCTCACATGTAAAGGCAAATGCTGCACCACTGGGAAGATCCTGGACCCCTGGGCATGTCAGCTCCCATCCTTCCCACTTCCACTGTTCAGAGCCTTATTTTTACTGTTTTTGACAAAGGGCTACATGCAGAAACACTGGGGAAGTTTGGGTCAGTTCTGAATGATGTGTGGGTCCCAAACTGCTCAGAACTATGAGGGTTGTAGTCCAAAGGAATGGAGGGCCATTGTGGTTTAGGGATCAAACTCAGGGCCTCACATGTGCACAACATGTGCTCTGCCACTGTCAGCCACATCCTGGACCCAGTTTTCATATTTTTTCTCTTATTTCTTTCTGTTGCAAACCTAACTTTTACCTTCTAGCTCATTGATTTTCTTTCAATTTGCCTTATATATTATTTGCCCCTAATGCTTAACTTTTCATTTTAATTATTTTGTTTGTTTGTTTTTACTTTTAAGAGCTATATTTGATTCTTCTTCAAGTCTGCCAGTCCTTTTAAACTGGTCATGTGAACACTTACTTTTGACTAACAGAAACTACACATACTGACAAGGATGAGAAATCATGATAAGTTATTGGTAGGCATGTAAAATGTTGCTGCTGGCATGGAAAACAGCTTGCAAAATAATACAAAATTATCGTAGATTCCTACCATTGCACTTCTGGATACACACACTCAATGTACTGTCTGCAGAATTTTGAAGGCATGATCATAACCCTTCATAGGCTCAAGACAGCTGGCTCTGATATGATCTTAGCCCCAAATGAGCACCCAAAGGTGACTGGATAAAGTGAAGGGCACATGAGCAGTGATGGATTGCTCAGTCTTATAGGAAGGACATTGGGGACACCAGCCATAGTGTGGCTGGACCCCAAGGACAGTGTAAAGGAAAGAGTCACAGCCACGAGGCAAATTGAGGGTGAGGTTCAGGGTACAGGAGCGGGAGTCCTAGAGAGGAGACTATGGGTCATGGGCTACTTAGTCTGTTTCTCCCAGCAAGGATGGCCAGGGAGGCTGTTATAGCCTCAAGTACAAGTGGAATGAGGCTCTGTTTGTTCACTTAAGACAGTGGATTTCCAGGGGCCTTTGAGTGATTTTTCTAAAAAGGGGGGTCCACATAAATCGATCTATGGATCCAGGCAATGGTTTTGCCAGGTAAAAACAGCATGGGTGGGCCCAGGGCTGCAGACAAGGAACTGAGTCAACAGTTGGTCCCTCATGCTGGTCAGTCATGAGGATTTTATTCAAGAGTCTGTGCTGTGAGATGTGAACTCTGTGATGAAGGGAGCAATAACTATTTAGGGAGACACCAGTCTTTTCTGTGTAGGTGGGCTGCATTCTGGTATCAGTGCAGTTCCTCCTTTCTGGTTTCCAGGCAGGGAAGAATGAGAAACAGAGAAATTGCTCCCCTGAAGGGAATCAGTGATGGGCAGAAGGCAGCAAAGTTCCAGCTCCTGGTACCATGTGAGCACAGCTGTGCTGTTTCTGGGTCCCTCAGGCCCACCAGAACTCAGGCAATGCCCACCACACATGTTCTAGAGTCCCATCTCAGCATCTTCACATGCTAATATTTTAACCCAAAGCTGGTTAGGGTGATCTCCTGCTTAGAGTACGGGTCTGTGTTCTAACCAGAGCCCTTGGGTCTCACACCTCCGAGGGTAGTTCATAGTAACAGACAGGGCTTTGCCAGGGGACCCAAGGGCATGACATGCTCACCCACAGTGGTACACTACAACAAGCTTGCCCACCTAGGGTTCCCATCCTCTGTCCTAAGTCTGGAAGCTCTGCAGCACCTGCACAGGACCAGATTTGGAGGTGTACGGGAGGAAAAGATCATCCCCAGCTCTCAAAGGGAATTCAACACTGAACATCAGGTTTCCCCAGGTGGGAGGCCCAAGCTGGGTCTGGCCTCAGCAAAGGCTGTAGCAAGCTGCTCTGACAGGCTCAAAAGCCTTCTGTCAGCTCAGCTCCAATAATCCTGTCAGGGCAAAGACCCAGTGCAGGCCCCCAGACAACCCAGGAGACTCCTCAATGGCTGGATTTGTTCTCTGCTCCTGCTGAAACATTAGTTACTGATGACCTGATCCAAAGTCTGAAAAATCCACACGCTCCTTTAAACTCTGAAGAGCAATAAGTGATGGTTTAGCAGAAACCCAGGACAGAGCAGAGCCGGCTCACAGCTGGGGATGGGCTAGTAGTTGGCCTTGGAAGTGGAAGGCCTGGGTTCGATCCTTGTATCACAAGGTCCCCTGGAGCTGCATAGGAAGGGAAACCCCAGAGTGGAGAATAGTCCCCAACTATTTCTGGTGTACCCCCCAAGCAAGCAACTGGGCCAGACTGCCAACCCCTCTCCAGCCTGCTGCTGCTACCCACTGTGGCTCATTTGCAGGGGGCCCAGTTACCCCGAAGCACATAAACTAGCACCCTCAAGTCACTTTGCTCGTCCCAATACAGCTGTGCCTGTGGCCCCTGCATCTGTCACCACCCAGCTAACTCTGCCTAAACCCCCAGTTCTGACTTAGCACATCCATCCAGAGAAGCCTGAGAACACACGTTCCTATGTAGCTACTGGGTGGCACTGCTGCTCTATCCCCGCCCCCCCCCCCCTTATCCTCATAACCCTCAAAGTCCAAAGCTGTGTTCAAAAACCCAACACAGACTACAGATATGGTACAGGGGTTAAGGCACAGGCTCTGTGCCATGAATGACCACCAAGCACAGAACCTGGGGAAATTCCAGCATCCCTGGATGTGTCCCCAGCTCACCCACACACACACACCCCGGACAAAAACAAAAACTAGACTCCAGAGGCCACCCCAGTCTCCCTCTGTTTCCCTAGGTGTCTGCATCCTCCAATTTTATTTCCAAGGGCAGAGCACTAAGCCCAACTGTGTGTGTGTGTGTGTGTGAGTGGGGGGGGGGGTCCTGCCAGAGGCCCCGCCCCATTGTTCCCTTTATCTTTCTGCCCCAGGAGGGAAGCAGAGAGGGGAGCAGCAGGGCTGACTGAAAATCCAGAGGCCACCCACAGGCTGAAGGAAGAAGCCTCACTGAGCCCAGGGGTTGGTGCTCCTGAGTGTCCCCACAAACGACCAAATTAATGCTTGTTGGCAGCCCTGGCTCCCACCTGCAGCCACCTCTGTGTCCTTGACCCTGGTGCTTCTGCCAGACACACCTCTTCCTCCCAGCCTTTAAGTGGCTTTCAAGACTTCAATTCCTTGTCCTATTCCTGTTGCACTGTCTTGAGAAAGGGCCTCTAAGCCCATCCTGAATCTCATCCACAGTCCTCACTGGAATGAACTGCGAAGAGCAGGAACAATCCAATAGCAAAGTCATCTGCTACTGAAAGAGCTGTTTTCTTATTCCATGGGCCACTTCGGAGAAAATCATTCCAGCACAGACCTGAAAAGGTCTCAGTACACTTCTGAATGTTTCCAGGAGCTACATTATCAGAGAGGGCCTTGGGTTCCCTACCCTAGTTTTAATAGTAAAATTAACATTAACCTTGGGAAATAATGCAGAAAGGAAGTCTGCATTTCTTGAGGACTCTCTTCCTTGGAAGCATGACCCTGACGCAGCTAACATTACTGGAGAGAAATACAATGGCAACAGCTTTAGAGTAAGCTTTTGATTAAAGCCAACAAAAGGTGGCAACTCACCTTAGAACTAGTTGTAACATCACATCTTCACAGTGCAAACCGATGAGGGTTCTGAATAACGCCAGGGACACCACGCACAGCTGAGAAGGCAATGAACATGCATTCGAGTTATGAACGGAAGGAAGGAGTGCGTCTCCTGACAGATGGTAAATAAGTCAGAGTTACAAAATAAAACGGCCTTCTTTTCTTTACAGCACTTTTGATAAGAACATGCTCTGCCAGAGAGAACATGGACTCGGGCTCTGAGCTCTCCTGCAGGATTTGATTCAAAAGGCCGGGCCTGGAATTCTGCCATTACACAGGATTAGGCTCCTACCTGTGCCTGTTTCCAATATTTGGTAAGCTAAATACACACACACACACACACACATATACACACACACAGAAAATTTAATGTACATTATATACGCACAATCTACAGGAACATACCCTACAGCCACACCAACTCTCCCCACTAAAGCTCCTCTCTAGCCTGGAAAAAGAATCTTTTGGATTCCTTTTCCTGTAGTGAAGAGGGAAAGTGTTTATCAACTTTTCTACAAAGTCCATTTTTAAATGCCGATATCCAAGCCACCTGATTTCCAAAGCAGGAAAGATAAACAGACAAATAGAGAAGATTACTGGAAGTATGTTATAAAAATGATCGTGGCCTTTTTAGGACATAAGCTTTTACCATTTTAGGTTTTTTGACCACGCCTGGTTTTGCTCAGGGCTTATTCCTGGCTCTGAACTCAAGGATCAGTTCTGGTAGGTTTGAGGAATCATCTGGGGTGCTAGGAACCCAGGTCAGGCATGTGCAAGGCAAGTGGCCTACCTGCTGTACTATTGCTCCAGTCTCATCATTCTATCTGGAGACTTAAGTCACTTTAAGCTCTCATTCTTTGCACAGTGTCCGTCTGCATTCAGGAAGAAATAGCTTTAAATCTGGTCAATAAAATCCATGATGGGTTATAAGAAACTACCATCATGCACTGGCCCAGAGCACTCTTATACTCACAGGAGGCATCTACTTGGACTTACCAGAAGGACCATCTCCATCCCATCCATCTTGCCTTGCACATGCTAATCTTGCATATATAAAAGCCTTATTAGTTTGGGTGTTCCTTCTGGTAGGGAGGCACACCCAGTTGTGCTCAGAATCACTTCGTGAGATGCTGGGGGACCATGTACAGTATCAGGGATCAAACTTGGGACAGCTGCATGTGAGTTCTTATCCATTGTACTATTGTTCCAATCCCTGGAAAGCCTTTCTTTGCCTCCTGATCAGGCCACCATCAGCTAATTCTTCAAAATGCAGCCAAGTCTTTGATTACTCTGGGCCCTCGTCCTCCCAGTATCTTCCTTTCTAGTCTCAGCCTCAGACCAGAGTACTCCCTAAGTATGATAGACACGACTGCAAATTCACCTCAGTGTACCTACTTTTGTTATGGAGTTAGACACATTCTTTAGTTTATGTATGAGTAACTTATCACATGTAATTGGCAAACTTTTCCTCTTATTTCACCTAATGGTACCCTCTGCAAAGCACAAAGATTTTCAGTTATTTCTACTGCCTCTTGGAAGTTTCTATTACTATATTTTCTATTTTGTGAAGTAGTGCCAGGAGTATGTGTGCTTGTAGATTCTGCCCATTTCACCTAAGCTCTCCTATAGTTTGGAATATAATTTTCATAGTATTCTCCCATAAGCCTTCTTAAAATTTGTATAAGGTCAGTATTATGTTTTATAAAAATTAAAATAATATTTTATTTTGTTTGGGGGCCACACCTGTAAGTGCTCAGGTGTTATTCCTAACTCAGGGGACCATACAGGATGCCAGGGATTGAACACAAGTTGGCCATGTGCAAGGCAAACATGTTGCTTGCTATACTATCATTCCAACCCCCTTAAATATTTATTTTTAATAAAATAACATGGCATATAATTTTTCATAGTATTTACTTGTAATCCCTTTTTATTTCTGTAAGGTTAACAGTAATTTTTTGTTTTTGTTTTGTTTTTAGGTCAGACCTGGTAGCGCTCAGGGGTTACTACTGGCTCTACACTCAGAAATCGCTCCTGGCAGGTGCAGGGGACATATGGGATGCCGGGATTCGAACCACCATCCTTCTGATGCAAGGCAAACATCCTACCTCCATGCTATTTCTCCGGCCCCTACAGTAATATTTTATTTTTAGGAAAAGGGTTATTTTTAACTAAAAGTAGTACTATTTTGTATTTCTGTAAGGTCAACAGTAATTAAAAATCCTCTTTTTCCTGAGTTTAATCATATCTGTCCTCTCACTTTTTCATTAATCTAGTTCAGATGTTTCTAAACGTATTTGGTTACCACCCATTTGAAACAAAAAAATCAGTGTCCCCTTAGAAATCCATCTTCTTTAAGTGAAGAAACAGAATGTCCACCCAGTTGTAACCCCCTCGATCCCCCCAGTCATGGTTCTAGAGACCCCTAAAGATGGTCCTCAGTCACTTTGGAAAAGTGTTGTAGCTAAAAGTATTTGAATTGTTTTTCTTTTCTTTTCCAGCATCACTCAGGGATTAATTACTCCTGCCTCTGTGCTCAGGAATCACTCATGGCAGGCTCAGAGAGCCATACAGAATGCCAAGGAACAAATCCAAGTCAGCTATGTGCAAGGCAAACTCTTTACCCGCTAGGCTATCACTCTGGCCCCCAATTTTTGTCACCTTTTTCAAAGAACAGATTTTTGGTTTTGTTCATTCTCCCTGCTGTTTTTCTAATCCCTATGCCAATAATGTCTATTACTGGGGCCGGAGAGATAGCACAGCGGCGTTTGCCTTGCAAGCAGCCAATGCAGGGCCCAAGGTGGTTGGTTCAAATCCCAGCGTCCCATATGGTCCCCCATGCCTGCCAGGAGCTATTTCTGAGCAGATAGCCAGGAGTAATTCCTGAGCACAGCTCGGTGTGGCCCAAAAACCAAAAAAAAAAATAAAAATAAAAATAATGTCTATTACTGCCCTACATTTTCTCTTTTTTCCCTGTTGTTTTGAGTTTGATTTCCGTTTTCCAGGGTCTGAAAGGGGAAGTTTAGGTTATGGCTTTGTTACTCTTGATTTTTTTTTGTAGGTGGTTAAAATGATGAATTGCTCTCTAATAAATGCTATTACTACATTTAATAAATGTTGATATGTTGTATTTTCATTCCTACTTACTTAATGCATCATCTTATTTCCCTTGTGACCCATTGATTACAATGTTGTTTATTTCCATGTATGGTGAATTTTCTTTCTGTCAATAGTATTTCGGTTCACACCAATGCAAATAGAAAATATACCTTAAATGATTTCAATGTTTTTATTTCTTTGGAGTGGGGGAGAAATACTTTATGCAGCTTCTTCAAAAAGTAAATTCCAGCACTTTGACAGCTCACAGTGCTCCTTGAAATTCTCTGAATGGTTCTCAAGAACCATTTGATTCTTGCCAGTGAGATCAGGTGGACTCTCACAACCACCCCAGTGATGTGGTGCTGAGGGACCCCAGAGTTATGCTGGAGGTGCCTTGGAGACCACACAGTGCTGGGGATTGGATCCAAACCCAGAGCCTAGCATATTCAAGATGTAAAGTCCGGGGGGCCGGAGAGATAGCATGGAGGTAAGGCGTTTGCCTTTCATGCAGGAGGTCATCGGTTCGAATCCCGGTGCCCCATATGGTCCCCTGTGCCTGCCAGGAGCAATTTCTGAGCCTGGAGCCAGGAATAACCCCTGAGCACTGCCGGGTGTGACCCAAAAACCAAAAAAAAAAAAAAAAAAAAAAAAAGATGTAAAGTCCAGTATCTATGACAGTTGAATGTTCAGATATGTCAGAGGCCAGAACACAATGAAGTTTGTGTGTCTGTCATAAAGAATGCTCCCTGAGCACTAGAGAAGAATGGATCTACTGCAACTGTGGGGCCGAGAAGTCTACAAACTTTGCCTAGGGTGTAACTCAAATCTCTTATTTCCTTTTCTGACTTGTAGTCATTCTATCTATTATGGAGGGTAAATAATTGAAGTACTGGACAACTTTAGATATGCCTAGCACACTGCTGTCCCCAGAACCCTGTATGGTCCCCAAACCCTGCTAGGAGTGATCCTTGAGAACAGAGCCAGGAGTAAGCCCTGAGCCATGGTGGGTGTGGTTCAACCAAACAAAGTCACCTCCGGTGATTAAAGCCACCTTGGTGATTATTCCTATAGCCACTGCAGCTCTATTTTGGTCATTCTTTTCATAAGGTTTCCCCTTTATTTTAACTTTCATGCTGCAGGTATCTTTAAATTTAAAGTGTTTCTCCCACAGGGCCAGCGTGATAGATGGTAGGGTAGGTAGAGTGTGTGCCTTGCATAACTTTGAGCAATGACCCCCAGACCCCAAAAAAGAATAAAGAAAGATTCCCTTTATATTATAGCAATAGTATAGCAGGTAGGATGGTAGGAGGCTAGCCTTGCATGCAGTTCACCCAGGTACAATATCCAGCAGCCCATATTGTCTCCCAAGTACTGCCAGAAGTAAGCATGATTGCAGAATCAGGAGCAACTAATCTTTGAGCCCCAGAATAAAACAACAAATAAAAAAAATGCTTCTCCCACAGAGTGCTGGACTTCATTTTTTTCTCCAGTCTAATGAACTTTGTCTATTGAAATTTATAAATCTATTCTATAATATAGTCAATGTCCCTGATGCTGTATTCAACCTATTTAAACATTCGATTGTTTACATGATTGCTGGATTTATTCTGCTTCTTTGTTTTTAATGGCTCATGCTTTATTGACACCCTAGTTGTCTTTTACTGTCTCTGCATTGGTATAACATTTTCATTCTTCTAATGATTTTTCATCATATTCCCTAAGTTATTTTATTAGTGGCTGTTCAAGCCTTACCACTTTTTACATCCCAACTTTTAAGATTCTACTTCAGATTTATAAATAAGTGAAATACAAAAAACCACTCGGCTATAGCTCTATCCCTTCTTCCTTGCTATACATACTACAGCTATTACAAACTCAATGCAATACATTGTTAGACTGCTAGTAGTTTTTCCCCCAAATAATAGTTTCATGTTTGAGGAGATCTGTGATAGAGGATGCTAGTAATACCAAAGGGTTTTCAAAGTGAATAAGAGCTCTGAATTAAGGGATGAATCCCTACATTCACAACCATGCAGACTCCCTTTCACAGCATGTGTGGACAGGAAGATGAACTCTGAGCCCAGACATGATACAGTGTGGCTCCTTGGATCTTTCTGTGTGTAAGCCCATTGCACCCATAATGCTGCCACCTCTGGGGGCATTCTGCTAGTTCTACTGATAAAAGTACCAATGAAGAGCCACTGAGAAAAAAAATGTCCTGGGAAAGATAGTCAGTGCTTATTGACAAGGGGATCCTGGCAGCAAAATGCACCTTGTTCATCCCATCCAAAAGTAATGGCTAGGGACCAGAGAGATAGCACAGTGGCGTTTGCCTCGCAAGCAGCCGATCCAGGACCAAAGGTGCTTGGTTTGAATCCCGGTGTCCCATATGGTCCCCCGTGCCTGCCAGGAGCTATTTCTGAGCAGACAGCCAAGAGTAACCCCTGAGCACCGCCGGGTGTGGCCCAAAAAAACAAAAACAAACAAACAAACAAACAAAAAAAGGTAATGGCTACAAGAAAAACAAAAGAAAAAGGAAAGAGAAAAGGGAATATTGACCTGTCAAACCCCACCAAAAAGTGCTCAGGTGGAAACCCCACCCCACTCACCCGGAAGGGTGTGTTGATTCTGCTGGTGAGCGTGTCCAGGATGTGGACGTTCTCATGCTGGTGCAGCAGGATGAAGCGCAGGAAGATCTGCAGGAGGGCTGGCTCGGAGATGCTGCGCAGAAAAAGGTCCAGGTATGCTGTGGTGGTCATGACCTCCTCCACTGTCACCTGCGGTCAATGACAGAGCAGAGGGAGC
Source organism: Suncus etruscus (assembly GCF_024139225.1). NCBI lineage: Eukaryota > Metazoa > Chordata > Mammalia > Eulipotyphla > Soricidae > Suncus > Suncus etruscus. Next base: position 110,869,865 of record NC_064850.1, read on the forward strand.
ACAGTGAACACCCCTCAGGGATCCAGCTTCTGCCTCCCCCATGACCCTGTGAAGGCAAAAACACACCTGCCCCTGGAACCCCTTCAGAGGAGGCACTGAACCCTAACAACTTCCACCCTTCTTCAGGCCACTTCTGCCCTTTAACTCAGCCATGGGAAGCCGAGAAAGAAAGACACAGTTCAGAGATTCTGCACCTCTAATTTCGAAAAGTCATAAAGATTTAAGTGTGTCATCAGAATGGGGAAAAAATAATGGAAAGTCTTTACATGGTCAGTAAAGGACTAATTAGAAAGCTCACTATAACCTATGTCTCTGTTGAGTCACTCCACTAATATTTATTGGATCTTTCTGTGTGCAATGAGCTAGAAGCATAGAACCTATTTCCTGGGGCTGGAGCAGTGGCGCAGTGGTAGAATATTTGCCTTGTATACGGCTGACCTAGGACAAACCATGCATGGTTCCATTCCCTGGCATCCCATATGGTCCCCCAAGCCAGGAGCGATTTCTGAGCACATAGCCAGGAGTAACCCCTGAGCATCATCAGGTGTGGCCCCCCCAAAAAATCCTGTCCAATGGGGAGACAGTGATGCATGATGGAACAAATAAAATAACAAAGCAATCACTGGGAAGTAAGAGGAACAATCTGCCAGATACTGAGACAGCAAGTTGGGAAGTTGTAAATCAAATCTCTAGAACTGGAGAGTTAAGCATCCTTTTTTAAAGTGTTATAACAGCTTACTACTTAATTAAGTCACTGTGAATTTTATATTACAAATTAATACTTTCTACGTCGTATGATTTGTTTCATGCAGAAATGGATCTGTCTTTCAGAGAAAGAATGGTTGAATCTTTCTAAGAACTGATGATTTGGTACTTACAGCATCAAAATTTTAATGTTATGAATTTTAATTGGGAGTATGTTAAGAGTGCAAATATATGTTGGTGTCTTTCTAAAAACAGAACAAAACCTCTCCAGATGCACCAGCTTTACAATCTAGAGAACAGAAATACTCAAACTTAATGCACATCAACTTCTAGGAACACAATTCTAAGGTCCAGATGATACCAACCCCGGAGTCTGGAAATCAAAGACTCTCCTGCACTAAGGCCGACATACTTGATGCTAAAGGAAACAGATGGCGATACTTTGAGTGATCGCATCTTCCGTTTTCCAGTTTCCCATTTTCTTTCTGGCTCCTTTTAGAAGTGTTAACTGTCAATTTATCATACTGCACTGGGTCCCTGTATTTTCTAAGACATTTCTCTTCTTTAGTTTTCTAGTTTTAAAACACACACATCAGTTTAGAATCTAGTTCTGCAAATCCATTGCCTATGAGGAGCTGGGCCTTGTTGGCTACATCTGTGCATAAAGGACTTCATCTATGTTGCCACATGTCCTGGTTCTTAGCCATATTCTAGAGAGGAGCAGATAGAACCCCCCTCTCTACAGAGAGAAAATATGGCTGGATTGCTTCAGTCTGCTTCCTTGATCCTGAGTGAGATGTGTTTCCCAAGGACCCAGAGAGGCCCTGAGGGATCTGAGTGTGGGGCCAGAGGACAACCTCCAGCCCCTCCAGTTCTGCATCCTCAACCTTCACTGCACCCTCAACCTTCAACAGCCACCATATCCTCTTTGAAGAGTTCTGGGAGCCCAAACACAGCTGAAGCAACAGCATTGACCACTTGGGCTCTGAACTACCTGGAGAAGTCTATGCTGCTTCCCTGCATCTGAGCCATCTTCCCACCTGTGCTCTGGGGCTCTCTGTGTCAGGCCAGGCTCTGTGCTGAGCTGCATACACTGGATTTTCTCTGCAACTTAAGAACAATGGACTAAGTTGAGTCCACAGAAGGCTTGGGACCACTTTCAGAATGACTGGCAGTCCCCAAATTGACATTTACCAGAACAGAGCTTTAAGTTATTTTTATAAAATCCAGGGCCACACACAGTAGTGCTCAGGGGGCAATTCCTGGCTCTCTGCACAGGAGTGACCTGTGTCCTCAGAGAATTCAAAGTTGGCTTTGCCACATGCAAGACAAGCATCGTATCCCCTGCACTATCCCTCTGGCCCCAGTTTAAAATAAGCTTTTGAGAATAAAGCTCCATTTGAGGAGCTTTAAGTTTGATTCTTCCCTCTTCTTTATGTATATTTTGAAAATCCCCGAGAGGGAAGGCAGTTTTTCTAAATTCCTGAAAATAAATTATGTCTAATCATTGGGCGCTCAGGAGAAATGGCCACAAAACCAAGCATAGAGTTCCCTTAGCTCAGACCCATCTTGTTGCTGCAAGGGCAGGTCCCAAGAGCAGATTCCAGGCAGAGTGTGGAGGCCAAAGGGCAAGTTCCCTTTCCCCAAAGTCCTGACACCCCAACTATCGAAGTCCAGTGAATCCTCCTGCACGCCCCCTCTGCAACCATGCCCACTGCTCAGTTTGTGTGTCCTGCATGGTTCTTAGAGCTGCCTCTGCACTGTGAATGCTGCATCTCTTCGCATTCTGCACCTCTACACATGATGCTAGAACTTTGTAAGCACAAAGGCTCAGCCATGAAATATTTAGACTCAATGTCTCTGTTTCTGGGCTGACATGAAAGGAGACATCAAACATTTGTTTACTACACTTAGGCTAGATAAATGAGAAGATTGTCTGGTTTTCTGTTTTGTTCTGTTGTTTTGTTGTTATTGTTGTTTTAAGAAATCAAACCTGTCATTTATAAGCTGAGATGATTTAAGAAAGTAACTGGAGGAGAGCATTTACATTACACGCTACACATTTTTAAAACCCTGATTCTATTAGGCTTCGAGTTTGAAAACTCTCTAAGTCAGGGTCACATTCACATTAAGCTAATACCCAATCCAGAGTGAGCTGGTTTCTCTTGTCTCACTCTCTCTTCCCTCCACTGTATTCTTACAGCCCTTGGAATCCTTTGATCCCAGAAAATCTTTTCCTGCACCATTATCTTATTTTCAGAGGGCCCCCCTAATCCCCCAAATAGGCAAACTCCTTAATGCAGATGAGACCCAGGCCTAAGTATGATCACCGGGAAGTTAAAAATGAACTACATGGGGAAGGCGGCTGTGCCAGGCAGAATCTCACACTGACATGTCTATAATGCTGCCAAGAGGAAAGATGCACAGGGCAGGATACACATACACAGGGCATCTCCTCGTCATGGCCCCAGTAAATGGGATCATCAGTCACTGATGTAAGTAGGACCTATTGCCTGACTTGGAGATGATTTCATTTACCTGTTCTAGAAAACTCTTCCTAGGAATCCTAGTAACTGTCTTCTTCTGTCTCTCTGCCTTAATGATTAAGCTAAAGGCATTTTTTACTAAAGGAAGACCCAAAAACAAGCATAACAACCATGGGAAGACTCAGCTCCTACCGTGGTGACTGTGATGGCCAAGCAGATACAGCTGAGGTCTAAACCACAGCCAGGGTCCAGATCCCTAACTATCCCACTATTAGCCTCATTGAGCCGAGCCTTCAGAAAAAGTCATCTCAGAGAGACAGCATGGATCTTAGTTAGGGGGCATGCCTTGCCTGTGCTAAGCTCCACTTTGATCTCTGACATCCCTTAGTGCTCTGAGCATGGCTGGGTGCAGCTTTGGATGCCCCTGAGCACCACTGAAGTAATGTGGGTAGTCCTGGTATTGCAGGACCTCCACATTGAATCATGAGCCTGGTGGGAGTGGACCCTGGGCTCCCTGAAGAACCACTGAGATACCCCTCTAAAATGTGGAGGGGCCCAGGAGACAGCACCAGGACCAGAACATGTGACTTGTATGCACTATGCCCCAAGTTCTCTCCCCAGTAGTGCATGGCCCATCCAGTATCACTAGGTATTGCCCTGGCATCCAGAACCTCTGGGCCCAATAGGTACCACATGGCTGGGTCCAAGCCAGAACCCACATGGCCAGGCCAGGTGTCTCTCAGAATGGCTCCACACACCTAGCATTGCTTTGTGCCCCAGGCCCATACCAAAACTAGGGTGGCGGGTGGAAATGGTGGCGTGCAGCCTAAATTCCCTGGTACTCCTCTACAGCTCAAACCCTTCCCACATGCAGGCTGGCACCAAGTGCAGCAGCCCATAGCCACAGGCGTGGAAGCACATTAGCTAGATGTGTGGCCTGGGAGTGGAGCTGAACACATGGACAGCCTGACCTTCCTGTAATCAGCTCTGTTCCGGCAGTTCCATTTGCATCTAAATTAGCACCCGGAATCCTCAGTAACGACAGGTTTATGTGTCCTGAAAAATAAATTCCCCATGAACTAATTGCTTTTTTCTGTGGTCCAGTCACACTGGAACAAATACCTGTCAGCCAGCCAGGTGTCAGGCCTTGGAGTGGGTGCCCATTGCCCCCTGGCCCAGTTAGAAGTCAGGCTTCCTTGACGCTCCCTTTTTGCAAGGCGGAGGCGACTGGCTGAGCACTGAGCTGTGAGTCCTTAGATGAGGGAAACAGCCAGGCCCTGCCCACTGAGATGAACCTGGGGGTAAGAAGGCAGGAGGAGGTTGAATCCCTGGCAAGCTGGGAACAAACACAGGCCAGAACTCTATTCTGGTGACCTCCAGAGATAGAACAAAGGACAGGCTGGTGGCCAAGGCAGCTCTGGGGGCTGCGGGCTGAGCTCAGCTCTCTGAGAACTCAAGACTCAGAAGATGCAAGCACAGAAGGGCAGATAAGACACCTGGTTCCCAGGGAGTGGGTTCCACTCTTTGCAGCCAAATATTCAGGACAAAATATGCCTGACACTTCCAGATCTGCAGAGTCCTACCATTGCTGATGCCATCGCCCTTCATACCTCCTTCTCCTCCATCTGGGCTGGGGTCCCACACTTCACTGACGGGGCTGTCAGAGGCAAGGGAGGTGAAAGCCCAAGTTTGGAAGCTTGGTGAGCTCTTGCACAAAAATATGTAGGAGGAGGAAATGGCAATGCTGGTTGATAGAAACTTTGGGTTAAGGAAAAGAGGTTAAATATGAAACAAAGCTGTCTCTCCTCCATCAGCACTTCTTTGAAGGATCTGCAATATGTTAATTAGAAAAATGAGTAGAATAAACTTCCTATTGCCAGTCACAAACTTCTCCCCTGGGTAGTCAGCTCCTTTTATTTATTTTGGGGATCATACCTAACAGTGCTTAGGGGTCATTTTTGGCTCTGTACTCAGCGATCACTCCTGGAGGTACTTGGGAAACCATATGGGTGCCAAAGATTGAACTTGGCAGCATGCAAGGCAAGTGCCCTGCCCATTGCAATATCTCTCTGGCCTGGCCCTAGACTATTTCTAACTCCACCTTTCCTATCTGGTGTGGGTTTCATTGGATCCCACGGCTTATTTTTAGCTTATCCCAGAATTCCCTACCAGGAACCTGACATTGCCACCCAGGTTCTGTGTTCCTCACATGACAGGGACTATCTCAGAAGGTGTCACCCTATGAACTGAGGGTTGGAATCAATCCCCAACTCTGGAGACCTGAAGCATAGATCTGAAATGTTCCAAAGCCCCCTTGCTCCATCCTTTTCTGTGTATTACTTGCTCTAGTTTTTTCTCAATTATAACAGAAAGAACTGAAAAAAAAAAGTATCCCCATCAGTTCTGGGGCAGTCACTGTGTTCTTAAGGGCACAGTGTTACCTCTGCTCTTTAAGGCACACAGTGGGTCAGTAAGACAAGACAGGGTAACCAGCCAAGTGAGTCAGCAATGCCAGAGCAGCCATGCAGGCCAGAGAGGCAGGGCACTCACAGGCCACTGAGCCCTCCGTAGAACTCAGCCCTTCCCCACTTCCTTGGGCATCGAAGCAGGACTCTTTGATCACAGAGCCTTCCTCCTGGTCCAGGGGATCCCCACACCCTCCTGGAATTGCTTCCCGCTGTACCTTCTCTGTTTCCTTGGTAACAAGCAGTGATGGAGAAGGTCTGTTGTCCCAAACTCCATTCACCTTTCTCTCATGTTCTGGAATCTCATCCAACCCTCTACTTCCACAAGGCACAATCTATTCCCTGTCCTAATTTTGTTCTTTTTTGGTTTGGGGTGGAGGCACTGCAGTGCTTCAGTCAAGTTTTATTTGTGTCTCTCTGTTCAGCAATCGATCCTGGAAGTACTTAGGAAGTACTTAGGGATCTAATTGTGTGGACCCCATGTACTTTACCCACTACACTGTCTCTGGTCCCTTTCTATTTCTTCCCTTTTCCTTCTTTTGGTTTTCAGGCCACACTTAAAAGTCTTAAGAGCTTACTCATGGCTCTGCACTGACCAATCACTCCTACTACTAGTTGGGGAAGTGGGTGCCAGGGATTGAACCCAAGTCTGCTGTATGTAAGGCAAGCATCCTACCTGTTACACTATAGCCCCCCCTTTTTTATTTCTTAGCAAATTTTTCCTTCTCTCCAATAGCCAAAGGACCACGAGAGGACTGCCTCTGATCAGGGGGAAAAGTCCCAGAGTCCCTGGGCTGTGGCAACCGCTCAGAGGAAAATCAATAAATGTGTCAAGAAGGGAACCAGCAGCTCCCTTAGCAACAGAGAAACCCTCAATTCTCACAGCCCACATAGGGGGCCTTCATTAGCAAGGGGGCTGGATTAATTGGACAATACATAGCAGCAGAGAAAAATTTCCTTTTATAGTACAAACTGTTTCATGGCAAACACAGAACCTAACTCAAGCCATGTTCTTGAATAGTGGCAAAGTGATCCATTGCGGGGGGATATAAAAAGCTTCTTAAGACTTTCCCCTAATTTCTCTTCCTGATTAACAAGACAACACTGCTGAATTCTGATAAGGAGGACTTGAAACCCAGCACCAGCAGAGGAACGGGCTAAAGTCTTGGTAGCTTCTGTCCAGTAAAAGTAACTAAGACTAGTTATCTCAGAAAGGGCACTGAAGACCCGCCACCTCTGTCCCATTCATTCCACCTGCCTGCTGGGCAAAACCATGTGATATGGGGGTGGAATTTATCCACAGACCATCTTCTTGGAGTCCAAGACAGTATCAAAGGCAAGCAAAGAAGAGCAAAGACAGCTGTGGCTCCTGGTTTACCTTCCATAAGACACACAGAGACTCCAGACAAAAGACAGAAAAAACACACTATGGGGCCGAAGAGACAGCACAGCGGTAGGGCATTTGCCTTGCACACAGAAGGACAGTGGTTCGAATCCCGGCATCCCATATGGTTCCCCGTGCCTGCCAGGAGCAATTTCTGAGCGTAGAGCCAGGAATGACCCGAGTGCTGCTGGGTGTGACCCAAAACAAAGAACAACAACAACAAAAACACACTAGTGTCTGTCTCCATGATGTTCATAATTATTGTCGATCTGATTTTTGCTGTTATCCCAAACTGCTCATGACACAGCCCTCAAAACCCACAGGACAAGGCACACTGGGGAGGCAATGTCAGAGTTCTCTTTCTGTCGTCTGACTTGCAAGTCATGGATGCAGAACGAGGAAAAGGAGGCCCTTACAAACAATTCCGGTGGGCCCGAGGAGAATCCCACCACCAGAAGCTGTCTCCTTCCTTCCTCTCCTCCTGCCTTTCGGATTCCCTTCCCACAACTTGTTGAAGTACTTGTAGCATATTTACTGCTGCTACTGCTGCTGCTGCTGCTGAATGTCTGAATTCTCATAGGAGCACATGGGACGAGAATCAAGATCCAAAACAAGGTGTGCTCCAGCTTGTCTGAAATGGGTGCCACTGGCTGCCTTTGATAAGATGGGGGTTCTGTGTGAGCTTTTTTTTTTTTTACTTTAAAATTTCTCTGCAGAGGGAGGGTAGGACCCTATCTTTTCATAATTTTAATGCTTAAGAACCAAAGCCTTTGATACAGCATTATTTCCCTAAAGCACTTGTTGAAAAAGAAAAAAAAAATCTAATTTCCCATTTCAAATTGAAAGTGAAAGTGGGCTTAATTTATAGCCTTATTTTTCCCCTCCTCAGTGGGGAGAGAAGAGGCATGAAACATATGGAGAGGTCAGGAGGAAGCTGGACAGCACATTATACTGGGCAGATGGGAGAGGTGGGAGGGGGGTGGAAGAGAGAGAGAGACAAAGGGAGAGAGTGAAGAGAGAGAAAGGGGAGAGAGAAAGAGAAAATGGAGAGAGAGAGAAACAGACAAGAGTATTCAATGAGGAGTTTTGTCTATGGCACTTAGACTAAGCATGTGAGGGTATATGTAAAATGAGAAGTTGTGTATGTGCATACAAAGAGTAGTTTTGTGTGTGCCTACAATGAAGTGTGTGTATGTTATACATACACAAAGAAAAATTGTCTTCCCAGGTAATGGTGAGTTATCTCCCCAACAAAACCACAAAGTCAAAACAATCCTCTGGACAAAACAGTTCAGGTCTTACTGGTCAGGCAGAAAGGCATGCAGGAAAGAATAGGTGAAGACACAAACAAAAGGGGCCAGTATGATAGCACAGTTGGGAGAGCACTTGCTTTGCAAACAGTTGGCCCTGGTTCAATCCCTGGCATCCTATATGGTCCCCTGAGCACTGCCAAGAGTGATTCTCAAGTGCAGAGCCAGTAGTAAGACCCAACTCAGCACTGCTAGGAGTGGATCAAAAACAAAAGAACAAAACAAGAAAAGTCACTTTATACTTGGGACTTGTTAACTGGCTATGTGAAATATCCCAGCCTCTGCTCTTAATGTCTCTACTGGGTTCTGATGTAAGTACTAACTGTTCTTAATGTCTCTGTCAACTTCAACAGTGAGTTCGGACATGGGAGTAACACTGTACTGAACAAATGGCACCTGCTGCTCGCTGCCCAGGTGACCTAAAGTTTGGGCAAATATACAAAATATACAAATATACAAAGTTGTATATTTGTCTCTCTCTTTTTGTTTTTGTTTTTTTGGTCACACCAGCAGTGCTCAGGGGTTACTCCTGGCTCTATGCTCAGAAATCGCTCCTGGCAGTCTCAGGGACCATATGGAATGCCAGGATTGAAACCACTGTCCTTCTGCATGCAAGGCAAACACCTTGCCTCCATGCTATCTCTCCGGCCCGTATATTTGTCTCAATTCCTACTTGGTGGAGGCTGAAGGTGTCAATATGTCTACCCAGGTCAATTTCATGTGCAAAATCGCCCTGTAAGCCAGGTAAGTTTGGGACCAAATCCTTAATATCACTCCCAGGCTAGTATGAGCCCCATAACCCTCAAAAGTCAGCCCTTACACAGCAAGTCTACATCCAAGTTAAAGGCTCCTGTCTCAAGCAGACAAATACCAAGGCCCACAATGTGGGAAGCATGTGGTCTGACCAAAGAAAAATATGTCCCTGCCAAGTGGATGAAGGCCCGTTTCTTCCTGAGGGTGGGCAGAGCACAAGGAGGACCAGTCTAGCTGTAAGTCAGAACTCTCTCCCCTGCAGATCATCTGAAGGCCTCTATCTGCCCAGCAGTTACAGTCATAGAAGCATCCAGCTTCTCATCAATGGATCAATATCTTGTTAACAAGAAATGAAATTTGAGGTTTTCAGTAGGTACAACTTGTCTCTAAGTTCTCTAAAAACAGAACATTTGGGGCGGGAGCATAGTACAATGGGTAAGGCGCTTGCCTTACACATAGTCAACAAAGTTCCAAACTAGTGTTATAGGATCCCCTAAACACCAACAGGAATAATTCTTGAGTGCAGAGTCAGGAGTAACTTCTGAGCATGGCCAGATGTGGCCCACACAAACAAATAAAAATACCCAGAATATTCTTGTTTTTTTTTTTCTGGGAAAGAAAGCTATTTTTTGGTTCTGTTTGGGATCATACCTGATGATACTCAGGGCTCACTCTGGGAAATGCTCAGTAAAATATGGTGCTGGGGATCCAAGGTACCACCATTCCCCTGACATGCAAAGCACATGCTCAGCCATGTGAGCCACCTACCCAACCCAAGAAACAAAGTTGACAGCTGAAAAACTACATTTCCCTTCTTCCTTTATGTGGCCAGTGGGGTGGAAACAGGGTCGGTCTCTGAAATAGGAAAAGATCATTAAATGGAGTTTTCTGTTACCCACAGGTACAGCTTATGCAAATGGACACACTGATGATTTGCCTTGAAAGTGAGTTGCTACAGAGATCCCATGCCTGGTGTGTGCCTGGCATATAACAGGCGTTCAAAGTCTATTTGTTGAATGAGTGAATAAATAGATGTTCAATAACACAGGAGCCCATGATACATCAGAAAGGTAACATGAAGACTGTTCCCAGGACCTATTCTCCAGAGAATCCTCCAAAAGAGAGGAAATGGCATTCAAACTCTTATTAAACTTAAAATTCATAAGGATAAATTTTAAAATTATTTCTAATATTTAGCATCATCCATATATTGTATGCTGATACTTTAAGTACCAATGGAAATATGCCAAACTGGCTTTCTGATTCACTTATGTGGAAAAGCAGTATTTGAAGACCAATGAAGCAGGGACTGGGGACTTGCGGATCAGTGACTTGCAAGCAGGTGGTCAAGAGACAAGTCCAATGCCCAGAACTGGCCCCACATCACTGGCTGTAACCCTGGAGCTGCAAGTGTGACCCCTATGTACCACACAGAAAGAGGAAAGGCCAAGGTTAAATATTAATTTTTAAGGGGTCAGATTGATAGCACAGCAGGTAAGGTGTTTGCCCTGCAAACTGACCCAGGCTGATCCAGATTCAACCCCGAGCATCCCATATGGTTCCCTGAGTCTTTTAGGAATAATTTCTGAACTTAGAGCCAGGAGTAAGCCCTGAATGCCATCAAGTGTGACCCCAAAAAAGTTAATTTTGAAAATAAAAACCTATGATATTCATACATGTATGAAAAAAGAAGACAGTGGAAATATTTGTGTGACCATTCAGAGGACCCACTGATGTCTTGGGGATGGATCTCAAGAACATCAAACTGACACTGGGTGGCACTGGGAAAGTGCCTGGCATAGAGGCACAGCGGGGCCCTGCTGTTGACCCATTTGTGCACCCCTCAGCTTCTGCTCTGCCAGTCTGCCCTTCTTCCACCTTGGGTGCCACCTCCTTCCCTCATGCTGACAGTCTCAGGCCAGTTATTCCTCCTCCTTAACCTGAAGGAACCACTCAAGTGCTTCCTACCCAAGCTAGAATTCTAAGTGGACACCCAGAAATCTAAGGCTTCTAGAAAGGGGGCCATACACAGGGTTCAGAAGTGATGTGAGGGATACAGAAGATCCTGGCTCTTTCACTCTTGTTACCTGGTACCCAGGGCATGCCAGTCCTGTCTCGACATCTCACCTGCCGTGGCTAGAAAAGCTGCAAGTGCCTCTGATCTACCCTGTCACCCAGCACACAAGCTCACATGCCAAGGGCCAATGTCATCAATGTGCTATAGTGAAAAACCTTTCCCCTAAGAGAGGGGGCAGAGCCTTCCACCCAGGCTGGACTGAGCATAAAGAAGGAGGCTCTACAGGAGGGTAAGTAGAGACACTCCAGGGAACCTCAGACCAATAGGTTTCAACCTTGTCTGGCTTCACACCCACAGACCCAGGTCTGAGAAACACTGCTTTGAGGCAGTCCTAATGCTCACCTCAAACCACTTCCTGGCCCTGAAGCAGAGGGTCTGAGGCTAAAAGGGGAGGGGAGGGATTCCCTTCCATCCTCCACTCCTCCTTCAGAGCAAGTCTCCGAGACTTTGCAGCACCAAGTCCTGCTCTCACCCTTAAAATGATGGTGTTGAGACAGAAGGTCCATGCCTTGAGCTTCCCAGACCTGAATCTTTGATGGCACAGAACTAATGGAACCAAGGACTCAAGTAACTCTGCTCTAGCAACTGTGTCTTCCAGCCGAATTGATAAAACCTACCCATGCATGGGGCTTAGGAAGTACAGTGGCTCTCTTCAGCTACTGGCCTGAACTAGCTATGTGTTTATTTTCATGCGCATCATATCCTAGGAGTGGAAATACAAAAAGAGGAGCCAAGTCATACTCTCTGCTGGCATTGACAGGGGGACAAGAAGTTGAGATAGCAGTAGCATTCAGCCCACCTTCCTCTGATCTGCCAATTGCCAAATGCCAATATCCTGTCATCTTGAAAGATCAGACTTGTTTGTTCCTGCAATGACCCTGTCTAGCTACTCTCAGTCCCCTTTTTGCCCTTCCCTAAGGAGGGGCAATCTAATCTTTTTTTTTTTGGGGGGGGGGGGTTGGGTCACACCTGGCAACGCTCAGGGGTTACTCCTGGCTCTAGGCTCAGAAATCGCTCCTGGCAGGCTTGGGGGACCACATGGAATGCCCAGATTCAAACCACAGTCCTTCAGCGTCTAAGGCAAACACCCTACTGCTTCACTATCTCTCCGGCCCCCCAATCTAATCTTTTTGATAAGACAAAGCCTCAGCCTGCTGCTCCCAGTGGCCAGAATACTGGTGTACACAATTCTCCCTGTATCTCTCACCCCAGAGGCCCCAGAGCACCGAGTGGCTAATTTGTGGTTAATTTAATCAGGTCGTCCACCAGCAGCTAAACTGGTGTTAGAGGAGCAGCTCTGGCCTTCTACTTCCTTCATTCACTGCCTGCATTTGTGCCCATTAGAGTTCAGACCTGCAAGCCTGGCCCAGGCTCTTTAGCCCTCACTGGCTTTTCTGTAATCTGCAGTGGTATGGGTTCAGTTCATACTGATTCCTGAGCCTGCCAGGGTCAAGGCAAGGCCCATATGCTCTTGATGTGGCTCACTCAGAGCAGATGACAGTGACAGCTGCCACTTGTGAGTGACACACAGGCCATGGTGGAGGGGAGCTCTGTTGGCCCAGTCAAACTTGGTGACTATAGGGCTAAGCCTCCCCCTTTCCTCAGCCCCCCTGAGTCCAGTCCACTCTGAGTAACAGAAGCCCAGAACAATCCCCCGAAACAATATCCAGAAACCCACTAACCCACTACCCACTGCACTGCTAAGTCCTTCCAAAGGATACAGGTGAGACACACAAATGTTGGAGGGTTGGGGGCCAAATCTCACCAGAAGTAGCCACCCTGGAAGGGAGCCATGAGCCATGAAACTAAACTGTAACATGCAGGCAAAACCAGGGCAGAAATCCCTGCACAACCTTGTCGGTGCCCTGTACCATGCCTGTTTCTGGCCATAAAGGTACTTTTTAGTGTAAAATCACACACGCGCTGTATCTCCAAACCCAGGTGAATGAGTCTAAATCAGGGTCGCGTGGCTCCCTGTGTGTGACACCAGGCGGGGAAAATCCGCGAAAGTACACCGGCCCAGTGGGGCTCAGCTGTGAAAGACTGTGAGTGTGACCTGTCTATGTCTGTCTACTGTCCTCTTGCGTGAAACTCTTGCGAGTGGGGCAAAAAGAGGCTCAGAGGAGCACGGCCGCTCCGCTTCGCTACGCGGCCGTGCACTCTTTCTAAGGAAAGAACTCCATTGCAACAAGAAGGAAAAATCACACTAAGAACGGCGCTATATCACAGAAGCAAACATTTCTCTCTGGACTGTCTTCTCTGTTGCATGCTCGGGCCTAAGATTTGACCCAGTGTGAGGCTTCATCCACGGAGGACTCCCCTCCCTTAGAGGCAAGTCAGCCCATCCAGAAAGGGAGGAGCCAGAGGAGTGTGCTGCCTACATCATATAGACAATGAATACCACCACAACACGTAGAAAAACCCACAATACAAGTGTGACAATGGGGAAACAACGCAGGCCAGCATTAGACATAGAGAATGAAGATGACAATTCTGAGGACCAGATAATGACTGAACAACTAATCAACCTCTCAGATAAGGACTTTAGACTAGCAATATGGAAGGTGCTCAACAGACTCCAAGAAACCATGGATCGAGTTGAACAGAACACTAATAAGAACCAAGAAAATATGAAGGCAGAAATGACAAAACTCCAAACTGAAATAACATGTCAACTAACAGGACTGAAAAAGTCAGTAAACGAAGTGAATGACAAAATGGATAAGCTCTGGGACAGGGTATCAGAAGCTGAGAATAGACTTGGTGCTGTGGAAGATGAGATACATAACAATTCCATACAGCAGGAGAGATTGGACAAAAACTTAAAGCAAATGAGCAGACAATGGAAAAATTAGTCAAAGAATGGGAACAGACGAAAATAGAAGTCTATGATAAGATCAACAGAAACAACTTAAGAATCATTGGAGTCCCAGAGACCCAGGAAGAAAATTTCCAGGAAGAATCAATGGTCAAGAAAATCATTAAAGAGAAACTCCCAGAGCTAAAGAATATATGTGATCAAATCCTGCATGCCCGAAGAGTACCAACCAAAAGAGACCCCAGAAAAACCACCCCAAGACACATCCTAGTCACAATGACAAATCTCACAGATAGAGACAGAATTCTGAAAACAGCAAGATCAAAAGGGGAAATCATGTTCAAGCAAGCTTCCCTGAGATTTACAGCAGACCTGTCACCAGAAACACTCAATGCCAGAAAGCAGTGGTGGGATATTGTGACAAGACTGAATGAAATGAATGCTTCACCCAGAATACTATACCCAGCAAAACTCACTTTCCGGTTTGATGGAAGAATACATGGTTTCACAGACAAAAAACAGCTCAGAAACTTCACAGACACAAAACCAGTCTTAAGAGAAAAACTGAAAGACCTAATCTAAGACAAGACTACCCAAAAGACACACCAAATTTTGAAATAAAGATGGCGTTAAATCCCAGGACAATTCTTTCTCTCAACGTCAATGGACTAAATGCACCAGTTAAGAGACACAGAGTGGCTAAATGGATCAAAAAACTCAATCCAACCTTCTGCTGCCTACAAGAAACGCACCTGAATAGTCAGAACAAACATAGACTCAAAATAAAAGGCTGGAGAAAAGTTATCCAAGCAAACAACACCCATAAAAAAGCTGGAGTGGCCATACTAATATCAGATAATGCAAACTTTATACTCAGGAAGGTTGTAAGGGACAAAGACGGACATTTTATATTAATCAAGGGGTACGTAGAGCAGGAAGAATTCACTCTCCTAAACATATATGCACCGAATGAGGGGCCAGCAAAATATTTAATACAACTCCTGACAAATCTGAAAAATAATATCAACAACAACACAATAATTGTGGGGGACCTTAACACGGCTTTGTCAACACTGGACAGGTCAACCAGACTGAAACCCAACAAGAATATACTAGACCTGAGGAGAGAAATGGAAGAAAGAGGCCTAGTGGATATATATAGGACACTCCATCCCCAGAAACCTGGATACACATTCTTCTCCAATGTACATGGGACATTCTCCAGGATAGACTACATGCTGGCACATAAAACATACCTCCATAAGATCAAGAGGATAGAAATTTTGCAGGCTACCTTCGCTGACCACAAGGCTCTGAAATTATTTGTGAACTCCAAAGGGACTCAGAAGAAACACTTTAACACCTGGAAGTTAAACAGCCTCATGCTCAATAACCAGTGGGTCCGAGATGAAATCAAGGAGGAAATCAAAAGGTTCCTGGAAACAAATGACAATAAAGACACAAACTCTCAGAACTTATGGGACACAGCAAAAGCAGTACTGAGAGGAAAATTTATAGCTTTGCAAGCACACATCAGGAAGGAAGAAGGAGCTTACCTGAGTAGCTTAATGACACAGCTAATAGAACTAGAAAATGCTCAACAAAAGGACCCAAGAATAGGAAGACAGAAGGAAATAACAAAGCTGAGAGCAGAAATCAACGAAGTGGAAACTCAAAAAACAATCCGAAAGATCAACGAAAGCAGAAGTTGGTTCTTTGAAAAAATAAACAAGATTGATAGACCACTGGCAAACCTAACAAAGAAAGAGAGAGAGAGAAACTTGATAACTCGTATCAGGAATGAAAAAGGAGAGATCACTACTGATATGACAGAGATTCAAAGGGTAATCAGAAACTACTTTGAAAAACTCTATGCCACTAAAAATGAGAACCTGGAAGAAATGGATAAATTCTTGGACTCTTATAATCTTCCACGGTTGAAGGAAGAGGATGTAGCATATCTAAACACCCCCATCACCATTGATGAAATTAAAACAGTAATCAAATGTCTGCCGAAAAACAAAAGCCCAGGTCCAGATGGATTCACTAATGAATTCTATCAAACTTTCCAAGAGGAACTACTGCCAATCTTGGCAAGACTCTTTCATGAAATTGAACAAACAGAAACACTTCCAAATAGCTTTTATGAAGCCAACATCACCTTGATACCTAAACCAGACAGAGACGCTACCAAAAAAGAAAATTACAGACCAATATCACTGATGAATGCAGATGCAAAGATCCTCAACAAAATCCTGGCAAATAGGATTCAATGCCTCGTTAAGAAGATCATCCACTACGATCAAGTAGGTTTCATCCCAGGAATGCAAGGCTGGTTTAACATCCGTAAATCTATCAACATAATACACAACATCAATAACAAGAAAAATAAAAACCACATGATCATATCAATAGATGCAGAGAAAGCATTTGATAAGGTCCAACACCCATTCTTGATCAAAACTCTCAGCAAGATGGGAATGGAGGGAACCTTTCTCAATATAGTGAAGGCCATCTACCACAAGCCAGTGGCAAATATTATCCTCAATGGAGAAAAACTGAAAGCCTTCCCTCTAAATTCTGGCACAAGACAAGGCTGTCCTCTCTCACCACTCCTATTCAACATAGCACTGGAAGTACTTGCTATAGCGATTAGGCAAGAAAAGGATATCAAGGGAATCCAGATAGGAAAGGAAGAAGTCAAGCTCTCACTGTTTGCAGATGACATGATACTCTACTTAGAAAACCCTAAAGACTCTATCAAAAAGCTTCTAGAAACAATAAACTCATATAGCAAGGTGGCAGGCTACAAAATTAACACACAAAAATCAATGGCCTTTCTATATACCAATAGTAATAAGGATGAAATGGACATTAAGAAAACAACCCCATTCACAATAGTACCACACAAACTCAAATATCTTGGAATCAACTTGACTAAATATGTGAAGGACCTATACAAAGAAAACTATAAAACTCTGCTCCAAGAAATAAGAGAGGACACACGGAAATGGAAACACATACCCTGCTCATGGATTGGCAGGATTAACATCATCAAAATGGCAATACTCCCCAAGGCATTATACAGATTTAATGCCATCCCTCTAAAGATACCCATGACATTCTTCAAAGAAGTGGATCAGACACTTTTGAAATTCATTTGGAACAATAAACACCCTCGAATAGCTAAAGCAATCATTGGGAAAAAGAATATGGGAGGAATTACTTTTCCCAACTTTAAACTGTACTACAAAGCAACAGTTATCAAAACAGCATGGTATTGGAATAAGGACAGGTCCTCAGATCAGTGGAATAGGCTTGAATACTCAGAAAATGTTCCCCAGAGATACAACCATCTAATTTTTGATAAAGGAGCAGGAAATCCTAAATGGAGCAGGGAAAGCCTCTTCAACAAGTGGTGTTGGCACAATTGGATAGCCACTTGCAAAAAATTAAACTTAGACCCCCAGCTAACATCATGTACAAAGGTAAAATCCAAATGGATTAAAGACCTCGATATCAGCCCCAAAACCATAAGATATATAGAACAGCACATAGGCAAAACACTCCAGGACATTACAGGCATCTTCAAGGAGGAAACTGCACTCTCCAAGCAAGTGAAAGCAGAGATTAACAGATGGGAATATATTAAGCTGAGAAGCTTCTGCACCTCAAAGGAAATAGTGCCCAGGATACAAGAGCCACCCACTGAGTGGGAGAAACTATTCACCCAATACCCATCAGATAAGGGGCTAATCTCCAAAATATACAAGGCACTGACAGAACTTTACAAGAAAAAAACATCTAACCCCATCAAAAAATGGGGAGAAGAAATGAACAGACACTTTGACAAAGAAGAAATACGCATGGCCAAAAGACACATGAAAAAATGTTCCACATCACTAATCATCAGGGAGATGCAAATCAAAACAACGATGAGATACCACCTCACACCCCAGAGAATGGCACACATCACAAAGAATGAGAATAAACAGTGTTGGCGGGGATGTGGAGAGAAAGGAACTCTTATCCACTGCTGGTGGGAATGCTGTCTAGTTCAACCTTTATGGAAAGCGATATGGAGATTCCTCCAAAAACTGGAAATCGAGCTCCCATACGATCCAGCTATACCACTCCTAGGAATATACCCTAGGAACACAAAAATACAATACAAAAACCCCTTCCTTACACCTATATTCATTGCAGCTCTATTTACCATAGCAAGACTCTGGAAACAACCAAGATGCCCTTCAACAGACGAATGGCTAAAGAAACTGTGGTACATATACACAATGGAATATTATGCAGCTGTCAGGAGAGATGAAGTCATGAAATTTTCCTATACATGGATGTACATGGAATCTATTATGCTGAGTGAAATAAGTCAGAGAGAGAGAGAAAAACGCAGAATGGTCTCACTCATCTATGGGTTTTAAGAAAAATGAAAGACACCCTTGTAATAATAATTTTCAGACACAAAAGAGAAAAGAGCTGGAAGTTCCAGCTCACCTCAGGAAGCTCACCACAAAGAGTGATGAGTTTAGTTAGAGAAATAACTACATTTTGAACTGTCCTAATATTGAGAATGTATGAGGGAAATGTAGAGCCTGTTTAGGGTACAGGCGGGGGTTGGGTGGGGAGGAGGGAGATTTGGGACTTGGGTGATGGGAATGTTGCACTGGTGATGGGTGGTGTTCCTTTTATGACTGAAACCCAAACACAATCATGTATGTAATCAAGGTGTTTAAATAAAAAAAATTATGCATTAAAAAAAATAAATAAATAAATCAGGGTCGCACAAGAAACAATCCAGAGCAGGCTAAGGGTGAAACCCGTATATTCTGGCAGTCTTCTACCTAGTATGAAGCTTGCTGCCTGCCAGAACTATTTTATTGAGTACAGAGATCATTCCTGGGTGGGGCAGCAAACCCACCCAGGTTTACAAGGAAACCAGGGATAAACTTTGTTTTAGGTAAAAATAAACCCACCTGAGAGGGAAAAACTAGCTGAGAGTGGTATTTCAGCCCACAATTTCCAATTGTAAGCAGAAGCCCAGCAACAGCCACCAAGGACACAGCTCAGGCCTGTGCCACTTACTATGTGAAATGCTTCTACATTCTCCCAATTAATCCGCCAGGCTCTGGTAAGTCAGAATTGGGTTTCTCATCTTACAAGGGCAGAAAACTGAGGCTTGGAAAACACACCTCAGGAACAGAGGAGCTGCACAAGGGTTAAGGCATTTGCCTTGCATGCGGCTGATCTGGTTCAATTCTAGGGATCCATGAAGCCCAAGAACAGAGCCAGGAATATATACAGTGTCCCAAAGAGTGTGACCAAACTCCCACCACCCAAAAGTACCCCAAAAGATAGATACCAGATCTACTACTCAATTTCATGCTCCATATTAAATTTTGAGGAAAATAGAGTTTAAACAATTCCTTGATGGTTATATCCCCTGGACCCCAAAACCTGAGCAGAATCACTCCACGAGTGTTGGAATTCCTTGAAAGTTAGACCAACAATGTGGTGATGAAGTGAAAGGTGTCTTCCATTCCAAGAGTTCAAGTTGGCTATTGGAGGATATAAATCCAGGCCAGCACTTTTAACTCATCAGACATCTTACCTCTGGAAATCAAATAGCCAGAAGAGGTAAAATTCACCTGAGTCAGCCGTGGGAGAAAGGCTCTTACCATCAAAAGAAAGAAACAAGTTGGGGCCCGGAGAGATAGCACAACGGCGTTTGTCTTGCAAACAGCCGATTCAGGACCAAAGGTGCTTGGTTCAAATCCCGGTGTCCCATATGGTCCCCCGTGCCTGCCAGGAGCTATTTCTGAGCAGACAGCCAGGAGTAACCCCTGAGCACCGCTGGGTGTGGCCCAAAAACAAAAACAAAAAAAGAAAGAAACAAGTTGCATGGGAGATACCAAATGCTCTATGGTCTCTGGGATGAGAATTGATAGAGGCCAGTAGACAAGAGGACAACTGAAGAGAATCAGGATCTACAAGAATAATGTCAACTCCTGCTCCAGGGAGCAGCCCTTAGGGTCCCAGTCATCACAATGGGACATGTGCTGGCACTGAGTCTTCATTAGAGATGCAACATGGAACCCTTCAGCCTCAGTGACTCTAGCACCCTGTCCCAATATGGCATGATTTCTGGCCCCAAGGAAAAGCATCCCATATGTTCAAACTTGGCTTTGAAGACAACAACAAATAAGAGCAATTATTTTTTAATTTATGTAACATTGAATTAAAGGAGCATTCTACTGCCTATTTACCATATTGTTGGGGTGCAATATTACCATGCCATCCCCATCATCAAAGTGTTGGGGATGCAATATTACCATTCCACCCCCATCATCAAAATGTCAACTTTCTTCATCACTGTCTACTGTTCAGCTGCCTGGCATCCTTCCCCTTGACCATTTTTGTGGTCAGAATCTAAGGCATCAACCCTGTCAGTCCTTGCTTAGTTTTATCATGCATCACACAGGAGTGAGATCATCCAGTTAATTTCCCCTGACTTGGACTGGAGCAATAGCATAGTGGTAGGGTGTTTGCCTTGCGTGCTGGTAACCCAAAACAGACCTGGGTTCAACCCTCAGCATCCCATACAGTCCCCGAAGCCTGCCAGGAGCGATTTTTGAGCACAGAGCCAGGAGTAACCCCTGAGCACTACCAGGTTTGCCCTCCCCCCCAAAAAAAATTTACCTGACTTAGCATGATGCCCTTCAGTTCCGTTAATTCTGTATGTAAAAGTAAGCTTTCACCTCGAATAGATGAGCAGAAGTACATTGTGCATATGATACCTTAGCTCTCCCTGCTTCTCTGTTAGGTACTAGGGTCATCTCTGAATCTTGGATACTGCCTATGGCACTCTAAAATAGGCACAGGTTTACATATATCTATAAATTTGTGCTTTTGTGTTCTTGAGACAGACATCTAGGAGTTGGGATTGTTGGATCATGTGGTAGTTCTATTTAGAATTTCTTTTAGAAATCTTTACACTGCTGCCAGGGGAGCTGAACCCATTTATATTCCTCCAGGAATATATATATTCCTGAATATATTGAATATATTCCTTCAGCTTATATTCAACAGTGCATGAACACTCCTTTTTCTCCACACCCCCACCAGCTTGTTTCTGGCCTCTTTGCTATAGGTTATTCTCACTATGTGAGGTGTTATCGCACTGCCACTGTGATTTGCATTTCCTGATCATCAGAGAGCTGAACTTTTCTTTTTTTTTCATGTGCCTACTATTTATAGATCTTTGGAAAAGGGTCTGTTCATCTTTTCTCTCCATTTCTTGACAAAGTTGTTTAATTTTTGGTTTTGGTAGTGGAATTTATACTTCAGTGGATATTATTAGCTCTTTGTGTCAGATTTACTGCAGACAAATGTTTTCTCCCATTCCATAGAATGTAGTTCTACTTTAGTTATAGTTTCTCTCACAGGGCAGCAACTTTTCAGTTGATGTAGACCCCTTGATTTATTGTTGCTTTTGTTTTTCCTGTCAATGAAGACATCCTCTCCAATCATTGAAGAACTCTGATGAAGCCAATATCATGTTTTGCTTTTGTTTCCTTTGGAATATTTTTATGAATTTAGGTCTAACGTCTAAAATCCATTTTGAGTTCAGTCACAAGCACTATGTGAAACAGTGGTTCAGCATCACACTTTGGCTATCCAGTTGTCACAATCCACTTCTGAACATCCGTGGGACAATTTTCACAGTCCCGGATATATGTTAGAACCACTTGTGGAGCTTTCTCAACACCCCTGGCCTACCCACCCTGATAAAGTTGACTGAGAACTTCTAGATGTGGTTAGAGGATTCGTTGCCCCATCAGACATTCTGACTGATGGAGTTATGGCCACACCTGGTTTTTACTGAGCACTACCTTGGAACTGTGAAGCTAACTGATCTCACCCCCAACCCCTCAAAGAAAACTTGGGAGGCAAAAGGGCACTTCAGATCTTAGCAAAATTGGCACTAAGATCCCCAACCCTGTGTGACCCACTTTGTCATCACATCACCCTGGCTTGACAGACACCATGTTCTGCCACCTGCCAGACAAAAGATTTACTCTGAAAGGCTTGTGAAAAGATTTGACATCTCCATTGAAGGAAAACAAAGGAGTCATTTAGAAGCTTCAAACATGTCATTTATCCAACTGGGTAGTAGAATACGGAACATTATTAAGTTAATTGACCAAATGAGTGCTAGAGAATTTCTGAGGAATTCCAGGAGCAATGGACTAATTTCCAACTCTGGTGGGAAGGCCCATTGCACAAAAACACATTTTTAATTAATGAGTAAAGCATCTAAGCAACAATTGGAAACACAAGATCTGCATACTACCCACTTTCTCAAGCTCCTTCCAACGTGTTCAAAAACATGCTTTGTTCTTGGCACAGGGAAGAATGAAATGGTGGTATCCTTGATGCTTCTAGCCTCTCTCTCATGACAGAAACCAAAGGGTCCATGGGATAACAGATCGATGAGTTAAGTAGAAATACTGCTTCCTTCAAACACAGGTCACCGAACACTTGAACCTAAAAGCCTCCTCTTAGAGCCACTAGATGGTGCAAGCTCCCCTTTTCCAAGCAGAACTGCTAGGAGACTCAAGGATGGCTCCAACAGCTTCATGTGGGTGTACCCAAGCAGTCCCTGGGTTGCCCAGGAATCTTGAAAGTAAATGGGTTTGCTCTTGAAAGGCTCTTTCTGTGCTGAAATTAGCATAGAATACGGTTTCCTCTAAATTCTGTATTGGAAGTTGGGGAGTTAATTTATGTCATGAAAGGCACATGGGGTACTTGAAAGGGATGATCCACTAAAGCCCAGAGAGCCAGGCTTTGGTCCAGGCTCACACCTTAAATCATCATCTGTGTGAATCTGAGATAGTTTTTCATCCTATCTGGTTCTCGATGGCACTGGAAAACAAGAAGCCAGGATAACATCTGGAGCCATATTGGTCAACTTTGAAGAGCAAATAGAACATACTGCGTTTTAAGCATAGTTGTCATTAATTCATTTACTGGAAAACTCTTTAGAGAGTTGGGATTTGTCAAATCCTTCTGGTTTCTACAAGTCCCCCAGTAATCACTTGGGCAATTAACTTATTCAATAATGTTGAGATTCCACGACCAGTTGGGTAATGAAGCTTTTGGAAGCTTCCATAATTTGTCCCATCATTTTCCTTTTAGAGCGATTCTGAAATCTTTTCATCTTTGCAAAATAAATGGCACCTATTTATTGGGTGTCAAGCACTGATGAGCCTCCTGCCAGGGAATAAGGACAAGGAGACAATAAAGGTGCCCCTTGCTTTTGCACCATGCATATCTCCTTTGCATAACTGAAATCTAGTAGATTTCCAAGTTCGAACTTCCTCATTTCAGCAGGTAGAATGTTATCTTCAAAGAAAGAGACTGAACAGATAATCCAGTTACATCTGTTTAAATATAAATATCACACACTTATCTACGCAGTCTGATCGCATAAGCAGGAAAATGAGAGACCGCCAATTATTTTTAAGGTAACACAGTATAGTAATCCACACCAAGACCAGAAAGAAGAAAAACTGGTCCATTTCGTCATTTCTCAGTATGGATAAGCACATTTCAAACCTGACCATCACTAAAATTTTGGATAATATTGGTATTTCATTTTCTTTCTGCTTCTTGTTCTTTAATTATATCTTGCTTTTCTTTTTTCAGCAGGATTTGGCTCAAATCTGATTGTTCCCCTTTTGGATTTCCATAACTGCTACCTCTGGCCAATGCCAGCCATGCCTCCCTGAGATGTTGTTCTCTCCCACATCAAGTCACCCCAGAGACTTGGCTGGCAGGCAGCACCAGTTCAACCTGACTTGACCTCAACAATGACTTAATCTCTTCTCAGCTTTCTCCTTTTACTCCCTCATATTTGCTCACATACACACTTCCCATGTCTGATTTCACATATGTACTTAGATTCAAAAAATACCAAAATATTTATTATATCCAAGGTAATGTACTAGATGTGCTGCTACAATGTTTGATCAATAATGATGAGCCTGGCAAATGGATCTACAGCTGAGCACCTGCTTTGCATGCAGAAGCCCTCAGTCCAATCCCCAGGCCCAGTAGATTCCCAAAAGCACTGGCACCAAGGGAGAATTCCCTGAGTATTGAGCCAGGAGTAGGTTCTGAGCACCACTGGCAGTGAGCCACCTGTCCCAACACCCTCATAAGCCAATAAATTAAAAAAATACCATATTTTCTGGCGTATAAGACAACTTTTGAAACAAAAAAAGTCAACCGAAAATCGGGGTCGTCTTATACACCGAGTATATCCTGAAAAATGTTTCAATATGCCACTAAACGAAAACTGTGAATATTGCCACAAAAAAATTTTCCAACTCGATCCTGCACCAATCACTGCAAGGCTGCTCGGACCGCCCTCTAACTCAGCTAATCCAAGCAGGCTTTTTATGCATGCAAATTAGACAATGTTCTTGACCCAAATCTACACTGTAAAAAGCCTGCTCAGATTGGCCAGAGTCAGAGAGGAAGTCTATTACAGTATACTCTTTGAACCTTTGCTTGTTGTGATTGGCTCACTGTGATACAAACAGTTGCAGCACAGGAACGTTCTATCTGATACAGCGAAACCTATGTTTTAACTGAAAAATTAGGGGGTCGTCTTATATACCTGGTTGTCTTATATGCAGGAAAATACGGTAAATGTCCCCTATTCTCATGACATTTACTTCCTGATCAAAGGACTTATGAAGCCTTCATTGAACATACAGAATTACCCCTAAGTGACAGATGATATGACTGACCTTACAGAAATGAAGAGAGATTGGTGATACCCGGCCTGATAAGAAAACTTTCAGGAGGAGGTGGCATGTGGTGGCTAGGGCATTGGCACTGAGAAAATTATATGTCTGTACCAATGGTGGGAAAAAGTGTCTCTGTAGAGCCAAGGTTTGAGCAAAGGCAATCAACCAGCAAGCAGATCCACGGTAGAGAAAATGGGCAAGCTGGAATAGTCAAGCAATGGAGAGGTCAGTGGGAGGAAGACTGGAATAGCTTTAGGTAAGAATGAAAAAGGTGGGATCTACCAAATCAGCTATTTCTGATAAAATACTTTAATGTCTCCTATGTCCTCTTTCAACCTGGTAATTTGCCAAGTTCTATAAATTCCAGATCAATGAAAGTACTGCTCTGTCATCTGAAACTATGATTTTCCAATATGCAAATAACAAGAACATAATAATCATGGAGTTGATACATTTCCTAGGCACCACTGTAAAGTACCCACTCATTCAATCCTCACAAATTCTAAAAGGGCACTGCTATTATCATTACTATTTAGCAAAGAAGAAAAATGAACCTCTGAAGAGGAAAGTTATGCGCCAGGGCACTCAGGGAATTGGGATCAGAGAACTGGAATACCGTCCCTGCCATCTGGCTCTCAAATTCACATAGGGCCAAATATTTTTCAGAGAATTTTTTTTACTGATTCCATGGCATTGATATTTATGTCAATGAATTTGCTTTCTCCTTACTCTATTTGAAGCCTACTGGTTTAGGCCAGTATTTCAATACTATAGTATACTGCCGTTATAGAGAGAAGAATGTAACCTGGTCACTGCGAAGTTGACTTTCAGCCAAAGTAGCATCATCATTCCTGTAATACTTGTTCCGTGAGTCTTCTGAATGAATGGCAACAGTTTGGTCTTCAGTTACATCCAACATGGCAAAGCCGTGGCTGAGTCCATGCCCATGAGCTTGATCTTGAGCCACTTCGTCTACAGAACTCCCAGAGCTACAGAGTTCATCTAGACTGAAACTCAACACAAGAACTTAGACATTAATAAAATGATTTTCCTTTCAAAAAATAGAAAGTGACTGTTGCAGTAACAAGTAATATCTATATTCTAGAATCTTCCACAACAAATACCAGACATGCTGCACAGTTGGGCCCCTGTGATGGACTAGGACAAAAATAGCCTCTGCTGTGCTTCCCCATAGATTATATGAAGGAAAAGAATTATTTGTATATATATCAAAAACTGTATCAGAGCTTTCCAAATTTATTTGGTCAGTTGCCCCACTTAAAAAATCCATTCATGAGCTGGAGAGATAGCATGGAGAGAGGACATTTGCCTTGCATGCAGAAGGATGGTGGTTCGAATCCCAGCATCCCATATGGTCCCCTGAGCCTACCAGGAGCGATTTCTGAGCGTAGAGCCAGGAGGAACCCCTGAGCGCTGCTGGGTGTGACCCAAACAAACAAACAAAAATTTCATTCAATGGCACCCTTAAAATAGACCTTTTCTAGTGAACAATAACAAGGTGACCTTCAATTACATCCGAGGCAACTACTCCCCACAATCTCTGCCCCAACTCTAAGGACAGTAACAACTACTCTGAGACATAGAGGTTTAAACATATCGTCATTCCATTGAGAATATGGGAAGTTTCTAGATTTCCACTTAGAATATGAGGGCAGGGGACATATGACAATCATTATATTAACTAAAGGAACTCTTTTTGTCTACGTTTTTCAGGGTGCAGTGCATTTTATTGATGGTACATGATTGAGGGCTGTAAGGCTCTCCCTTCCTTCTGGGGTTCTGGAACCACAGAGGTCAGGAGGTTCCCCATGTGTTGGGGGTGTAGAGGACTCCAAATTCACTGTTCCAGGAAAACAACAAAGTAGAAGATGACTGAGAACACCATGGAGGTGGAGAGTAGGAGTCTCTTTAAAAGCAGGAAATTCTCAGGATACTCTTAAGGGGACCAGTGAGGCCTGGTTAACCACCTTCCTAGTGTCATCATATGTGGTCAGGTCCATAAAAACTTGTCGGAAACAGGGAAGGCCAAGCTCAAGGATGACTTGGCCAGGGCCTGTAGCACCAGTGGCAGCAGGAAGAATCCACCTTCAGTCATTACACCACAGATTCCTGGAGGGACTTCTAGGTGGTGGGGATGTGGTGGAATATGGTCCTGGATGACCTTGGCCAGGGTTGGGGTGCAGAAGGCATTGCTAACAATCCAAAGAGGGCTCCCTGGCTCCAAGGCTTGGACACAGGGACATGGGGAAGGAGCAGAGATTGTGGGTGGTCCTTCTGGTCCCTCCCTTTACATGAGCCTTCTCCTGGGCAGGGAGACCTCAGAGAGCCCACTCATTTGATGGGCTTCAGGGGCCCTCATCCCTGGAAGACAGAGATAGGCTTTCTGCTGACACAAAGTTCTCCATCTCAGACTGGGCCAATAAATGGGCAGTAGGGGAAATCATGCCAGCACATGCATCTCATGTCGGTGGGTAAATGAAGGAGTCACTGGTGGCTGTTGGATTAACGGGATGCCATCCTACTCAGTATATGCCTTCTCACTCATAGCAAACATCTCTGAATGTACTCCACCCCAGGGTGTGGTCTGATTCTTCCAATAAATAGCCTGGATCTCAGGAAAATACTCCCTTGCATTTCCAGTTTTCCCCACTGAGCTGCTGCTTTCTTAGGAGCAGAAAGCTTGCGTGTTGGAATTCCTGATCCTGTTTCACCCTGTTCAGTGTGTGTGTATAATTTCCTGCATTGGCATTTGCTTCCAGACCAATGTCTCTCCAGTGTCCTGGCTTTGGAGCTTGAGGCTTGATTATCAGATGGCCACAATTTCCTGCCAAAAGTGGCAAGCAGCCCTGCCGACCAAACACTCAGTAGGACCAGACCTGCTCACACCAACTTTCACCACCACGGAATAAAGATGTGGCTGCATGAGAAGCAGCAGCTTCTGTCCAATGGGTAGGGACAGAAGCCCCCACCCCATTTCCTGTGTAAGATGCAGCTCCACAGTGCTCTAGTGTTCTGTCACATCAAAGCAGCCAATGAGATGGGTCACAGGAAACTGGTGATAATCCTCTGAGATTATGTGACATCAGTGAGGCCCTTTCTCAGCTGATGACATTCCCATTTGAAAGGAGCTTTATGGAACTGACACCACTATCCACCTATCTTAATAGCATCACAGGGAGAAGTGAGTGGATTTCCAAGCTGCAAATAATGACACTTGCCCATCACCTGCAGAGGTGATAGAGGTACCTCTCCCAGCCAAACATGAGCAGAAATATCCTCACAGTTCGGACTGAAACTGAGGACCCAATGACCTGCCCTGTCCTACCTACTTGCTGGGGCCTCTAGGAAGGAACCCTGAAAGGGGCAAAGGCTTTAGACCATGTAATCTGCTCAAATGGTGAGAACAGTGCCAGAGGGAGTCAGGGTCGTTTTTGTACCTTGCTCCTCTGGATAAAGCTTCCCAGCCCACTGTGGTCTTGCTTCCTGCTCAGAAGATTGACAGGGTGGGAATCAAAAGAAATGGAAAAACTAGACAGTTACCAGTTTAGGAAGTCCCCACAAGAGGGATCTCTTTGGAAGGCTCATCCATGTGGCCCTCCTTGTAGAGACTAAAGTAGTGAGACAAGAGCTAAACTGCCCATTCCCAGGCGCCATCTTGTTGTGAAGGCAGGCCTCTGGTTACCAAGAGTCTGCATGTGCCAAATCACCTGGGTTCTTTGCTATTTAAGTCTAAGACCCTCTGATACTGAGCTATATAACAAGAAAAAGATTCTCTGAACAACTGTGTTATTGTTAACACAACCAGTTGAACAAGCGGTTGCTGTAACATTCCAAGAAAAATACGAAGATCCAAACTTATGATGTCTATAAATGTAAAAAGCCCATAAGAAACAATATACATGCTAATATAAAGAGTGACTGAAAATGGTATAGCCATTGGGGCCAGGTACTGAAGAGTGTATAGAGGGTAGGGCACTTGTCTTGCATGCAGTGGATTCTGGTTCAACCCCCAGCATCACATATGGTCCACCAAGAACCACCAGGAATAGTACTTAAGTGCAGAGCTAGGAATAACCACAATATGGGCCCAAAACAAAAAAATAAATGAAAATGTAATAAAAGGACTTAAGAGAAATGTTGGAGTCAGAGCAAAAATACAGCAGAGAGAAAGTACAATGCCCTTGAATGTGGCTAACCCATGTTTAATCTCCAGCATTCCATATGGCCTCCTGGTCCCTCCAGGATTGGTACTTGAACTCAGGGTCAAGAGTAAACCCTGGGGCCGGAGAGATAGCACAGTAGCATTTTCCTTGCAAGCAGCTGATCCAGGACCTAAGGTGACTGGTTCGAATCCACGTATCCCATATGCTCCCCCATGCCTGCCAGGAGCTATTTCTGAGCAGATAGCCAGGAGTAACCCCTGAGCACAGCTGGGTGTGGCCCAAATACCAAAAGAAAAAAAAAAAGAGTAAACCCTGATCACCACCAAGTATGGCCCTCAAACAAAAACAAACAAAAGTATAATAGTCATATCCAGCAACCTACAGATTCATAGGAAGAAGGGATTACTTAAGAGATTGAGTGCAAGCGGTAGGGCATTTGCCTTGCTCATGCTAGCCTAGGATGGACTGCAGTCCAATTCCCTGGCATCCCATATGGTCCCCCAAGCCAGGAGTAATTTCTGAGTAGGATTAGTCAGGAGTAACCCCTGAGGGTCACCGGGTGTGGCCCCCCACAATAAAAAGGAGATTGAGTCAGTAAATATGTATGTTTTTGATTGAGTCAGGTAATATGTATGTTGTGATAAGTGCTAGACACAACCCCTGAAGTGCAGTGTCTTGCCTGCTCTTCACAAGAACCCAAAAAGGAAGGTATTGTTGGGCACAAGAAACACTCACAGATGCCATGGGCATGCTGCCAGTGAAGTAGCAATAGCCAAACCACAAGTCAAGGTCTCTCTAACCTCAAAGCCCACTTCTTGGATTGGCAGCTAGACTGCTTCCCTGAAAGGGAAGTTCTTGTTCAGAGCTCTAAAGAGCTCAAGGGTGATAATAAAAGACAAAATGGAGAACTAACAATCAGACACTAACTGAAAGTAGTACATGGCACACACTAACTTTCAAATTCCAATAAGCAATCTAGTTACTTCCAAATCAAATTTCCTTAAAACTGCCAATAAAATCAAGATCTATTTACTGTTACTTGTATGGATGGAGAAGTCATGAATTCAGGCTGTTCAGAACCAGCCTGTTGGATAATTCTCAGTTCAAGTTGAATAGTGCCCCGACTGGTCCATTTTACATAGCTCTGACCCATGACAAGGTTTGTAAATGACCTCATTCCACTGCATTACACATTAATGAAGTGATCTCATATTTGGCCTCCCAGTTTCCACAGTACTCATCATTTTAGGACTCAACCACTGACAAGTCAGAATGACAGTCTGGGCCTAGCCACTGCCATCCCAGTGATCTGGAAACACCGGAATCTCCAGCACTGCACAAAGACAACTGCACAAGATAAGTTCTAGCAGACATCATG
The DNA here is from genome assembly GCF_024139225.1 of Suncus etruscus. Lineage (NCBI taxonomy): Eukaryota > Metazoa > Chordata > Mammalia > Eulipotyphla > Soricidae > Suncus > Suncus etruscus. The sequence goes on from NC_064850.1 coordinate 110,900,254, forward strand.
TGTATCAGGCTTTCCTGTCCTGCTGAGCTCAGGCCTGTATGGGGCATGGCCAGCTACATACATGGAACATAGCCAGGGGTCTTACAGGAAAGTATTCCCTTTCTAGGGAACCTCCTACTGCCAAGCTAGCAGTTCAATCCTGAGGTCTGGGGGTGCCATGCTACTTGAGCCCTGCAGTACTGGGTGCCTCCAGGACTGTACTTGAGATGCTCAGGATAACCATGAGTGACCAGGAATGGAACCTAGGTTGGGTGCATCCTGGGCATGTCCCCTAATCACCATACTATCTCATGGGTCCTTTATCAAGGTTCTAAAGAGCTCAAGGGAGATGATAAAAGACAAATTAGAGAACCAACAAACTAGAAAATTCCCATATGAAAGCCAAAGACCAAGATGGCAGACTAGTCCCACTGTACTTCTGAGTCCTTCTTTCTTTCTATTCCCAATGAAAAACCACACCCTGATTAATAAAATCTGAAAATAGTACATAAAATGCCACAGTATTGTTTATCAGAAGGTGATGGTAGTGATGGGAGGGTGACAAAGATCATGACCAGCTGCATTGGGCAACCAGAAGGGAGACTAAACTGGAGGGAGAATGAGAGTAATAACCTCACCAGTTTTCCCCAGAGCTGCATGAGAAAAAAATGGGGGAGAGAGAAAGTTCTGTCCTGGTTGAGCAGTAGAATCTCGGCCTGTGGGGAAAGTGGAGACTAGAATCAACAGGCCGAGGGGTCAGTGCAGACTCGTAGAGACTCCATAACCACAGCTCATTAACACTCACTAATGGAATGACTTGAATTAAGGTTAATGGCTCTTAGAGATTTTCAGTCACTAGTTTCATGGGGATAAAAATGAAAAACATCCCAACCTACTGAGCACTTAGATGGGGCCCCAAAGGGTGAAAGGGCCCCAATGGGCCACATCCCACCCCAAAAGCAAGCTACACAGGGATTCACAAGCACGCTACTCAGAATTTTTATCATTCCTTCTCTAGTCCCTCCAAAATATCATCTATCAGCCCAAGCCAATAAGACATGAATTATTGTGCTCCTAAGACAGAACATGAATGTGTGTGTATATGTTTGGGAGATAAGATGGTCTGAAATGGGATCCATATAGTGGCTCAGACACCAGCACACAGGCCATGAAGAAAATAGCTGAGACTATGCCACCTATGTAGCTTATTCAAGCCCAGTTTTAGCACACCAGTGACATGGGGAAAAATGCTTCTTCAGTACATATTTCACTTTTGTTTTTTTCAAGTTCACTTGTATGGAATAATCTATGGAATGAAACACAGCTGGTTGCTCTGTGTAAAAATCAAAAGTGTTGGCTCCTTTGAGGTCACTGTTAACAGTGAATGCCTATGAGTCGCCTGCAGAAAAGCGAGTGGGTCATTATTTTTCCTTCTCTCTGGCCCTTTTTCCAATACATCTGCCTCAAGGTCTCTGGCCTTGGGTCCTGCGTAAAGCCCCAAATTCTGCTCCTGCCCCATTCCCTAAAAGTCTCTACCTACAGGATCCAAAATAACCCACAAGAATATCTTTATTCACAAAACAACTGAGAGAAATCAGATGATGAAGGCCAAGTGCATTTTATGCAACTACATGTTGCATGTTTTCTGGGTGTTATCTCCAACTGCTGGTCTCCATTGGCCTGAACTGCATGAAGACACTGCAAGGAGCCACATGCCAACCTCACACAGCCCAAAGCCTACCTTACCTGAGGGCACTGAGGCAGCACCTGAGCTGATCCTACTTTCCAGAACACCTCCAAATAAACCTTCACCAACCCTCACCCTCACCAGGCTACCTTTCTCCAACTAGAGCCTTGCATCCATTACTCTAATCATCTCTAAATCTTTATTGACATCCCAAAGTACACAAGTACTCCAGAGGTTTCTGGCAAGAAAGGGGAGCAAACTTTCTGTCCAGGACCAAGTTTAGACTTAGTGTATCCCATAGTCTCTGTCATAGCTCTTTATTTAAACAATCTCTGTCATACATAAATACCATCTACATTTTAATCATGGTAATATTAATAATATTACAAATAACATAATGCATATATGACATAATAGAGGTCACATAAACTTTCATCTTCACCGTCTTTAAGCATGTGGGTCTGTGTGAAGAAGCACATTCATATCCTGCCCTTCAGAAGATGAGCCGACCTGTCTGAGCCCTGTCTGTAGCCTGAACCAAGAGCTGAGCTTTATGCACATCATACAGAGCTGTTCTGTCACACATTGGGGGTAGTTTTGGCCTAAGTCACAGATCCCAAAAATAGCCCCCCAGCAACCAACATGGTACCATCTGTTCTTCCTGGGTCTCCCTGACAAACACCCATGATAGGCCGAAGACTCCCATGCAAGACTTTGGTCCTTGACAGAAGGGAGCACAGCACTAGCTGTAGGATAAGACTTGGCAACCTGCTGTGCATGAGACAGGGAGCATGTGGATTACATTCATGTAAGAGGGCTCGGGGCACTGTCATTGCCTCTAACCCAATGCCAGCAAGACAATTCCAAAAGGGTGAAAGTTCCAGCAATTTGGCACCCTGAAGGAGAAGAAAAGCTACCTCTGACCTCCGGCTCATACCCAAGATGGATAAGCTGTGTGACCAAGACACAGACTCGACACTATCCTGCCAGGAGGCTGAAGTGCTGATGGTGGCCATCTTGGGCAGTGACCAGAACACTCAACTCCTTCCAAAGGAGTTGACCCCAAGGTCAACACAAGCAACACAAGAGCAAGTCAACAAGAGCACACACAGAGCATATGTGTATTCTGCTCACAGGAAGGAAGGCTATTAGTTAGGCAAACATTTCACTCCGTCTCTTTTAGATCTGCAAACAAGAACTCCCTAGGAATGTGGAATTGCACAAACACACCTTGCATATCTTCACTTCTGTAGGAAGCAGTGACTGACCACAGGGCCTTGCTGCTGAGAACTTCCTCACTGGCCACAGTCCATTCCCAGTAAAGGCTGAAGGTTTTGGGTACGAGCAGCCAGCCAGAGATACGGGACTACCCCACCCTCACAGCACTCATCACAGCCACTCGCAGTCATCTGCTCCCTTGCTCCTCTCCTCTGGGTCAGATTTGCACAATGTTCTGGCAACTTTCTCAGCTCTTTCTTGCTTTCTCACCAGCATTTTTCCCTTAGAAAACCCTAACATATGGGAGATGCAAATCAAAAAAACAATGAGGTACCATCTCATACCACAGAGAATGACACACATCACAAAGAACAAGAAAAATCAGTGCTGGTGGAGATATGGAGAGAAAGGAACTCTTTCACTGTTGGTGAGAATGCCATCTAGTTCAGCCCTTATAAAAAACAATATGGACATTCCTCAAAAAACAGGAAATTGAGCTCCCATAGGATCCAGCTATACCACTCCTAGGAATAAACCCTAAGAAGACAAAAATACAATTCAAAGATCCCTTCCTCACACCTATATTCATTGAAACTCTATTTAAAATAGCCAGACTCGGGCCCAGAGAGATAGCACAGTGGTGTTTGCCTTGCAAACAGCCGATCCAGGACCAAAGGTGTCCCATATGGTCCCCTGTGCCTGCCAGGAGCTATTTCTGAGCAGACAGCCAGGAGTAACCCCTGAGCACCGCCGGGTCTGGCCCAAAAACCAAAAATAAAATAAAATAAAATAAAATAAAATAAAATAAAATAAAATAAAATAAAAATAAAAATAAAATAGCCAGACTCTGGAAACAACCAAGATGCCCTTCAACAGATGAATGGCTAAAGAAACTGTGATATATATATGCACAATGGAATATTATGCAGCCGTCAGGAGAGATGAAGTCATGAAATTTTCCTATACATGGATGTATATGGAATCAATTATGCTAAGTGAAATAAGTCAGAAGGAGAGAGATAGACAGAATAGTCTATGGGTTTTAAGAAAAATTAAGGGGGCCCGGAGAAATAGCACAGCGGTGTTTGCCCTGCAAGCAGCCAATCCAGGACCTAAAGTGGTTGGTTCAAATTCCGGTGTCCCATATGGTCCCCTGTGCCTGCCAGGAGCTATTTATGAGCAGACAGCCAGGAGTTACCCCTGAGCATTGCTGGGTGTGGCCCAAAAACCAAAAAGAAAAATTAAGGACATTATTGTAATAATGCCCACGGACAAACAGCTGCAATGAGGGCTGCAAGGACCATATCAAAATATGGAGCTCACCACAAAGAGTGGTGTGTGCAGTTAGGGAAATAATTACACTAACATCTATCATGACAACCTTAATGAGCGAGAGAAGTAGAATGCCTGTCTTGAATACAGGCAGGGGGTGGGAAGGTGGAAGGGGGACATTGGTAGTGGAAATGTTGCACAGGTGAAGGGAGTTTTCTGTTTATGACTGAAACCCAACTACAATCATGCTTGTAATCATGATGCTTAAATAAGAATTTATATTTAAAAAAAAAGAAACAAACAACAACAGCAACAACAAAAATACCCTAGCATGTGAAAATCTATCTGAGCATCCATGTCTCTAAGAACCCAAGTTCACAAGCTCAATTTTTCTCAGAGGGCCTGGGAGGACAGCACAATGGGCCAGAACACATGCCTGGTGTGTGTGTGTGTGCAGGAAGCTGTGGTCCATCCCTGGCACAACAGATTGACACACTGGCAGTCCTGACAGCCTCCAGGCCCATGAGGGGCCAACCACTACTGCATAGCAATGTCAGAGCCCTAAACCATCAGACCACACAGTTGGGGCAAGTTCAATGTCTCCAAATCTAATTCAGCCTTGAGCCAAGGATGTGGCTCAGCAGCTGAGTACATGCATTGCGTGTGTCAGGCTCTGGGCTGAATCCCCAGCACCACTATTGCAGTAGCAACAGCAATTCAGCTCTGATCAGTTAACGAGAGACAACAAAAGTAGCTCTTGCTGAATAAGGTCTGAACCTTCCCAGTCATGAACAATCAGCTCAGAACAATGTGACGTCTTGATCTATGATAAGATCCAATTCCTCAATGGCTGATGTTAAATGGCATCATTATGACTTTTTCAAAGTGGATTTGAACTCTGCTTCTATCCCCAAAACTGGCCTTTCCTAAATGTCAAAACAGGCTTCCAGACCCTCACCCAATTGCTTAGAAACTATGTGTCTTTGGGATTCTAAACTCTTCATGTTCAAGAAAGCAGACCATTGTCTATTTCCAAATAAACCAGCAGGTTGGGGTGGGCAGCATCCGACAATCAACCGTGTTATGATCCTTCCACAGGACATATAAGCACTGACATGGTAAGATATAAACAAATAGCCTCAGGATCAATAGTCAGCCCAGACAGGGATTTGTTGGCAAATGAGTTCAGCCAAGGTTAAGTCGTAAGACAGAATTTGCTTCAGAGCTTTTTGAACTGGTGGCATGGATAACAGACAGTACATCCATATTACTGAGCAGAAAAACCAGGTGTGCCTGGGCTTTCTCTCCCCATGAGATTGGCCGGATATCCACACTGGTCAGGGAGCCCAGAGAGAATACACTTAGGGCAGGTCTGCCTCCTCTCTACCTCAAAGTAGCTCTTCACCCTCCATAGGCTTCCTGTGACAGCTTCAGCTCTAGTCAAGAAGTGCTGAAACACTGACAAGTACCACTGTGATGGGAAGGGGAAACGAATGTGACTGTATCGGCGTTATTGAGGAGAATCTGTAAAGTGCCTTAGTGGACATAGGGAAGGGAGAGTGTCTAGACAGGAGCTGAGAGAGGGCACTGAGTAGATGACCTGGGGGAATAAATAAGGTTCCTCTGCCTGGGCAACAAAGCCAAACCATGGAGAAGAGGATGGGAGTTATCCCAGCTAAGCAGAAACTCTGTGGCTGTCCCAGACTCCAGGGCAGGCTTTCTTTTTGTCCCTTCATGTCCTCCTTCCTTTGCCTTGTTACACTCTAAGTGAGAATAGCAGAGCAGGGACAGAAGAGGTAGGGGACAATCAGACAAAAGACCCTCTCAGGATACTGAGAGAAATACAGAAGAATCTTAATTAGGGATTAGATATTCAAATACATATTCAGCATGATTTTTTTAAGGTTTTATTTTGGGGTGGTTTTTGGGTCACACCCACTGATGCTCAGGGGTTACTCTTGACTATGCACTCAGAAATCACTCCTGGCATGGGGGACCATATGGGATGCTGAGAGATCAAACCGCGGTACCATCCTAGCGTGGGCAAGGCAGACACCTTAATGCTTGCGCCACCACTCTGAACCCTTATTTTAGTTTTGGTTCATTTGTTTGGTGGGGTGGGGGGTCACACCTGGCTATGCTCAAGAATCACTGCTGGTAGGATTTAAGGGATTAAATGTGGTGCCAGGGGAGAAAACCAGTTAGCCACATGCAAGGCAAGTGCCTTAACCCCAGTATTATCTCTCTGGCCCCAACGTGGATGTTTTACACATTCAGCATGTATTAATAAAACCTCAGGATTTGAAAGGGCCTCCTATCTTAGGGGCATAACTGAGAACAGTATCAACAGGAACAATTATTCATTATCAATACAGTGCTCCCATTCTGGGAGGGCCCTTTGGCCCAGAACTGTGCTTGGTGCTTGATTGGAATCATTCCTTGTGTGATTCAACTTCTTTAGGGGCTGTGCTCAGGTAAAGAGACATCTATATTAAAACATTATGAACCCATCTCAACAAGCTGACATGCTGTGATGTCTGCAAATGCACAGAACAAGTTACTGTTCTCTCCACACATTATTAGTCCACTGTGAAGACAGGCAATAAATAGCACAGTGACCCACTACCTCCTTATACTACTGTACAAAAAGAAGCTTATTCTCAGTTCTGATGAAAGAGTTAACCTTCATGTTGGCAACACGAATGCCCCAAGTCTAACAACAGAAAAAGTCCTAAACAAATAATAACTGTAATTATCTTATAAATGTCTTATAATTGTCTAACAAATTATTGGGAATTATTTTATATTAACAAGCTTAAAAGAGCAAGAAAATGAATGAGAGAACAAGTTCCACTGACTAGAGCAGATGAGCAATTACTATACAAGAATAATTGTAAAGTGTAAATTGTGAAGTTCCCCCTCACATACACACACTCATACCAGCAGAGCCCGGGGCCTTCAACACAGACACCCAACTCCATGCCCTAATACCTTGGCACACTCCAAACAATGATCTGGAGACAAACACAAGGTCTGAATTTCCAAAGAGATGGTCCGATTGTCCAAGACATTGAATTTCCAAGACTTGCTCCCTTTTGCCCAACACCTACTAAAATAATCTTGAAATTTTCATATTTGCGATGTATAAGTCAAATACAAGATAGATTCTTGTACCTATCAGGACCTGAGATCCCAGCTAGGTCACGTATTCTGCTCACTTTAGGTCCCGTGGCCACTATGCACAAATGGGACTCAATGGGAAGAGCTAGACAGCCTCCTTAAAATGAGAAACCCATCAGGCACTACTTGGCTTCAGAAATGCCCTAATCACATGTGCCTAGGTTTGAAAGTGAGAATCCCAGAAAGTGGAACATCTGGATGAGCCTCTCTCATCAAAACACATGTTAAGTTGTTCTTTCTTCCTTCTCTGCCAGTATGAGCAATTCCAATTACCTGAATAGAGCTCTGAACTGAATACTATGTCTCTTTATTTAGTGAGGGTAAAATAAAACAACTTCATAAAATTAGAATTAGAATGCTAGATCCATGAGTGTCTCCAGAGAACTCACAGTGGAAATGCTATCAGTTGATTTATTATACAAAATGAGAGTGTCCTAAGAAATTCAGAACAGTTCTAATGTGACAGCCAGCCTTTGATGGGGCCCTAAGTTGGCTTCATTTTCATCTTTGCTGTCAAAAAATTTTATAATAAAAAATTATGTTCTATAAGGGAGACGAACCTATGCCCCTTGTGCCACAATGGCCCCTCTCCAAGCCCACACAAGTCTTGCCATCTCTATGACAGATGTGGCCTCAGTAGACTCTGAAGTCATAAGTCCAAGTAGGAATGAGAATTGGTGCATTTGTCAGTCCTCATTTCAATTCTCTTCCTTGACATAATAGGGCATTCATGATGTCCAATTACAACACCAAATGAATCTTATTAGATTGAAACTGTTTTAAGTATTAAGTATTAAGACCTAAATGAAGAAATAAAGAATAAATAAGTTTATTCTTGCTAAAGAATAAATAAAGCTGAAATGAAAAGCAAAGTAAGGCTAAAGTCACCGCTGAGTGGCTGCCGCCATGTTCTCCCTCCTCAGTTTCCATCTGTCATCCTACATGTGGAGGAAAGATTCCCTCCGCCAGTCACTCACCTTGTGGAGTGCAGGAGCCAAGACTGGTACCAAGAATCCATTGTAAATATAGTTGACAAGCTGATTGCGAATCAAGGGATGAGCAATCTGGGAGAGAAATAGACCATTAGGAATTGGACAAAGAGCTGAATTGAAATGAATTCTTAGAATCAAACATTCCTGTGTTCCACCTGAATTCTAAAAGGAAATCCAAATTTTGGCCATTTATACCACAGCTAAAGAATAATTCATGACCAAAGGCAAAACAGTGGGTAAGGTGCTTGTCTCAAATATGGCCAACCTAGGTTCAATCACTGGCACTGCATGCGGTACACAAGGAGTAATCCCAGAGCCCAGAGTTGGGAGTAAGCCCCAAGCACAGCTAGGTGTGGCTCCTCCACAACAAAAGAAAGGAAGAAAACTAAAAATAATAATAATATTAATCAGGGGTTGGAGAGATAGCACAGGTAGGACAGCCCATATAGTCTCCTGAGCCTTCCAGGAGTGATTTCTGAGTGCAGAGCAGGAGTAACCCCTGAGGACTGCCAGATGTGCCCCTCAAAATAAATAAATAATAATAATAATTCAAATTCTCCATTTTTGTTTGTTGTTGCTGTTTTGGAGCCATACTGAAAAAGATATTCAAGAAATGTTTCACAAAAATACTGCTGGGAAGCAGAAAGCATTGTCAGAGTTATAACATTTTTAGGTTTGATCTCCAAAATATATTAGCAATAGACATCCCTTTATATGTGTTTTTCTAAAATAACATTTTTTAGTATTGCCCTAGACAAAAAAGAGAAATGATTTCAATTTCAATATATAATATGAACTATATCATTTCCCTGTTCTTAACAATGTTGTTATCTCTACTTCTTTCTCTTCAAAAAAACTATTAAGGTCAAACCATAAAGTAAAATACAATTTCTCTAAAAGTAAAATTAGATCTTTAAATTACTGATAATCGCGGTGTGTATATGCTAGTGTTTATGTGTATATCATTTGGGAAGAACCAAAAGTTCTGTGTTTTTTTATTCCCACACACTTTTGTAAGAAAATGTTGATAGACTGCAATATTCAAGGAAAAAATAACTTATGATGTAACTTATTTATCTTATACATAAATAAGACTTCCTTTAACTTAGCAATAAAAGGAGATGGGAACTAATTTTCTTACATTTTCTTCCAGAGCAATTTCTCTATTTGATAGGTAAACAAATTATAACAATACCTTTCACCTTACTATTATCATAAAGAAAATGTAGCTTTTTCATAGATCTAATAATAAGGCAATTTTTGTAATTTATAGAAATTCCACATTCTTGATAAAAACCCACTACATCCTTAAATATATATATGAAGCTTGATATTTATTGAAAATGGTAAAAGAAATCTGAAGGTAAAAAAATTTAATCAAGAAGCCAAATATACTATAGTTCGGGATGGGTTTTTTTTTTTTCCCTGAAGCAGGCCAATTTTAAAGCAAATTTAATTTGTGTTGCTAAGAAGATGCTTAACTTCTTCTAAATTCAATTGGGATAACAATATTCTTTATGTACTATGCACCATTAAACAAAATAAAGTGTTTTCCTTTGTAGACTCCAAGAAGACCTTGAAGTAAAAGTGGTATAATTTGCAATACTTAGAAGTCTAAAAATATCTATTTAATGAGTCAGGCACTAAACTTATTTTTGATGGTTAAGTGGATAATCAAAATAGAATTAACACTTTTTTTATAAGCAAGATAAAAAAATCTACTCATTTTTTGCTCAATTAAAACTTCCCCAAACCCTCTAAACTAACGTTTTTCACTTCTTCAAGGGCATCTGATCTACTTGAAGCATCAGTTGCCCATAAACCCTTCGGTGAATGAAAGCTGGATTGCCTGGCCACACTCTGCAGTGCTGAGCTCCACTGCTGTGGACAGGGCCGGTACCTGGATGACAGCGTTGCAGAACTCCAGTGAGTTCATGAACTGGACCAGTGGTGGCAGCAGGAGCCAGTCATCCTTGAGCAGGCAGTGCCACTCCTCGCCTTTCTCCTCCAGCTTTGTCGGCAGCGATGAGTAGAGGCCGCTGAGCCCGGTGGCGAGGACCTGCATACAGAAGCACCAGCATGATCGCTCGATCCCAACATGCTCCACCTGCACCTCCCTGCTCCCAGGTGACACCCACAGCACTGGCCCAAAGCCTTCGATCTAGGTACCAGGTGTGGGAGGTGTTTCGGGATAAGAAATGGGTTTCCAGCAGCTTAAAGAGAAAGAAGAGAAAGACATGCCAATGAAGGCCATGGTGGAGCCAGAAGCACTCAGTAAGTGCTCCAGACATGCTCCTCTGGGGAGGGAGGGGGCTCCTCTCAAGTTCCACGCAGAAGCTGAGCTGGGTGTGTGTAAGGAAATGTGTCAGTCAAGATGAGGGAAGCCTGGTCACTAAGAGATGGCTCCGTGGGCTGGGACAGTTTGCTAGCACAAGAGCTGGGTCTGAGCTCTAGCATAGCAGTCCCCTGAGCACTGCCAGGAACAACCCACAAGCACAGAGCTGGGAGTAGCCCCAGCATTGCTATAGGGTGAGGTACAAGTACAGGGAGACAGGAAGAGGAAGAGGAGAAGAGGAGTAAGAGGAAAGAGGGGAAACTTGATTTCTGCTGACCACGCCCTCCCCCAAGTTCGGGAGAGGTGCAAATTCATCACCAGTGCACACTAGCATAAATCATGCAAGCATAGAGATAAATTGGTGGGGGGCCCTACATGGAGGCATCCATGGACAGACGGTCTCACAGGCAGTGAGATGAGAGATTTCTGTAGAAGGCCAAGCAGGGTTAGGCAGCTGTTTGTGTGCTTACCATTTATTTAGAAGCACTTTCCTGCACAGTTACCCTCTCATCTGATTGTCACAAATTACAGAAAGAAGAAAGAATAAGGTCACAGAGAAGAGGGACATGATCCCAATAGTCCAGACCAAAATAATGGGGGTCTACCAAAAGATTTTCAGCAGACAAAGACTGGGGATTCCAGGATTTACCTACAGCTTCCCTGCCTCCCAGCACAAACCCAGTGAACAGCTTTGGGTCCATCCAACTGGATTAATAGCTTAACCATTATTAGAAAAATGTGGATGTTTTCATGCAGTAGCTTTAAACCTTTTCATTTCTGTGGCCCTCTCAGTAGCTGAAAACCATAGTTTTCATATGGATAGAAATGTCAAAAAAGAACCCACTTAAACTGAGTGCCTCCTGATTTTATCGAGTGGGTGTAAGACCAAAGACAATGATTAATATTTTAGTCCTTGGAGGCCTTCCAAGCAGCAGGCAGAGCTGGCCAGCAGTGTGGCAGGCTCCTGTGCTAGCAGATGTGCAGAGGAAGAGGGCCAGAAATCAGGCAGGGCTGTGACTGGGGTCCAACCAGCAAGAATCCTGAGGGATCACAGAACACACAGGGATGGAAGCATTCAAAGGAAACACTGGACTGTGAGTGAGGCTAGGAGAGAAAGCAAAACAGCCACTAATCTGTCTTTTTTGACAGGTCAAAACAGGTCACAGTAATTAGTGTGTGCCCAAAAGATGGAACAGAAACTCAACAGTATTGTGGATATGGGCCAGGAAAAGAACTCCAGAGGGAAGCCAAGTGTTCAGCAGGTGCTAGGTCCTGTGTTAAGTCCTTTACACTGCATGGCCCCCAGTATTGCAGAGCATAGGTAGGTGTGTGTGTGTGTGTGTGTGTGTGTGTGTGTGTGCGTGCGCGCGCGCGTGCGTGTGTGTGTGTGTGTGTGTGTGTGTGTGTGTGTGTGTACCTGAGTATCTCAAGGAGTGGCCTGGAACCCAAGCACTTTTAGGTGTGGACACTAGTTATTGTTCTTTTAAACTTTATTGATTGATTGGTTGGCTATTGGGCCACACCCAATGACGCTCAGGGTTACCCTGCACTCAGAAATCGCCCCTAGCAGGCTGGAGGCCATATGGGATGCCAAAAATCGAACCTGGTCCCTTCCGGGTCAGTCGTCTGCAAGGAAAACAATCCACCGCTGTGCTATCTCTCCGCCCCCCTGGACACTAGTTTTTAAATGAACAAAATCCTCTGTTCTGTAGGTAACTTGCTTAAAGGGATGGGAGGCTTGTTTAGGGGCAGAGGATGGGGAAAAAAAGAGAAAAGAAAGAAAAATAAAGAAGGTAAGTATCTTCTATAGAGGCAGGCTGGGAGAAGAATAAGGAGGGAACTGTGGATATTAATAGTAGGAAAAATACACTGGTTAAGGATGAGTGTTGGAACATTGTATGACAAATTCACCCATCAACAACTTGGCATTTGTGTATCTTCCAGTGAAATCACTAAAATTCAATAAATGAAATTTAAAAATTATACAAACCAAAAAACCTCTCAAATCAAACCTGCAAGACTAGAGGTAGAAAATGTACTTGGAAGTGATGTCCAAGCTACTGAAAAATAATCAGAAGTGATGTAAAAAAAAAAAAAGTACCAGAAGAGACTATTTCATGTAGAGGGAACAGTGTGCACCAAAGTTGAACAGGACAAAGGAGAGAGCATATTCGCAGGACGAAGAGAAGTGCAGCACAGAGAAGTAGAGGCAGAAGACCCTATAGGGTCTTTCAGATCAGAGTAAAGAGCTGGGGACATGACGTGTGAAGTGCAACATTCAAGGGTGGGAGGTTGGCCAGGGCCAGAGGCACAGAGCTGGTCACACAGACCAGAGAATAGACAGGGAAGCTGCAGTGAGTCAAGTCTGACAAAGAATTCTTCTGTGTTGATACCAAAAATGAAGGCAGGGACTGAGGAAGCTCAATGGGCAGAGGGCAAGCCTAGGCTCATCTCCAATACCAGATGGAAATTTCCTAGTCCTCTGATAAATGTTAAGAGTGACCCCTGAGCAGTCCCTGAGCACTGAGCACTGTGAGATGTGGCCCAAAAATAAAGTGAAAGGATCCCAGTCAGGAGGAACTTAGGGAAATGATACAGACTCATAGTCTGTTTCTTCTTGGCCTGTGACTACAGAGCCTCTGTACCCATTGGGATCCTCTTTCTTGCTCTGTGACTTTATCCACTCACTGTCCTCTCCATGCTCCTGCCTCGGACTTGCTGGTTAGACCCCAATCCACAGCCTGGGCATGAAGGGTGTGTCAGGTTGGAGAAGTTGAGTTTCCAGTGCCAGAACCATCTCCCGAGACACATCCACAACCCAACAATAAAGCACAGGCTCAACCAAGGGGAGAGAAGTTTGAGGTCTGCGAGCAGAAAATCCAGAAAGGTTCATGGGAGGAAGTGGGATAGTAAGATGGTTGGAAGCCACGATGAAGTAGAAGGGCGGGAGAAAAACACACAACCCATTTCCCCAGAGAAACCCACAGACTGCAGGCACTCCTCTGTTCTGTTTGCTAGTAACCCTATCGCTCGCTCATTTACTCAGCAAGGAAAAAGTCTACTGAGCACTGACTATGCTCAGTACAGAATGAAACAGTTAATGAGAGAATGTATTTATCTCTTTTTGCAAAATCAGGGCATCTGTGGTCCCAAAAGAGAATGTCCCCTATTTAAAGTATTTAACTCCTTGTCAACACACCCAAACAAATCACTTTAATTCCGGTTTTCAATGTGACCCGAGTGAGTTGCCTGTTATAAATTACAAACCTCTGGCAAGAAAGAACAGAGACCAGAAGTTCTCCTTGAAGGGAAATCAGATCTTGATGCCACATTTTTTTAAATCAATTACATTTGCTAACTCATGCTAAATTAACCACAGAACAAAGGCTCTAATTCTGCGTACTCCTGATTCCTTAACCACTTGGAGGCTTTGAAGATGAATTCATAAAGACAGGCTTAATTTGTCTGACTAAAAAGCTGGGAATAAGTATTCAGCATATCAATATAATTACAGCAACATTAATTTTCAAATTACATACATCAGTGACAGTAATTAAAAATAACACGTACCTAATATCCACTTTTTTAAGAGTATTGTGGGGAAAGGCATGGCTGAGATGCCAAAGGAGGCTGCCAACCGGGATGGTGCCACATGAGAGCTGGACTGAAATCACTTCTGCCCTTCTCTGACCACAGCAAGGGACACATGGGACAGTCTTATTTTGTTCTTTAAATGCAAAGGAACAGAGAAGAGCGGCCTCTGCAGAATGAGAATCATTTTCCCTCTCCGTGGAAGATCCATCCTTTTGCCACTAACATGGAGACCCTCCCTTTCAAGGCTGAATTCAGGGTTCAGATTCTTTCACCCAGCCCCCAGGTCCTTCTAAAAACTTCCTGTGGGGCAGGCTACCAGTGGCTGCTGCTGGGGAAATAATGACAAGGTCAGCCAAGTATGATGTTGAAGACAGCACATACACAATTGACCTTGAACTTATGGGCCTAACTTTGCACAGGGGCTTTACCACTCTGGTTCCAGTGCCATGTTCATGGATTCAAGCAGTCATGGGTGAGAGCTGGATTAACCTGTGGATTCAAAGTCCAAGTTCAGGGAGGGCCAGCCCCAGAAACTACAGATACCACATGGATTCTGGTCCGAGAGGTGGTGCCTCTTACTCCCACATGTTCTATGGTCAACAGTAACAAGAAGTTGGCAACAAAGGGATATGAAGGGTGCAGGCAAAACAGGGCAGAGGGAAGGCAGGGCTACAAAATTTCCTCTGGGTAACTTTATGACACAATCTATTTACCATTAAATTTTATCTGGAACTTAAGAGCGACAAAATAAAAAACAAAATGTCCACCCACTGTACTCGTGTTTTTGGATCCTGACCATAAAAATGTAAGTGTAAGCTATTATTCTTCTTTCTGATATAGAAAGAAATCTGATATTTTTGTCTTCTCAAGAGGATCCAAAAATATACACGTAACAAACTGTAAGGCTGTATACTGGAAACATCATGTTACAGGTCATTTATATCCCAATTTGGGATGGGCTGACTCATCAGGCAGTACTCAGGAATTAGTCCTGGCTGAGGGATTATCCTGGCAGGGCTCCGTAAAGTAGTTGTGGTGCCAGAGATCAAACCAGCCTCAAATCATGCAAGGCAAGCACTTTAACCCCTGTACCATTGTTCTGCCCTAACCCAAATTTCCCCAAGTAACCTTAAAGGAAACATCACCACATAAAGTCACAATGTGAATACAAGTTCAAAAGCAAACTACTTCCCTGCCAGCCCTGAGGCCTGGGAGCTATCACTGGGGTTTTTAGCATTAGATCAAATTGGTTTGCCATTTACAGGCAGGTGTTCCAGTTTCAACGGCTCCATTTCTTCAGTGACTGGTTGCAAGGATTAAAGAAAAGAACAAACCACAATGCCCTGGCCAGGTTTCCTAGGGAGGGAAGAAAACAGCACATGCATGGAGCATTGTGAACAACTCAGGAGAGGTCTGGCTGTAACTTCCAACATCGAATGGTAGTAGTTAATTTTAGCAAAAACAAAGGCCCTTGAACAGATGGCTTTAGTCTGAAGCTAGCAGCAAAACACCTGGTGGGGACCATTTGATACAACTTACCAAAATAAAAAGCCTCATAAATCCTGGATATGGATAAATAATTTTCTACCTGTGGCCGTGTGCTTAAAGGTTGCTTATTTCCATTTGTTTTTCTCAATGTAAGGACTTGCTTTCTTCTCTGGTCACTGTGTGAAACTGATGACTTGATCCTCAATCTTGGATCAAACACAAACATCAGGGAGGGACAATACTAGGGCTTAGGTGCCTCCCCTGCACATGGCCAACCCCAGTTCACTCCCTCAGGTTCCTAGAACAGAGGGCAAGGAGTAATTCCTGAGCAGAGCCAAGAGTAAGCCCTGTACATTGGCAGGCGTGGCCTGAAAATAAGACAAATAAATAGGAAATATGGTCAGTCAGTCCCCAATTGTTTTCTGGTACTGAAATGTCCACAACTGCCCAACGCAGAGGATTTTTTTCACTTTTTACTTGGAGAATCCTGGCCTGCAATAAGAACCTATGGGCACTTCCTATCAACAAAAGCCAATGTTTCCCAAAGTGGTCCAGTTTCCCAATGGAGTCATTACTCTTCCAAAAATCTGATGCTAACACACTTTGACAATCAGACCAATTAGAGAAAGCTTTTTGTCAATTGTGGTCCTTAGCCGGATGGTTAATAGAGTATGCTTTTTATCTTCAACATAAAGAAACCCTTTTTTAATTATGTTGTCAGATGTAATTATAGAAAACTGAGGACAAATGAGATTATGGGATCTATCCTGAGGGGCAACTTAACACAACGAAGCTCTGTGTTCCAGCCCAGCAATAAGGTCAGCTGGAGAGGTGGCTTTTCCCTTGCTTTAATGAACCATATTGAGTTTTCAAACACGTCTTGATAAAAGCTACACTTACTCAGTGAAATCTGCTTATAGTAAGTGAAAAAAATCTCAACATTAAAAGCATGCTCCATTCTCATCCTAGTATATTTAAATATGACATATTATAAATATATAAAACAGGATAGAAAACTATCCTCACAATTTAACAGATATTAACATGTTGCTATACCTTGAACCTAATGCTTTTTATTTTCTCAAAATAAAACTTTAAAAATAGAGCTAACTTGTTTTCTATAATGAAATATAATTCCATTATTTCCTTATCCTTTTACCTATAAAGTAGTTCAAATGGTATTAATTCATCTTCCTGTACCTGTTCAAGTATTTAAAATTCAGGTTTTTTATCTTTATGTAAATGTTAAGCAAATATTTACATGTGGCATTATGTAACCTTTTTCTACTTTACTACCCACTTTTTCCCCCCTTTACCACCCACTTTTGGACATACTAAACTGCACATATGTGCAGGCAATTATATGTGATTTATTCTATTTTGAATACTGAGTAGTACTCAAATGATGATAAATAAACCCACTTATTTATCTTTCCCCTTAATGTACTTTTCATTCCTCAAATTCCTGTTCTGTTGAATATCTCTGGATATGCACCCTTGTAAACACCCTAAAAACACTTGGCATTGTGTTTGAAGTTAGCCATATTAATGAGAACAAAGTAGTATCTTATTGTGAGTTTAATATTCACTTCCCTGATGATAAAATAAAAAGGAACATATTTTATGTTAACTGGCTTTGTGTGTCTTCATGGGGCACTCTATTCATACTCCTTGTCAATTTTCTTTTCTTTTCTTTTTTTTTTTTTTTTTTGAGCCACACCCAGCGTTGCTCAGGGATTACTCCTGGCTGTCTGCTCAGAAATAGCTCCTGGCAGGCACGGGGGACCATATGGGACACTGGGATTTCGAACCAACCACCTTTGGTCCTGGATCAGCTGCTTGCAAGGCAAACGCCGCTGTGCTATCTCTCTGGGCCCAATTTTCTTTTTTTTAATAATAACTTTATTTAAGCACCATGAGTACAAACATGTTTGTAGTTGGGTTTCAGTTCTTTGTCAATTTTCTAAGCAGTTGCTTCACTGTTTTCTTATTTTTAGGACTTACAACTTAAAAAAAATATTTTAGCTAACATTCATTTGTCATTCTTGGTGTGATTTTTTCTATTGCAAAGATCTGCTACTCTATTATTGTCTTTAATCCTAGCTTTTGCTTTAACACTAATGCAAGGCCAACACCTTTCCCACAGTACTATCTTTGCTGACCTTCACATATTTTTATATGTATTCAGAATACCTCAGGATTGTGTTGCTTCTATGAAAGCTATCTTTCTTTTGTTGTTTCATTTTGGGGGTTGGGTTTTTTATTTTTTGGTATTTTTTAAATTGTCTTTGGCATACAGAACCATCTGGATATTTTGATCATCTCTTTAATATCTATGCTGGTTTTTTTTGACAAGAAAATAACCCAAAATAATTCAAATAAACCAAGACTCAAACCTTGGTAGAATTTATTCATAAAACTACTTCTATCCAGGATGTTACACATACTCAACTTTTCCTTCTCATTGCTGTTATTCCTTTTCTACATCCTACTGGATCTTCTTACTACACTTAGCATCTCCCAAATTTACCTATCTACCTAGATTAAATTTCTAGAAGAACACAAATATACTGTGTTCTTGCCCAAATTTCAAGAGCTCTCTAAATGCAGTAATCCTGACTAGCAGAATGATGCTTCCCCCACTCCTCCACCAGAAACAAAAATGATTCTTTTCATTCTACTTCTTCAAGCTGCAAACACATGAGGTAACATGTGGAAGAAAGGCTCTAGCAGAAATTCAATGGTTTCCAATCAGTGGATCTTTAAAGAGGAGTGGTTATCCTGGAGGATATAATAAAACTACTGCAGTCAAAAAGGGTAAAAGAGGGGAAAAGTAGAGGTATGAGGACAGGAGTCAAAACAGTACCAGACAGTGGACTGAAAACATGGAGGAAAGGGGCTGTTAGTCAAGAAATGTGGACAACCTTCTGAAGTTGGAAAAGACAAGGAAAGGATTCACCACAGAGCCTCCAGAAAGAGGCTCAGCTCTGTCAACATCTTGGGCCTGTGGGACTTCTTAGACTTTGTTAGAGACTACTACCAATAAGATAATAAATATGTGTAGTTTAAAACACACACAGTTTTGTTTTGTTTTATTTTTTTTTCCAGTTTGTTACAACTGCAGTAGAAAACTAATGCCAGCAATGTATTTGAGAAATGTTTGGAATCAGGGTAAGAAGTCCCATTTTTGCCCAGATCTTTCAAAACAGTTTATAAGATTCTAACATTGATAAATGACATTTCATGTGCTAGAACACATGAATAGAATTACTTCTTTACTTCCCATTTGACTATAAATCTTGGCACAATTTCTTCTATCAGTGGAAGAACTCAGAAGACATACATAGTATCCTGACTTTCTTAACAGAAATTCTATTTTCAAAGTTTTTACTCAAATATTGACTGCAAACTAAATAATACTGGCTCCTTATATAAAGTAAGTATTTAGCTGCATAAAATTATTGGTTTTGAACCTCAAAGAAAAATCCAGTATGTTACTTACTGGGATTACAATGACCACTTTGGGAAACCAGCTCTTTACTGTGCAAGACTGTTATAAAGCTATCAGGCATGAGCCTCCATAGCCACTCAGGGTCTCTATGACAACCGAACCAGTCACACATATACTTCAAAATGCCCCCAGCCAGGTCAGGACCGATCCACAAGGTGTTAATTAACAATAAAAATTCTTATGGTGACTTGCCTAGCTTGTTCCACTAAAACTCACTAATTGTCTTATTCTCTAGCAGAATCAGGACTATCAAAAGCAATTTAATTTATAAAGAAACATAATGAGGTGGTTTGGAAGAAAAAAATCACTGATAATGGAAATAAACTAGAAATATCCACTGAGTTGAAAAACAAAGTAACTGTTGCCCAACATTTCTGATAAACCAGAATAAACATTTAGAAATCTGTCATTGAAAGACAATACTAACACCAAAAAATAATCAGAGTCCTAAAGCATTTTGTTTTGTTTGGGAGCCATACCCAGCAGTGCTCAGGGCTGACTCCTGAGAGTTTTTGAGAGCACTCCTGATGGAGCATTGAGCATAATGTGTGGCTCTAGGGATCAAACCCAAGATGGCTGCATATATATGAAAAGTAGCCAGTTTTCCTTTTTTGGTTTTAGGGCCACACCCTGCGGCACTCGGGTTACTCTTGGCTCACTGCTCAGAAATCATTCCTGGCAGGTGCAGGAACTATATGGAATACCAGGATCAAACCTGAGTTGTCCCATGCAAGTCAAAAGCCCTATCTCCTGTACTATCACTCCAGCCTTATCCACTCTTTTTTTTAATTAACAAAAATATTGATTTGTTCCAATACCCATCCTTACACCAATTCCTGACAGCAATAACCCCATTTACCCTCCTACCCACCTCACCCCCAGCCTGCCACTAAAAGAGCCCCTTTTCTCATTCTCCTCTCCTCCATCACTCCCCACTTTTTTCCTTTTAAGCACTGTGATTGTAATATTGTTACTGAAGAGATATCATGCATGTCACTTTACCTCCTTTCAGACCAGTTCTTGTCCAGAGTGGCTATTTTCAACTACTATTGTCACACTGGTCCCCTCTATCCAAACTGCACTCCCTGTCCCTCTTCCACTTTGTGGCAAGCTTGTTTCTTGAGTGAGACTGGGCCTGGGCGAGTTCAACACCTGCAAAAGCTCTCCCATGTTATTTCTCACCACACCAATGATTAAAAACCAAACAGAGTTGAGTACTCCTTGCTATCTCAAATAGTAAATATGTATTTTTTAGATAAAGTCAGTGCTGTGGGTCTACAATTATGGTCATTATCTTGCTGAGAAACAAATTAATTTGGAGAGCCAGCTGTGTGAGGTCTCACCACATGCCATGATTCATTGGCTCAAAATCAACCTGCAAAGCTAATAACACAGAATGTGCATATTTGGCCAATCACTCAGGATATGCACTTAAAATAAATAAATAAACAAACAAACTAACTAAAACAGCTCCGACACTAACAAAAATGAACCAAGAAATGGAAACACATAAAGCTCCCTTTGCTGGCACTGCTCAACCTAAAAAGATCTCACCATAAATGCCTCAGGTCCAATGCAAAAGATTTTCCTTGAAACATCTTTGCTCTGAATGTTCTAGATACAA
The DNA here is from genome assembly GCF_024139225.1 of Suncus etruscus. NCBI lineage: Eukaryota > Metazoa > Chordata > Mammalia > Eulipotyphla > Soricidae > Suncus > Suncus etruscus. The sequence goes on from NC_064850.1 coordinate 110,921,134, forward strand.
CTCACTGAAAAGAAAGAAGCAAAAGTATGGAACAGGGGCTAAGTATGAATAGGGGCTAAGGCACTTGCTTGCCTTGCCTTCTGGCAACCCCAGTTTAATCCTGGGCATACATATGGTCCGCTGGGCACCACCAGAGGAAACCCTAAGCAGTGATGGGTGTGGCCCTCATACCCTCCAAGTTAAAGGGAAAAAAATGTTTAAATGATAGGAACAAAGACAGGAGAAGAGAAAAGGAGTAGGTGGGAAACAAGCGAAAGAGAAGAACTTACTGGACAAAAATAAGTGTTGTCCACAATGTGATGGGCCACCATGTTGTTCTCAGCCGAGAGAGACATGATAAAGAGCAAAGCATCTCGGGCCTGCTGCCCAACAGCCCCCTCTCGGTGAATGAAAGGAATCAGGAGGGAGAAGAGAAGGAAGTTGGCAGCCCCTTGGTCCTCGCTCGTGTGGAAGAAGAGTTCCAGAATGGAGGGATCTTTGGCAAGGATGGAGCAGAGCTGGTTAAGCAGGACAACCAGCTTCACCTCCACGTTGGGGGTGGTGGTCCCGGAGCACGAGCTCAGCAGCATCATTAGGGGCTTGAGAATGGGCTTGTGGTGCAGCAGAGGCTGATGTGACTGGGTGACCAGCATCTCATACATCTTCAGCTGCTCGATTTTCGTCTCATCAGTAAACTCCCGCCTCAGGCTCCACAGGAAGAGTTTCTCCATGATGTTCTCAGAGACCACGAACTCCAGAATTGGCCCCATGGCAGCATCCTTGGCTTGCTCTTCAATCAGCAGGAAGAGCATGTGCTCCACGTAATTCTGCACAGCACTGGCCTCATCAGGGGGGATGGAGCCGTGTTTTGCTTGTGTGTTTTTCAAGGGGTCATGCTTCTCTAAGATCTTCACAACCTGGAACCAAACCAAACACAGATCATGCAGCTGATACAGATCATCCTTACCAAGAGCAGCACCATTGCTTGTACCAAATCACTTCAGAAGATGGAGCCATGAGAGATAAACGTGAGAGTGAACATGTGTGTGTGTATGTGTCCTAAAATAAAATAAAGGAGCTAGCCTAGAGAAAGATCCCTGGTGATGCTCACTTATGATTGTTATGCATTTTGACAACCTAAGTGTCAAAGGCAGAGGAATGTTTATGAAAACTAAGCTACATACATTCTTGGGTCTGTTATTCCAAAGACTGTACAGCAAACTGAAAAACAGTAATATATTAGATGAAAAAGTCAGGTACTAGTGTCTAGTTAGATCCGTAATTATCAACTATGTCAAAAACGTGCAAAAACTAAAGTAAGCACGGAAAACTAGTATTTGGTTTTGTACTCAAGGTGATGATAGATTTTTAATTTTTTTCCTATACTGTCAAGAATGAAAGGTGTTTTGTTTTGTTTTGTTTTGTTTTTCATTTTAAAATACATCAAGTAAGCACAAGTCCTCATGTCTTCTAAAAAAGTTGATTTGGGAGTTCAGCTCAACTGATCTGGGCATTCAGGGGCTCCCAGTTGCTGAGAGAGCAACACCCTTTCCTGTATGCCTGGACAGACAACCTCTCTACTGACAAAGGCAGCAGGAGAAGTGTGAGCAGGACCTGAGGAGAGCAAGACACACCTCCAGAAGAAGCAGATGTTAAAACCGAAAAAACTAAGAGTATAAACTCTTTTTGTAAGCCAAGAAAAAAACCTGATTTAACCAATTACAAAACAAAACCCTATATTCAGAGTTTCTGTTCAGAGTGATGAGAAGTTTTAAAAAAGGGAGAATGTACAGATGAAGTTAATGTTGTTGAATTATACTCTTTAAAATGTTTAAAACGAAACATCCACACAGACCAGAAAGATACTATAGTGGGTAGAGCATTTATCTTGCATGTAGCTGAACCCAGGTTTGATCCCCATGTGGTCCGCTGAGCCAGCCAAGAGTGATTCCTGAGAGCAGAGCAAGGAGTAAGCCCTGGGCACAGCCAGACGTGTCTCAAAAACAAACAAAATTCTATAACAAAAAAAATATAACACTATATATTTTACCACCAAAGGAAATGGTTTATAGTCAGAGGGCCCTAGAGGTTCTTCCCAGAAACACTGCAGGAATCTGGTATCTCTCACCTCCTTATACTCATCTATACTGCACTGATACCTAGAATTAAATTTTAGACTTCTGCTTCCATTTTATTATGTGATTTAGAATTTTTGTGATAATTCTTCAACTGGCTTCCTTTAAAACTCATGTTCAGAGAGCACATTTTACAATAATTGAACACTGAATCCATGACTGTATTGGTTCCTTTCAGTCTTCTTTTTTAAATGAAATATGTTTGTATTGCATTGTGATTTACAAAGTTATTCATAGATAAATTTTAGACATACAATGTTTCAAGACCAATCCCACCATCAGTGTCAACCTCCCTCCACCAATACTCCCAGAGTCCATCCCATACCTCCCCTCCCCCCACGCAATTTGCCATCCTAACAGGCACTTTTTTAAGTTTGGCGAACAGTTTGGGTCTTATGATTCCATTGTTGTTGACTCCATGATTTGGATATTTAGTTCTGTCCTTCCTTAACACCACCGATGTACTGAATCCTGTTGGCCCCTATTACTTCACATCTGTCTTTCTCCACTCAACTTCTTTCCTTCTACTCACTATACTTCAGGACCAAGAGTGTTCTAGACAACTTTGAGTCTTTCTGAACAACCCACTACAGACTCAGTCTTCTACAACCTGAAAGTTTGCTCCTAGCCCAGTTCTACCACGCACATGCACTGCTATATGTCTTAGTTAGGTTACAGGACTTTTGCAAGTTACTGGGGATGTTGGCAAAGGTACAATGCTCTGTCAGCATGCATGAGCAATGAGGGAAATTTATTTCTAAGGGGAACGGCTACGTTTTTCTCCTGTCAGAAGCCAGGCAAACGAATCTTTAAAGACTAGGGAAGTATAGCCTTCTAGAATGTATAAATCTCAACAGAACCTGTGATCTCTATCAGCTTCATCATAAAATTAAGAATGTTGTCATATAGAGGAGAAAAATCACCCCAACACCCTTGAGCTGACATTAGGAAGTTTTTCTGTGAGCAACTACCCAGGAGATATAGGGCTCGAGGACTGGTGGTCCCAGAGTACCAACTAAATATCCCCTCTCCTTCTCTACATGTCAAACTCCAGAGTGTACACCCATTCCAGCCAACAAAATGCCCCCTCAACTCCTAGCAGATTGACAACCCACTGACAGAAACAGTGGGGCTTGCCCAGACAAGGATCTGAGAGTGAACACAATACCACAATTATCCAAGAGGGGGCTCCACCTCAACACAGCATGTTCTCTAGCTCGAAGCTCTTAGACTCCGCTTTGCAAAGAACAAATTAGCCACAGGCTTTATCAGTTCTGTAATTCCAAAGTCCACTTATAGCGTTTACTTATGAGAGCTTTCTGTGCGAAGAGGCCCTGGGGCAGAAGTGTAATTATAGTCATGTGTGCTCAGACTGCCCAAAACTTGGGACTGGGTCCTCTAACTGACAGTGGCATGAAATGAGTTCAACCTTTCTGGAAAACAAGGTGTGATGTATAAGGGAAGTTCTGAGTCTGTTCGTGATCTTTGACTTGTTCATCTCACTTTTGGGGAAGTCCTAAGGAAGGAAGCAACTCTATCCAAATTAGCTGCTCAAAAAATGTTCAGACAAGGGTCAGAGTGAGGTACAGCAGGTAGCACATTTGCCTTGCATGTGCCCAATCCCTGGCACCCCATACAGTTCCCTTGAGCACACAAAGAGTAATTCCTGAGTGCCCTAAGCGCAGAGCCAAGATTAACCCCTGAACACCGCTGAGTGTGGCCTGCCCCAAAAACAGTTCATACAGAGCAATCTTTCAATGAAAGGTTAAAATATCAATGACTCAGTCAAGTATAAGAAAATTATAATTCAGAGGTTATAACATCATAAAGTTATTTAAAATACTTAATCATATAATTTTGTGTAAATACAGTCATGAAATAATTTAAATTATACAGTAAAATCATGACAAATTGTGTATGATTAGAGTGTGAAGAGAAATGAGATTTTGTTATTGTTGTTGTTTTTTGTTTTTTGGGGGGGTCACACCTGTTGACACTCAGGGGTTACTCCTGGCTAGGTGCTCAGAAATCACTCCTGGCTTGGGGGGGACCATATGGGACGCCGGAGGGATTGAACCGCAGTCTGTCCTAGGCTAGCGCTGGCAAGGCAAACACCTTACCTCTAGTGCCACCTCGCCGGCCCCAAGAAATGAGATTTTTAAGGTAAGATCCTTTTCCTGTAAGCTGATCTAAGTTCATAATATAAAGAAAAGCACACAATGTAATTTTGTATTAATTAAAGAAAAATTAAATTAATTAATTTAATTTGTATTAAAGAAAGAACAAAAGCACTGAGTATGGGTAATTTATTATAGAGTCATCATATATCTGATTTATTATATATATAAGTTATTTAAGTTAGGGATTCTTAAAGTTTTCCCATTCACCTTTCCCTACCTCATTTCACTTGAGAAATTTTTACTGACCTGGGGTATATAGACAGAAATATGAAACAGGTTATTTCAATAAGACATTTACTGATAAACATAAAAGGATTTAATTTAAAGCAATACCACAGTCTGTAATGGGGTCATCATGCACCTTTTTAACATGCTGATGCCAGAATTACAATTTGTGTTAATGCAACCACATTCAAGTGAGAGCCACAGGTAGGAATTGATGACATCATATTAAAAATCTAAAAATGGAAATGGAGGGGGTCACAAAACTGAGGAGGTCAAAGCCTGAGTTGGCAGGCCCAAATCGAAGCCTATCAGTGGCTGGGGTACAGAACTAGAAGCCAAAAACTAATGACAAACAGCCAAGGGAGCTTGTGCAGAAGCCAGTCAATGCCTCCCTCCCTCCCTCCCATGCTTGGCTTCAGTCTTTTCTCTCTGAACCTCTCCCAGCCTTGGAGATGCAGCATATTGAACTACTCCCAGGTGGCCCTGCCTGATTCCAAGGTACTGTGCTCAAATAAATCAACATTTTATAAGCTGCTGTTCTGCTTTTCTCAGGTTCAGGCAATATCCTACAAGACTATTTACACAATCACCAGTTGCATTCTTTTCTTCTGAATTAATATTGGGGGAGGGATTCCCAAGCAATGCCCTGAACATCTGGGAACCTTCTCAGCAATATGCAGCTAACAGTGGCAGATTGTTCAATGTTTGGGCAGAATTTGGGGGTGCTACTCATACCTAGGGATGCACGGGAGCTCCAGGTCTACACTGGGAAGTGCTATGGGTGACATCAGGAATGGATCATGGGGCACTTTGAGCTATCTCCTAGGTCCCCTGAATTAAGCATCGTTTGTTCTACAGGCAGGGCTGGAAAGAAGGCAATTGACTGCATGTAGCTGACAGCACAATCCTGGCTGGTATCCCCAGCACTACACATGGTCCTTGAGGCCCCCTAGGAGCCACTTCAATGCAAAACACAGCCAGGAAGAGGCCCCTGAACACAATTGGGTGTGGCCAAACACACACACACACACACACACACACACACACGCACGCACGCACGCGCGCTCGCCCCAATAAATCATTTTTAGAAATAAAATTGACTTGAAAATAAAACTACTTTTGTCTTCTACTCTCTACTCTGAAAAACAAAAAGAACTAAGATTTTTATACTGAATGCAAACCATTTATTAGATTTTATTCTGTACATTTGCGGGGAGTGGGGCTTAGAGGCCAAGGCCATAACCAGTGTTACTCAGGAGCTATTCCTAGCTTGGAAATGACCCTTGGTCATTTATGGTCGGGGACCATAAACCAGGCAAGGGACTGAACTGGTATTGGTAGAAAGCAGGGCCCTGTACTGGCCCTGTAATGGCCAGAGAAATGAGAGATAAGAGCTAGAGTCAGAAGCCTAGGTAGTGATCCCGAATAGAGCGGACGTGCCCAGCTGCCTCACGGCCTGGAAGATGGGTGTGATACAACCACTGCCTGTGAGTCATGGAATACACATAGATCAGCAAAGTGCTGATTACCTCTGTGTTGCCACCATCCCTAACCCTCATTCTCTAGCTGTCAAAACTGTCCCAAGCCACCTCCCATTTCTCCCAGGCAGACACACCCATGACCTGCTTTTAAAGTAAAATCTGGGGGATCAGCCCTCAGTGTCCTGCTTGCCACCCCCATAAAGCTGCTGGAAGGAGATCAGTTTGCAATGACAGGCCCAAGAATCGCAAATCTGAAGGCATAAGGGTGCAGGCCCTGTGGCTCAGCTTTCTTGCAATTTCTGAAGAGGGATTCCTAATGCGACTGACCGGGCTTTGCCTTGTTTCTCTCCTTTGCAGCGACTGCTTCTCATGTTACTATCCAACTCCAATTACCCTGCTCTCAGATATCTGTGCTGCCTGATTGTACCTACTTATCTATCAGCTTTGACTTTCTGGTCCTGTGGGTTTAGGATTGTGCTACTCACCTCCAGAGCCTGGCTCATTCCTGCCATTCCCTCTATTTGAGAGTCTCAGTCTCCCTTGGCTTTCCAGGCCCAAATTCTTTCTACCTGAATACTCTTCTCCATGGGCATTCAATTCAGGAAGCAAATAAAAATACAGTTAAGGGGGCAAGAGGAAGAGGTGGAGGAAACCAAGTAGGAAAGAGAGTGAAAACAAGTAAAATCCACTTTGCTAATGCTTTTTCTTTATTTATCTACACCTTGAGAGGCAGAAAGTAGCATTGAATAAACACCAACTAATCCTTGATATAAAACCTATGCTCTTAAGTAAACCAACTGAGATAGAAGTAGCATAGTAAATGTTTCATTGATCACAGTGAGGCATTTGCTGATCTAAAAATTTGAACAAATACAGGCTGGGATAATATGTACATGTGACTTCTGAGACTGGATCACAAACGAATCCACATGGAAATGACAGTCATCCTATAAAGAAACAATGCAAACAATCAATACTTGGGACCAGGACCTACACATTCTATACTAATGCATGTGACTATGTTTTAATCTAACTTCAAAGTCACTTGATTTATAATTCTGGGAATTACAGCAGCTGAGTAGGAGAAGCAAACAGCATTTCACTGGAAAGAAATCAACCAGCCCTGCAGATTGAAGGGTTACCAACTGCTCCTGAATGTTAACGATGGCCCTGGCCACCAGTAGTCTGTCGAATTCAACAAAAACTCCCAATTATCAAAGCTTTCAGAATGAAAGAGCTCCCTAAATGGAGTGCTACTGGATTCCTCTTCAAGACAAACACCAGAATTTCTGTTGAGAAGTTGGCTTCCACTTTCTCTGAACATTGTTCTGTTTTATACAGAAGCATGTATCAGCAGGTGACAACTTGGGCCTCTTTGGCCAAAGCCTAGTCACCATAAGAGAGTCACAGGAATATCCCTATTTTTTGGTCATTTAAAGTGGCATTATGGCAAAAGAACATAACTGAGCAACATTTTCCATCATCCAGAAGAGTAATACTTCATGATCTTCAGCCAAATTTTACAGAATGTTCCTAATAATTTTACAACCATAATGAGTACCCAGCCAGTCCTTGCTTAGTACTTCACACTTTTATCTTTCATGGCTTTGTATTTCATCCTTGCACCTGTTCTCCAGGGAGCCCTTTTCTGAGGTGTTTCTCAGACAAAGTTAACAGCCTAACATAGGAGCCCCTGCAGAGTTGGGGAATGTCTGCTCTAGTCCTTTACTGCAGAGACACACCTAATAATAACACACCTAGGACAAAATGAGAGCATGCAGAGCTGCTCATCTTCTTGGCACCAACCAGAGCTTGGGAACTACTGCAATACAAGAAGCCTGGGTGTGGGGGTGTCCCTGTCATTAAAATATCCTTATATACTTAAGTCTGAATTTAGGCAGAAAGAAGAGCAGAGATAGGCCATAGCCAGTGGGCACCACACAGGATGGGTGGCAAAAACACCCTGAATGCTATTTTTTTCTAGAGACTGAGAAACAAGAGGGAAAAACGGCCATCCTGTCCAGACACCATGAAAAGTCTAATTAGGAACAACCCAGACCTGGATTGTGGGTCTACTGCTTTGGCAATTTACAACACAAGATCATCCAGGGGGAGCAGAAGGACAGGCCGCGGTTCTTCCTGCAGCCCAGGCTCACCAGCACCAACTACTCCTGAAAGTCCACCCAGCACTGAGATGCTGTGTCCAGGGTCAATGAAGCCTCTACCCCATGACCAGCCAGAAGCAAAGGACCTGCAGGCTCAGAGGGCAGGCCTGCTCTGACGGACAAAGTTGGGGGCCTAAGGGAAAATAGAACACCTCCGCCATCAAAGTCAGCTTCTAAACTGAGGGCCACAGAAGTTGTTTAACACAGTCTGTCCACAGGTGAAGTTACTGGATATAATCCTGACAGAGAAGGACACTGGCTACCATAGACTCTGTCCCATAGCTTCCCCTTCATGTACCTGCTAGCTGGAAGACACTCCAAGAAATGAAGCTTGGTTGTCCACTTCTGATGAACCCTTATTTCCTACCAGTTTACAAGCTTCCTCGGGTGACTTTAGGAAAAATCAGCTGCTCTGGTCATATGTCATAGGGACTTACATCAGATTTTAGCTTGTTTCCCAACAACTCTACAATTGCTCACCACACTCCAGCCTGTTCTAATAATATAGTACTAATATAGACAACTTTAAAAACCAAAATAAATAGCATTTATCCCTACCAAACTCAGGGTTTCCTCCTTACCTGTTACACAGTGTATGTTTCTCCCTTGCCCTAACCTGTTCTCGCACTTTGTCAACCACTCAAAAATGTCAGCATTGATCATTTGTGCCTAATACTCTTTTATATGGAGGGTGTGCATTCTGGCAATATTCAAGGCCTACTCCTGGCTCTGTCCTCAGGAGCCACTCCCAGCAGGACTCAGGAAATCATATATGGTATTGGGGATTAACCTTGGGACAGCTGGGTCAGTAGAATGCAAGACAAGCACTTTACCTTCTTTACTCTCTTCCTAACCCAGTACTCCTTTAAAAATGTTTCTTTTCTGGGGCTAAAGAGATTGTACAGTAGGATAGTACAGTGCCTTGCAGGTGCCAACCTAGGTTCTACCCCCAGTCTCTCATTTGGTTACCGAACACCTCCCAAGAGTGAACTTAGAAGTTCAGAGACAAAAGTAAGCTCTGAGCACAGCCAGGTGTGGCCCTCACTCACACACACACACACACACACACACACACACACACACACACACACACTACCATCAATACCTTCTTTTCTCAGTGAAGCTAGAAAAATCTCACTTTCTCCATTTCTTTGACCATATGTCTCAACAATTATACTTTTCCTGACTATATTCCTATGACCATGATTATTCATTTTGCTAAGTATGCACCTTGACTGAATTTGCTTTATATTCTTTGTATGGCCTAGACATTCTCTGCCTCATCCAGAATGATGACAGTGAATACCTCTCAAGTTTAGGGACAGTGAAACTCTATTTAATAAGTAACTAGCACCTACATAAATTTCTCCAAACGTTTTCGTTCATAAATGTAGTAGAAAGACTCTCGAGAGCCTTGGAAAAGAGAAAAGTAGTATTTTTCAATTTATGTAAAAGAAAAGTCATGCCTGAAGTTGTAAGAAACTTTCACAAAGTTTAAGAAATATCCTCCAAGATAGTCCCCACTGTAAGAAAGGAGGTAAAAAACACAGTTCTCCTGGCAAAGTTATCCTTATCCTCAACTCAAAATCTTGCAGCACTAAAAGGAGGGTACTACGGTTCCAATCCTCTCAAATGTCTGATCATGTTGAAGTTGTTCTTCATGGTATGGAAATGAGCAGTGTGATTCAGGGATGGGTATATATTCCTTCACCAATGTAAAAGAGTACACCGATGTATCCTGGATTGAGGTACACTTAACAATACCCCACAGCTTTGGAGAAAGCATGCCTCGGACAGATGACCCAACCCCAGAAAATCAAGAGCCTATTCCCAAATACTAATTAGATCACATCCAGTTTGAAGAGTAGTACAGAAGACTAACTGGGTCACAGCAGTTACTCAGGCAGAAATAGTCACAATCCCAGGTACCACACACAAACAAAACAACAACTGAAGCAAAGTATTTGTAAAGCAAATGATAGATTCCTTCATCCAACTCTAACAGCTGAGGCTGAAAAAGTTCTTACTATCAAATACCTTATTGTGCACTCCTACCAGTTAAAACACTGAATCATAAAATGCACACAATACTAAACAATATAGTATGCACAATATAAATACAAAATGGGATATTTTGAAATGAAAAATAAAAATAGCCTTTCTCATTAACTCTTTCCACACAGAATGGGCTCTGACATATATTCTTCAAGGTTTAGTCACTACCTTAAAATATGTTTAAGTACAAAACCAAAGGTAATTACTGTTTTGGGAAAACTTCTGAAGTGTCTTCTTCCTTTGGCTAAAGCAGATGTTACCCTTAATATTCAGAGAAAACCCACAAGTTGGGGCCAAAGAGAGGTAAAGCGTTTGCCTTGCATGCAGAAGGACAGTGGTTTGAATCCCGGCATTCCATATGGTTCTCTGATCCTGCCAGGAGCGATTTCTGAGTGTAGAGCCAGGAGTAGCCCCTGAGCACTGCCCGGTGTGACCCCTTTCCCTCCCCCCCCCCAAAAATAAAGAAAACCCACAAGTTTCTAACAGTCAAATGTCAGGGATCAAAAAAAAAAAAAAGAAAATACATATTTAAAAAACCTGGAAACTGGGGGCTGGAGTGATAGTGCAGCTGGTAGGGTGTTTGTCTTGCACATGGGCAACCTGGGTTTGATTCCTGGTATTCCATATAGTCCCCCAAGCCCAGCAGGTATAATTTCCGAAAATAAAGCCAGGAGTAATCCCCTGAGCATTGTTGTATGTACCCCCAAATCAAAAACAAATGAAAAAGAACTGAGAGTTTACCTTGGACAGTGGCAAGAGGCTACACAATACAAATGAGCCCAGGAAGAAGTGATGCCAGTTTGATCCAAACTGTATTTCCTGTAATTGCCCTGATTTACTGGCTTAGTGCTCTAACCCAGGCATTGTTTCCGGCCTCAGGAAGGAACTGGGTAGTCATTAAGAAACTGTCACAAGAAGAACCATTTACTGGCTCACCTGGGGAGCATAATGTTGGATACGTAGTAAAGAAAACCAATTTTATTTTACTGCTTGGAAACTCCCTGAGGAAGGGAACGAGATGGTAAATTTTCCAAATATTCAACCCTAATTATCCATATGAACAGAAGTCAAATCAAACAAGATGTAAAAATAAAGGTTTCTAACCATCTTTGTAATAAATTCAGATACCACTGCCAGGCATCATCTTTCTTTAAGTGGTACAGACACCATCAGTGGGAGAAAAGGAAAAGCATTCAGGTGGGTATAAAGGCCACAGAATCATGGGCCCAGGTCTCAGACACTTGCTTAGACACTGAGGCACAACATAACTTCCAGCAAGATCTTTAACCTCCATGATTTCCCATTCCCTAAACTGCAAATTGAGGCAACTGGTGGGTTTGTGGAAATTAAAAATAGAAGGCAATTGGAGTACTCAGCACAGCACTTGGTAAATATTTCATGACTGTGTAAGCTAGCATGGTCAGTGTAAAGACTGGGAAATCAGGGAGGAGGAAATGAAAGAGGATATAATCAGAGTCAAGTATGCTGCAAAGTGATACCAAAGTCACTTGGAAGCCAACTGCTGTTCCTCTAAAAATATCATAAGAACAGACATTCCCTGCCTTTGTGAAAACCATGACTTTTAACCAGGTGTCTAGTCTAGGAAAGCAAGAGAGATACTCTGTCCTCTCTGGGAGGACAGACTTTTTCCTCACTGTTTCTGGAAAACCAATCTGCCTGTCACTGAGGTCAAAAGCCCCAGTTGATCGTGAGGGTGATTTCAAGGGCCATGAGGACCAGCGAAGAAAGTGACTCATACATTACCTGTGTCCAGTGGTTCTTAAAAACAATCATGCATGTTTCTGGGTCAACTCCCTGCAGGCTGACAGCCTGCTGGAGTTTGCCTTCTGTCACCACCGATGACATCATAAACCTTCATCAATTAGTGCCTCTAAGTCATATTTCATAGTCCCAGAAATTTGGCAAGCAGTCATGAACTCTCATTCTCACATCAGAAATGGGACATCATCTTGCTTCACTGGCACTTCTCAAAATCTGTAATGACAAGAGTGACAGCAAAAAAATATAACTCATTACGTTCTTGTATGAGAGAGAACAGTAATAATGGCAAATCTAAATCAAAGCATGAACACTCAATGCAAAAGACAAGATGCAAAACATATGTTCCTATTCACTCTAAAGGTCCCCTTCTTTTCTTCCATCCTGCTACCAAAAGTACCAAATAACTATGTTACCAAAGCTACATGTGTAAATTAAATACATGTTTATTCTTATTCTTGTTATAGACCACAGACCCCATAGATAATAATTATCAAACATTCTACTTCTTGGAGAATTACAAATTTCTGGAAGGCAATCAGGACATTGGTAGAGGGATGCTGACACTGGTTGGTGGGGTTGGTATGAAATATTTTATGCCTGAAACTTCATCATGAGTAACTGTAAATCCAGTTAATTAAAAAATCCACTTAATAAAAAACTTTGTAAAAATAAAATAACTTTGTAAATCCAGTTAATAAAAAAAATCCACTTAATAAAAAAAAAAGTCAATTGGGGGCCGGAGGTAAGGTGTTTGCCTTTCATGCAGAAGGTCGGTAGTTCGAATCCCGGCATCCTATATGGTCTCCTGAGTCTGCCAGGAGCGATTTCTGAGTGAAGAGCCAGGAGTAACCCCTGAGAACTTCTGGGTGTAACCCCAAAACAAAACAAAAACAAAAAGACAAAAATAGGAGCAAAGAGAAAGACTATTGGAAAGACTATACCCATCACATTGAACTATCTTTTATTACTGAAAATGGTGAATTCCTGTAAAATCACCCATATGCTGCTGTATCTCTAAGCCCAGGTCAGTGAGTCTGAATCAGGGTCACACAAGAAATAATCCAGACCAGGCTGAGGGTAAAACACATATAATCTGGCAGTCTTCTACCTAGTATGGCTCCCCTGCTGCCTGCCAGAACTACGTTTTTATTGAGTATAGGGACAACCCCTGGGTGGGCAGTAAATACACCCAGGTTTACAAGTAAGTCCATCTCTGAGGGTAAATCCAAGTCATAAACAAACATACAAAGAAACCAGGGATGATCTTTGTTTAGAGTAAAATAAGGCCCTTCACAGACTAGCATGTTGTAGCTGTCCATGGTGGGGTGGCCCCATGACACAGCCTGTGTCCCCTCATGTCCTGTCACCACTATTACCTCTGGGATCTGAGTGCTGCCTGCATTTTCATATCACCATTTCTGGGCCAATCCTCAGAGACCACATTTCTGTGTGCTATGAAAATGTCCATAGGTTGTGAGTTGACTCCACAGGTTGGAAAGGCAGAAGCCAAGTCTGCTTCCAGATCTGGGACAGTGGGTCCTCTTCCAGAGTTGGAAGGGAAATAGACCAGAGCCAGTGGCCTTTAATTCCAAAATAGAAATATGTTCCTACAATCCCTTTAGTGAGTCTGCCAAGGAACCTCACATGCAAGCTCTTTAGAGGACGAGAATAGGGGCCATGAGGCTAGCTACCTCAGCCAAGGTCACACACTGGTAAGTAGGTTTTGATAGAAATAGAAAATGAGTCCCTTGACTCCCAGGACAGTGTTCTTTCTAGAAAACAATCCTCTTCTTTCTCCTGGCACAAATCCCTGGCCCTGCTCCCTCAGGGACTTTGTATCTTCCCAAAGAAAAGTGCATCTTACTTGGTTGATTCTTATCCAATCCTACTTCTGAAGCAGATGCCTGAACTAGCTAAATGTGTCACAGCACAGAAAGTCACAAAGAAACTCTGTCGTGAAAGAAAACATAGAGTGTCAGGGTGAGTTAAGCAGCCACAACTGAGAAGGGAAAACCAAGCCAGAAGAACACACAAATGAAACCACTATCTTATACACCCAGAGGCCAAAGATTTGGGTATTTCCATTGTTCCTCTGGAGTCATTGGAGGACGAATATAGCAATAACGTGTCCCTGAGAAAATGCAACTGAAAGAAAGAGCAGGCTTCATATATATCAGAGATGTAAAAGGGCAGAAAGGTTTGCAATAACCATTGCATTTTCCTATTACCAGTCTTCACTTGTTTTTCCCCCTATATCCCAAGTTTTGTTTTTAATTCTCAAATCACAGCTAGAAGTCTCAAAATAAAAAAAAAAACTGAGAAAGGCAAAACAAAGCAAAGTCATGAGTAGCAGTGTGAGTATGTATGCATATGTGAGTGTGTGTCCATGTGTGCATATGTGCAGCCTGGGAGAGCGATCAGCTTCTCTCTGTTCTCTTCTCAAGCATCAGGAGCTGGAAAATGGGAGCAACCCACCTATGCACAGATTCACGTTTCATACCCAAGGGATAGTGTTCCAACTCTGACAAGTCATATTTTTAATTTCTAAATCATCACTAACCAAAAAAAATATTCTGGAGGGTTATTTTTCACAAGACTAGTTGCCTGTGGTTTGGCAGTGTGTTTTCTTGGTATGGGTTGGAGAGAAAAATGTGTTACCAAAATACATGCAGAGAAAACTACTATTTCGGCAGATTCTGCACTGGCTTGGTTGGTCATTACCAGAACACATTATTAATGCAAACCATAAAGCATATTCTCAATATTAGTTATAAAATAATTTCCAGTCATAAGGCAAGAGAAATTGGATTCAGAAATACTGGAAATATGGGACCTGAGAGATAGTATAGTAAGTAGGTTCAATTCCTACAATAGTCTCCTATGGTTCCCAAACACTGCCAGGAGTGACCCCTAAGTGTAGAGCCTGGAGTACACCCTCAACACAGTTAGGTGTGGCCCCCAAAATAAAAAAGAAATAAAAAAAACGAATCATTGGAGACATGACCTACAGATGTATCAAGTGGCAGAGCGGACCCCTCCCATGTGCAAGGCCCTGGGTTAAATTCCCAGCAGCTCCTGCCCAGCCAACCTCTTGGCTGAGATCTTTCAATAGCATTCCCAGGCTCCCCAAATACTACCAGGTGTGGACCCTTTAGGAAAATGAAAAGACATTTTCTAACACCATACATAAGCATTATGCATAAATATCTATTATAAATATCTGCATAAACATATACAAAAATCTCATATTTGACTATAAAAAGAGAAAAGCATATGCTTCCATATCATAAAATTATGAAATAGTTCATACAATGCTAAAAGCTTAGATCCCAGTCCTCTAACTCAAGTTTCTATCCAACATAAAGATTTCTTTCTCTTCATTTCCACATAGACACCTTGTTGCAAAATGTTTTTTGCTACAGTTCTTTTTTTTTTTTGTTTTTTGCTTTTTGTTTTTTGCTTTTTGGTGTTTGGGTCACACCAGGCAGTGCTCAGGGATTACTCCTGACTCTACGCTTGGAAATCGCCCCAGCAGGCTCGGGGGACCATATGGAATGCCAGGATTTGAACCACCATCCCTTTTGCATGCAAGGCAAACACCTTACCTCCATGCTATCTCTCCGGCCCTTTGGTACAATTCTTAAGAAATTTACAAACACATCCAAATCATATTTTGTTCTGTGAATCGCCAATAACTAAATACTTTAAATGTCCCTCTTTGATTCAGATTTTCACTCAAATTTATATAGTAAACTTTTTGACATTTCATTGTAAATAGCTCATCCTTTATAGTCTCATCTATTTATATAATATCCTCTAATAGTGAATAATAAAATTTGCTTAAGGGACATAAATGGATGGCCACCATAAGAGGCAACAGTCCAAGAAACATTTTTATTAAGGAAAAAACTTATCCTGTTGACATCTAATGGGAAGGAACCAAAGAACATGGAGAATCAAGACTGGTGGGGTGGTGAAGAGGGGAAAAGACGGGGTGAGAAGAACAAATCAAAGACAAGCTCAAGCATATGACAGGAGGCAAAGCAACTGCACTAGTCTTCACAGAGATTCAGCAAATGCACAGCAATGCAGCCTTCAGTGGCACAGAGACTGAGCAGGCCCCTCTACAAACCTCAATCCTTCAGCCCCTTATGATTTCTTTGGCTGACTTGTGGAAGGATTGGGAGTTTAGAAAGATTTAAAATGAAATAAAGGGTAGGAGCTTTTAGCTCAGTTCTCCAAACCCGAAAGTTAGGAGTCCCGATTTAAGGGGTTCAGCTCTGAACTCAAAGTGGGGCCCCAGGACTCTCCTCCCAGTTCTGATGAGCAGACAGCCACCAACAGGATCTGGGTTTGGAGCCAAGTTCAGGTGAATGGACAGGACTATGGGGCAGCTGCTCAGTGCTCTCCCTGCTTCAAAACCCTTTATTGTAGGTACTCTCTTGCAACTGCTTCATTATTGGAAAAGGGAATCACAGCCACCAAATGAAGTAATGGGTAAATAGTTTCTCCCCTTCTGTGGGTGGCCTTTGTATTCTAGTCACTATTTCCTTTGAGGTACAGAAGCTTCTAAGCTTAATGTAGTCCCATTTGTTTATCTCTGCTTCCATTTGTTTGAAAAGTGATGCTATCTCCTTGAAGATGCCTTTAGTCTTAATGTCATGGAATGTTTTACCTATATGTTCTTCTATATACCTTATGGTTTCAGGTCTGATATCCAGGTCTTTAATCCCTTTGGATTTGACCTTTGTGCGTGGTGTTAGATGCCGGTTTGAGTTTGCTTTTTCGCATGTGGCTGACCAGTTGTCCCAACACCATTTGCTGAAGAGGCTTTCTTTGCTCAGTTTTGCATTTCTTGCCCCTTTATCAAAGATTAATTGGTTGTATGTCTGGAGAACATTCTCTGAATACTCAAGTCTATTCCATTGATCTGAGGATCCGTCTTTATTTTAATACCATGCTGTTTTAATGACTATTGCTTTGTAGTACAATTTAAAGTTGGTAAAGGTGATGCCTCCCATATTCTTTTTCCTAAGGGTTGCTCTATCTATCCGTGGGTGTTTATATTGTAATAATACCCAGAGACAATAAAGATGAGGGCTAGAAGGACTGGCTACAATATGAAACTGACCACAAAGAATAGTGAGTGCAATTAGAGAAATAATACACTAACAACTATCATGACAATGGTAGTGAGTGAGAGAAGTAGTCTGCCTGTCTCAAATATAGGCTGGAGGTGGAGGAGGAGGGAGAAAGGGGGCACTAATGGTGGAAAGGTTGCACTGGTGAAGGGGCTGTTCTTTTTTTTTTTTTTTTTTTTTATATGAAACCCAACTACAAGCATGTTTTAATCATGGTGCTTAAATATATTATTTAAAAAAATGAAGGTAATGGCCAAAACTATGGCAAGAATTCTATATGTGAGATTAGAATGTTCTTTTCAGTGTTAAAATAGACTTAAAGGAACTCACACACAGAAATCAGCCATCACAAATATAATTTATGTTTGTTTTTCCTGAGCAAGTGCCAATAGGAAAAGAATCACTATTTTAGAATGCACTTTGGAATGCCCTGAATTGGCTACTACAACATCCATAAAAAGTCTATTACTGTAAATGTGCTTATCATGTAAAATTCCATCTAAAGGTGAAGACTCTTCAAATATTGGGAACATCCGAAGAGAAGGGAACCTTGTGCCCTCAATTATAACTAATAGCAATGGGGATGGGTTCATTTTGGGTCATCTACCTCAGACAACCTCTACTTAGAGCCTAATAAATCCTATTAAACCTAAATCCTCCCTGGGCTCTAATCCTCTCATCCAGTTCCTCCTCTCACTCTTTGTTACATTACAGAACAGTGCTGGCCTGTGAAAAACAAGCAAGTGGCTAACAACCTCTGGCTCTCCTGGCCTTGTCCTCACCCCTTCCAATTGTCCAAGTCTGAGACTCTGGCCCCCTTTTCTGGTTCCTGCCCATCATTTCAATAAAATAGGATCTTGGTTTGCTCTACCACATGAGAGGTCAGCAGTTAACACAGAAGTTGTGCAAGAATAGAATTCTCTCCATGCTTACACTCAAATGGTTTCAGATTTGGAAAAAAATCATTCTTCAAAAACAGTATCAAGATTAAAAGAAAGCTGTGAATCGGGCCATGAAATAATCCCACATTTTCTGCATCTTAATTTCATTAGAACAGGTTTTCAATTAGATCATATCCAAGTATCATGCCACTCGCTAATTAGCAGAATAAATGGAGAAGAATTTTTTAATTGCTATTCAGAATTCATACCTGAAAATTGTTTTGGACCTTAATTTTTAAGGCTAAATGCATACTGGCAATGATTTGTGAACTAAAAATGATTGCTGTTGAAACAACTAAGTGAGTATATTAACTTCAGTACACTGGCAACCAAACGGAAAAGTTTGTTATACACATGGAATAAGGTTGTCAAAATGTAAAAACTTCATCACTCCAAAGAAAGTCAATAACAGCTCAATAAATCATGATACTCTTATGATATGTACCACACGTTTCTATCACTATTTTATTGAAAGTTTAAAGAACTGAGTTATGATTCCATCACAACACTGAAACTTAAGACAAAAACAGAAATAAAATAAGCTGTCTCCATGGGGGAGAATCTTCATGCAGGTAATTGAGACAGATGCTTTGAATCTAAGATGCACTCTTTGACACTAGTGATATTCTTTTCAAGAAAATACTCCTGAATTTTTTTTCTTTCAGGGAGAGGAGAGGTTTGGGGCCACACTCAGCAGTGCTTGGGGCTTACTCCTCTGTGCTCAGGAATCACTCCTGCTGGAGCTCAGGGACCATATGTAATGCCAGGGACTGAACTGAGAATGGTTTGTGAGATAAGCACCTCAGTCTCTGTACTATCATCGTACTCCCAGATTTTCCTTTTTTGACCACCTGTTTTGGCCATTTTCTCTGGACAAGTAGGTATCTTCAGGAAGTGACTCTAATAGTTTCCTGAAAGCTGTCCATTGGAACTGGTTGAAATGCCTCATGTGAAAATGTTCAGGTATGTAACTACAGTATCAAGGAGATGATGGGATGATTACCTTCTGGAATTACTTCAAGGAAACCTCGGCTGCAAAAAAAAAAAAGAAAAGAAAAGAAAAATGCCCTTCACCTAAGTGTAGCATTAGACATATTAAGTGCACTGAAGTGGGTAGCCAGACAATTCCATGAATATATACAAATTCATAAATGTGTGAATATTCTTTTGGAAGGAAGTGGCTATAGTTAACAGATAATTTTAGAAACAGGACCATGATTGTCCCTCCCCTTCGAAGCAGTTTCAAAATCCCCATAAAAACGCAGTCATGGCTGCCAGTCAGTCCGAGGGCCCAGATTCCCCCACGCCAGAGGGTCTTCATAGCCTGATCTGGTAACCTGGGCCTTGGAGGATGGGATGGGGTGGAGCAAAACTCCGCCCCTATCCATTCATTCGGAAGCTACAGAGGTGAGAGCTGGATCTGGAGAAGCCACAGGCCAGGAGTTGGTCCCTTGCACTGGTATGTGGTGGGTACTGGGCTGGACAACTAGCCAAAGAACCCCCGGACAGCTAGCCAAAGCAGATTTATCTCAACCTTTTTCAAAAGCGCACGGGCGCATATGCGACCGCGCAACATATAGCCTTTTTAACATAGTCCAAAAATATTCTAATTCTTGACTATTTGTAGGTAAGGAAATGGAATGTCCTATGTATGGAGGATAGCACTCAAATAGGTCTCTGAAGTCAGTATCTAAGTAAACGTTACTAAGTTGTCCTCTCTGACTACCGAGCCTTAGCCTTAAACATTTTATCTATACAATGTATAGAGCCCTACTTCTATATTGCCTTTCCACACCCAGAGACCTTTCTACCCTCCCCCCATATCCCAACCTGGATTTGTTATCTCCCCCTTATTTAACCCTGTTTACCCTCATTTTTTAACTCCTTAGGCACCAAGACCCACCTCCTTCCCAACAGACCACCATCCAGCTCCTCAATGAACGACACCCTCTTGATCCCTCATCTTGTGTCTCAGCAAGAAACCACAACCAATAAGCCTCCTGACTCAAGCTTGTGACCCCTCTCACCCCCTTCAAATCATGGACGGTTGCATGATACCGAATTCAGCTGCAGCAAAACCCCCAGTTCAAGGACACTATAGGACTCTGAAATGCTGCAAATCATATCTTAAACTCTAGACCAAAGTCTGTGATACAAAAAAGTACCTTGGCTTTCGCTCCCCACAAGAATATCTCAGAAGACCTAATTGGGAGGCCTATATTGCCTATGTTAGCTTAATACCTTTATAATAATGTATCTTAAGATATGTATTCCTAAACATACAGATAGCCTCCCCAATCACTTTCTTTTTTTCAAATACCTTTTTCCCTTTTTTTCTCAATTTCCTTTTTTTATATATCTCAATTTTATCTATATATTCTATTTTTATATATACATATTTTCTCTACCCTCACCAGTTTTGGTGCTGCTTGGTCAAAAACCAAGAAAACATCTTGCCTGGGATAAAAGCTCAGACCACACCACAGATACTGTACGTGTAGCCTGTCATCCTTACCTGGAATAGCACCAGCAATACAAAAGGACACCATACGTTTTTGTATAGGCACAGTAAATAAGGGGAAATCATGGACTCAGACACAAGATGTTATCTTCTAGGATAAGAACTCACACTTTTTATACAAGGGTGCCTCCCATCCTGGACATATGTCATGTGGATACAACTCAGTCTCCACGAGATTGGACAGTGTTAATTCATTCTCAAATCCCAGGTCCCAGACATAGAACTGAAACAAACCCGTGCAACAACACCAGGAACTAAGCTGCATTGGGAGATATACTTGTGCCAGTGTTAATATGACAACGAGGCAGCGAGAAAATGAAAACTTGACCTAAGACCAGGAGGTCCTATCACATCACCTAACACTAAGTGGAAATCAGAAGTTGTATCGTCCTTTGAACTATAAAAAATAAGATCACTAACTACAGAAAACTGACTTTGACAACTCTGACTGAACAGAATGTACCTTGAGACCCTAGGCTATAGCCCAGGTCTTTTACAAAAATCAAGACTTCTTAGTACAGAGGCCCAATTCTGACAACAGACTGAGCAGAACCATTGGAACCATAATTTCCTAGACTTCAGCTTAGGGAACAAGCAAAAACATGGAGCACATGATACAGAAAACTGAACACACCAACAATGGTGGAACAGTACCTCTAGAACCTTAAAGACTCTATCCTAGGCCCTGTCCTAGGACCTGCGCAAATATCAAGATTGCTTGCTATAGTGGCCTTATTTTCTCATCCACAACAGAAGAAAGGTTCCTAACACCACAAAAACAAAACAAAACAAAACAAAACAAAAAACTGGGATATGGCAATGAGAAGGTATGGAGCCAGTGGTTATTCCCATGACAATATGCTTCAAGAGTAGAGAAACCCTGAATCTCTTAGGCCACGGGAATTTCCTTCCTTCCCCAATACTTGCTGTGCCTATACAAAAAAAAAAAAAAAGGTGGGGTAACACAAACCCTGCCACTGCAGCACTTTTTCTGGTGTTGTTTTGTTTTATTTTTTGTTTGTTTTTTATATTATTTTCCTTCTCCTTTTTCTCCCACTTTTTTCTTTCTTTTCCACTTTTGTGGATATTATTCGGTGATTTTTTTTTTTTTAGTAGTTGATACCAAATTTTTTCTCCTCTTTTCCTTAACCTTTTTACCTCCAACAGAATAGCATAATTTGAATTATTCAGCCTCATAAATTGAGGGGGGAAAAGAATGATATCAGGACCAGTTATATGAACATGTAGTGTAAATAAAAAAAAATGACCAGACTGGAACACCAAACAGAATAGATACCCAACCTATAACAAGCTGTAAGGCAGAGACCATTTGCACTAGGATTCTGGGGGGGGGGGGGGGGGAAGAAGGGAAATGTGGGAGACATGCTGGGAAAAAGAGTGGAGGGAGGATAACATTGGTGGTGAGAATGCCCTTCATTCATTGTCACTATGTATTATAAATAATTCTGTGTAATGAACTTTAGTCACAATAGAAAAAAAAAAGCAAAGTACCAGTTATGGTATCAAAAAAAAAAAAAAAAAAGAGCAGTCATAGGAGACCAGAAAGATAGCAGAGAGGGCAGGGCACTTGCTTGCACACACCAAATCAGGTTCAGGTTCAATCCTTGGCATCCATATGGCCCCCTGAGCACCATCACAAGTGATCACTGAGTACAGAACCAGGAGTAAACCCTGAGCACAGCCACAGACAGAAATAATAACAACAACAACAACAAAAACAAACAAAATAAAACAGTCAAATTCTGAAGTTCTGAAAGTATTGAAGAGAGAATTATGGACATTCTATGAAAATAAAAGCTTGAATTTTACAGTTTTGGGGTTGCTCCAACTATGGGTCAATATGGATGGTCTTGAACACTAACCAGCTTAAGCCTCCAGGCTTCAAACACTGTGACTGGAAAGGCACTTCCATGCCTACCCAACAGCCTGAGGTGACATGTTCAAGGCACAGAGGGATGTGCCTCTATTAGAGAGAACAATAGCAATGGGTTTAGAAGTCATCAGTTTGCTGGTATCCTAGAACCAGCCAGAAAGCTGTGAAACAACCATGGAGCTGGGTAACTTGGGAGTACCAGGGAGGTGAGGAAGATGAAGCAACCATGTGGCCAACCATCAGTTGAACCACCAGTCACAGGCAGTGCATGCACCTTCAGGCAGGTGATCACAGTTACACAGTCCCCTCATGTCCATTTCTAGGTTGGATGGAACAAAGCTAGTATAAGATGCTGTTCCAAGTAACTGTGACAACTCCTCTCACCAAGAATATACACTGTGCCCTGGCCAGATGAACGCAGCCAAAATAGGGCACATAAGGTCTCCTTTAGGTCTGACTGCAAGGAAAAAAAATTGAGCAATGATCCTAGTCTCCTCTGAAAGAGAGTAAACCTCAATATGCCATTAAATCCATTAAAATGATCATAAAATGTCCCAACAAATACTGACAAGGGAAACCAACCACCACTGAGCTAACTTGTTTTCTCCAGTGGAACAAACAGAAATGAAAATGCCATTGAGGGATGTGTGGAGACAGAAAAGCAGGCCCTTCCTAAGGTCCATATTTTAAAAGCTTATTCTAATAGTCTGGTGCAATAATACTAACCTAAAAAAGTACAGTTTACCTGCAATAAAGGGAAATTCATGGCTCTAGGAATTTGGCGGGGGGTAAAGTTCTGACAATATTTTTGCAGTTGAGATCTGTACACAAAGGAACACAGGATTCTCCAAGAGCTATTCTCTAGGGGACCCCCAGGCTCCTAATCATCTTTAAGAAGCTTTTTTTTGGGGGCCGGGTAGGTGGCGCTGGAGGTAAGGTGTCTGCCTTGCAAGCGCTAGCCAAGGAAGGACCGCGGTTCGATCCCCCGGCGTCCCATATGGTCCCCCCAAGCCAGGGGCGATTTCTGAGCACATAGCCAGGAGTAACCCCTGAGCATCAAACGGGTGTGGCCCAAAAACCAAAAAAAAAACCAAAAAAAAAAAAGAAGCTTTTTTTTCCTTGCTTTTTGGGCCACGCCCAATGATGCTCAGGGGTTTCTCCTGGCTATGTGCTCAGAAATTGCTCCTGGCTTGGGGGACTATATGGGTCGTCAGGAGATCAAACCACAGTCCATCCTAGGTTAGCCGTGTGCAAGGCAAATGCCCTCCTGCTTGCGCCACCACTCCGGCCCCAAGAACTTTTTTTTTTTTTTAAGAAAAAAATCAAAATTAGCCAAAGGAACTGCAGCTTTCAAGGAAGGTTTCCTAAAACGGCCAAGAAACTTTTATATCGCCTTCACTACTCTTTCACTTGAACAATTCTCCTGCCTCCACAACCACTCTTCCAAATATTTCCAAATAGAATACTACATGTTCTATGGAATTTGTTTTCTTCTTGTACAAAACCTATTCTTCAGTCTACCATTTGCCCTGAAAACCAAAGGCAATTATGCACCAGTAAACAAGTTTCTAAACCACTCTCTTTAAAAATACTGCTTTCTGGGTCAAATGCAAGCTCAATTTCCATTGAAGTGTACAATGGTGAAGGGAGGGTGTTGGAACACTGTATGACTGAAACTCAAATTAAAAAAAAAAAAAAGTTGGGCCCGGAGAGATAGCACAGTGGCGTTTGCCTTGCAAGCAGCCGATCCAGGACCAAAGTTGGTTGGTTCGAATCCCGGTGTCCCATATGGTCCCCCGTGCCTGCCAGGAGCTATTTCTGAGCAGACAGCCAGGAGTAACCTCTGAGCACCGTCGGTTGTGACCCAAAAACAAAAACAAACAAAAAAAAATTAATACTGCTTTCATTAACAGCAACTCTTGACTTGAAGCCTTCATTTTCCACAAGCATCAATCTATGAAAGGTAGAGAAAGGTGTCTTACCCCCAGAACAGAGCAGCATGTTAGGTCAATGAGAGGAAGTTCTCTCTGCTTTGCATGCCTGAGCACACACACAAAGATACACACACACACACACACACACACACACACACACACACACACACACACACACACACACACACACACGTCTTAGTCCTGCAGGTAGATGTAAATGCTGACCATTGGCTATTTCTTCTTCCGAGACTTTCCACTAGAAAGTTATGTAGAATTTGCAATTAGCAAAAGGTAATGAAGACACTGTTTTCCGCTTTGGGTCCAGAACTTATGGTGATGCCTTCCCAAGAGATAAAAGTCAAAGCTGAAACAACTTCTATTAAGCAGTTCCTCTCTTGTAGCAAGAATGACTTACTGGCTGGCTGCCTGGCAAAAATAGGGCTGACGGACAGAGACGGGCAGAAAAGAGTCCTCCCTCTGGGGAGAAGCATTCATTTACTATAAACCTCCAGGAGCAGTACTGTAGACAGCAACTCTGCCACTCTCTGCTTCAAATCCTCTGCATGGTGCTTCTGGAGTGAAGGGCACTTACTTGAATGGTTTCAAGCTAACTGTACTTCCTTAATTAGAACTCCTTACCACAAAATTAACCTGTGTTATGGGTGCTTTATACACAGTGGGGAAAGAAAGAAAGCAAAAGCAAAGGAAGAAAAGTCAAGGGCAATGTTCAAAGTTTTGCTTCCAAATTTGCATTTGGCATAGTTTCGTCCTGGAGCTTACGTTTTTAGGTAGAAAATGATGAGCAAGAAGAGTAGACCAGAGTTTCAGGGCTCCGTGAGCACTGTGTACTTAAGAGTCAACTCCTAAAGTCAAAGGAACTGTCAAGATGGAACCACAAAGGGGACTTAACTTCTTTCTTTCTTGCAAGAATAACTTTATATAATATTAACATGATTTACTTATTGTGGTTCCATATCCTGTAGGTTACCAAAGTAGTTAATCTGCTTCAATTCTGTTGAAATTTCAAGTTACCTGGAAATTATGTTTTAATGTCAACATAGAGAGCAAGATACACACACAGTTACTAGTTCCCCTTAGCAAAGCACTTGTTGAAAATCAACGTTCTTTTTTCTCATTTACTCTTGAAGGAACAGTGGTATATCTAAGAAAACAGTAAGCAGTTAGGGTGAGGTTATATAAAAATAAATTTAAAATGTGTCCTTCAAATGTAAGAATTACTTTCAAGTATTACACAGTGAGAAATTTGCACTTTGAGAAGCAGGTTGAAACAGAGGCCATCAGGAAGTTTCATATAATTTCCCAGGAATAAACTCAAAAGTTTCTGAACTTTAAGTCATGACTTATTTTTTCTTAATGGTACAATTTCAATCAATAAAGTTACTGCAGCACTTTCCTCTGAATAAGCACTTAACAACTGTTAATTATGAAGCAAATTCATACTCAGTTCCAAGTAAACTGAATTTCCTGTTTTCAAGAAAAAAGAGTCTAAAATAGGTAAACCAACCAATAGACAAATCAAGGAAAATGAAAGACACATTTTCCATTAAGTAAACATGTCTCTATTTTTCAAATATTTCATTTAAATTTACACCCACAAGCATAAGCATATAAGAAACACTGCCAGTTAAAACCTCAGCAATAAACAGCACATTCTGCAAGAAGAGTTCTTAGAAATGAGGAAAGGGAATAAGAACCAGGAGGGTGGAAGTTATTTGGGTTTTAGGCAGACTTAATTACAATAATATGAAGACTTAACTGATAATCTACAAGGAAGCAACAACTTCTGATTCTGTCCTACAAATTTCTCTTTTCTAGGCCTTTCTAAGAGAAATCTTCAGTTTTGTTTTTTGTTTGGTGGCCACACCCTGCAATGCTCAGAGATTACCCCTGGCTCTGCATTCAGAATCATTCCTGGTAATGCTCAGGAGACCAGAGGGGATGCCAGAGATCAAACCCAGGTTGGCTATATGCAAGGCAGGTTCCCTCCCTACCATCTGTACTCTCCCAGCCCTTTGTGAGAAAAACAAGTTAGAGCTTTAAAGTTGGTTATATTTAGTTTTAAGAGTTTCACATTAAAGTTCATTTTTGCCTGGGTCAAAGCAATAGGACATGGGTTAAAAGCACTTGCCTTGCATGCAACCTATCCTAGTTGGATCCCTGGAACCACTGATAGTCCCCAAAGCATCCTTAGGAGTAATTCCTGAGAGTGGTGTCAGAAGTAAGTCCTGAGCACAGCCAATGTGACCCTCAAAATGTGTGTACGTGTGTGTGTGTGTGTGTGTGTGTGTGTGCATGCACCTGTGTACATTAGCACCAATCTTTCATGTGTTTAAATGTCATCAGAAGAATAAAACTATATATTCTCCAAAGTTCCCACCACCTATTTTTACTGTATGTTCTGGGAATTTCATCCTTCAAGTAAGAAAAAGGTAACAAACTGCTGCAGAGCTAGAATTAAATTTTTATACCATTCTCTCACAATAACATCTTGTTTAGTTTAACAGAATCAGTATTCTATATTTGTTGCCAGCACAAAACTGTAATTACTTGTTGATGTGATCAAAATTACTAGTTGACTTGAGCAATTCAGTCTGCCAGCCAGCCTTCAGAGTAATTAGTCAAATCAACAGTGTATCAAAATGACTAATAAGTTTCTGAATCACAGATTCCACTATCCACAGCAAAGGGAAGACTCAGTTCCAAAACCTCAGTTCATCCTGCTTGACTCCCACAGACATTCCCCCTCATAATTTAATTTCCTCTGCATACAGTGGAGGTTTTCCTTCCCTCCAAGGGGACAAGGAAAGTGACAACAAAAAGCCAAAGTCCAAAATTCAATGCGATACTCTTGTTTCAGAGGCAAGGTGGGAGAAGAGATGTGACAGGGATCCAGTGAAGAAGCAAGAAACAAAAAAATGGTTCTTAACCATCAAACTACCTCTCCGTGCTTCACATTCCATTAAAAGCCAGAATTCTAGTGATTTGATGCCAAATGCCTCTAAAATGGTCTTACCCAAGAAGTGTGTGTTTTTGGAAAGAACAAGGAAAGCAATACATTTAAAGTCTGAAGCAAATTTTCTCCCATTTACTTGGGTCAGTGAAACATCCATCATACAGAGACAAAAACGCCTTCCAGAAAAAAAGATCAGAGGAGCTCCAGTGTGAAGATCAAAGCATCAGTGCCTCTGGAGGAATTGAACAAGCGACTGTCTGAACTGATCCCCCCATGATTTCTCTCCTGGTCGAGCTGCTGTGAGAGGGAGAGCACACCACAAAACCAAAAGAACCAGTGCCCAAAATGGGATTATAAAGTAATTTTTTTTTACTTTGGCTCTTTCGCTGGAGAAAGAATCTACTTTTTGCTGTCATTAAACAGAATACATATATAGTGAAAAAAATTAAAGCAGAAATGCTCAAATGTTCTATACACACTAACGATGATCAAGGTATTTGAAATTAGCCTACGCTCAATGACATAGCACACACCAGTACAAATGATAAAAGAAATCCAGTCGATGGTAACAAAAGTGTTGAAAGGAGTTGGATGCATTGAGCAGATGCCAGCTCAAATTCCACCTGCTTGGGCTGAGAAAAACAAAAGCATCCTGCTCATCTCTGTCACAAACATGATACAAAGACAAGTTGTCATTTAAAGCTGAGGGGATACAACTCGAGGCAGAGAAGTACTAATGTGTTTGGGAGCTGGAGAGATAGTACAGTGGGGCTTGCACAAATCAACCAAGATTGATTTCTTGCACCCCAGAAGTGTCAAGAGGCCAGAGGTACAGCTTACAAATAAAGCATATGCCTTGCATGTCCAAGGTCTGAGGTTTAATTCTCAGAATCTAAAAAAAAGTAGTGACAGAAATCAAACCTGGGTTAGTCACATGCAAGGCAAGTGCCTTACACACTGTACTATCTCTCTGGCCCCCATGATCTAAATTTTCATTTAGATTATTGCCTGATTAGACTATTAATTTGTGCTAAGGTACAGGTGTATGTACATATACACATATACACACATTTTGGGGTCATATTTATTGTGCTCACTTTTGCTACCAAGATCTAAAATAATAAGTTGGACATTCACAGACATCTGCCTTAAACCTGCCCTATTAATATTTTTCTGTCCAGAACCTCTTAAACTGCACTTTCCTGGAAAAAAATCATTCTGCTGTGCTACAGTTATTTCAGATGGAGACTCTGGTCTCCCTGAGGATAAACTCCCCTCTTACTTTAGTGGGTAATTCCAGAAACATTTATCTATCCAAGATGTGCTGCCTGGAGCTTTCTCCAGGCTTGAGGGATAAGGAGTTCCCAGAAATGAAACATTTGCTTGGGAAGACAGGAAGGAGAGGCCAATAAGGACTGTCATTTATTTACTGGGCA
The DNA here is from genome assembly GCF_024139225.1 of Suncus etruscus. Lineage (NCBI taxonomy): Eukaryota > Metazoa > Chordata > Mammalia > Eulipotyphla > Soricidae > Suncus > Suncus etruscus. The sequence continues at coordinate 110,949,977 of NC_064850.1, forward strand.
CTTGGCACCTTAAACTGTTGACTTCAAATTCACAACTGTTCACTGACACAGGGATTGTCATCTGTAACTTTGTCATTTGATGGATGAAGAAATAGGAGTTCTGAGGAAGGGCACTCTGTATGGCCAGCAAGCAGTAGCACTGGAAGTAATAGGTGGCTGGGAAGAATCAAGCCAGCACTGGGAATCAGAAATAGTTCCACCAAACAGAGGCTTCTTAATGAAAACCAGCTACGTTTGATGGAAACATGTCCCAAGGTGGCACAGGAAAGCCCACACCTGAAGCAGAGAAGAGTGTACTGACAAAAGCTGGAAGTGATCCCTGAATTCTAGGCCCTTAATGAAACAGTTTTGTATGTTTGTTTGACTATAAGCTCAACAGAAAAGTGGAATGGAACTTACACCTATCACAAATACAATTTTTACTAAGATTAGACATTTGGAAATAGATGAAAGAATGACTTTTAAAAAAGCTCTACCTAGCCGATCAAGAGTCATTAATGGCATCTTAAGGGAGGGCCAGCTCTGACAGTCCAGAAACCTGGAGGCACTAGCTGCTGGGAAGGCTGCTACCCTTCTCCTCTACATAGGTCAACATGGCTGATGATTCCATAGCATCTTAGAAAGCTGGTTATTATGCCAATAAAAAAATGGGAAACACAACCAAGTGATATTCATCTCTTTTTTTTTTCTTCTTGGTGCCCCCTCTGTGGTATTCATTTCTTATCTCCAGATGATCACATTAAGAGAGGGACTACATCAGCATCTATCAAGGAACACTTCACACACAAGGCCAAGTTGCAATATTCCTGTGGTTTCTGTTTTATGCGATGGAGACCAAAGCATAAGATGTGTATCAGCCCATAAATTCTGCCATGTATCTCTTCTACTTTGGAGGTTGAATTTAAATGAGAGAACTGAGATTTCTAAGTTGGGGTGCCTAACTTTAATGAGCAATATTTTTCTGTAACTGTTACTTAAATATAAAACCAGGCAATAGTCTAAATAAAATTCAGATCATAGGTCAGAGGGGTAGTACAGTGGGTAAGACACTTGCTTTGCATGTGATTAACCTGATCTCTGGCACAACATATGATCTCTCTGAGCCCTGCCAGGAGTGATCCCAGAGTACAGTGACAGGAGTAAGGTCTGAGCACTACCAGATGTGAACCCCCCTCCCCCCAAAAAAATTCAGACCATGGGACTAGTATTCCTAATACAAAGTACTGTATAGTACAGAGTGCATGTCCAAAACCCTGAGTTTGATTCCTGGCACCACATCTCTCTCCTCTCTCTCCCCCTCCCCCTTCTCTCTCCCTCCCCCACTGGGTTTCCCTAAAGGTCACTAATATTGGTAGGCCTGGACAGTTACATTGCCAGACCCAAGCACTGAACTGCTAGGACCAAAACACCAGACCATGTATTGTCAGGAGTAGCCCCTTGGACCTCTGTGAACATTTTGGGGAAGCTCAATTGAAAGAACCTAGGCCACTGATGCCTATATTTAACATTTCCCCCGTGCCCACACAGTTCAAATTTTGCATAGTGATCCTGGTTCAGTATTATCTTTGTAGGCCTTGCCCATCTTCAGCAGATAGCAACATCCAATTTCTCAGCAAGTTAGGAAATGAAGCACTGTCCTGGGTGAGTAATTTAAGGATGCAGCCTGGCCAGATTAAGAATCTGACCCTGGAACAAATCCCATCATTAGATCATCTGTACCAGAAAAAGAGTTTCTGTGTGTACTGGGGTATGTATTAAGCTTTCTTTTACGCATACAGGAGCAGACATACCCTGCACAACTACCTACCACCTTAAAACCATCTTCCTCGAACACAGCCTCCTTGCTGACCTCTCTAACCTCCACACCCAGACTGGGAGTTTCCAAGGCAAACAGGTCTTTACTTGATGCTAGGAGCTGCCCAGTCCCTCTAGAACTAAAAAATTTAATCTCCCAGTCACCAGTGGTGCTACTGCCATAGGCCTCTCCCACTTCTGTCAAGGTTATTGCTCCCCTCACAGGCAGCTCACACCAAGGGACTAAGGGTGGGTGTGGACCCTCGCCCAACTAAAAGCAGATACCAAGTCCTCCCCAAAGCACCCCTTTGTGGAGACAAAACAGCAGTTCTCCCTGCCCCTGCCCTATCTGGTCTCCTCTTTCCTGCCAAGATGTGGCTCTAAGAGGAGCTCTCATACAAACCTGCCCACACACCCCAGATCTCCCTTCTGAGCTTCAGATCTCCAACTTCACACTTCTTTCATTCTATCATCCTTAACAGGCATGCTGACACTGCCAAGTACCAGCAATGGCTTACACTTGGATGTGACTTAATCAGAACAAAGTTCAGAAACTGCATCAATGTTAAATGCTGGAACCCAGAGCACTAGAAGGGGTCAAGATAGAACTACATGGTGGCAAAGCTGCCACCTCTAATAAGGGTCATCAGGATCCCTTTCCATTTACCCAAAAGAGTGGCAAATATTTTGTCCTCTGATCCTGTGGCCCCTCCAAACTTGGCCTGCAGTCTGGAGAGCCAAATGGAGACTATGTAGGGGGAATAACAAAGGTAAGTGAGAAGCAGAAGACATCATGCAAAGTCAATGAATGTGAACCCTCCAAATCTAATCTTTCTGTTCCTGTCCAGCTATAAAAACGTCCACATTACTACTCCATGCTTCACTTTATCTTCAGATGGTGGGTTCTTAATGATAAGATTGAGGTCTAGTCCAGTTCCTCAGGGCTAAAATTTTACATGCCATTCGTATCTCTCCTGAAACCCCAGCCAAGAGTGCTCTAGTCTAAAGAGCTTCCAGCTCAGTGGTCTGAGATGTGGTTCTTGTTGGATCAGCTTCCATACACACAATGATTCATCCAAAAGTTCTGGTCAACAAGGGCGAGGATCAGGTCATCCCCAGCAAAGTAAAATGCCTGGAGTTGCGCATTCCAGTAAGAAAGTCATAAATTAGCATTTGAAAAATAAGTAATATGCATCTCATGAGTTCATTTTAATTTTAAATTCATGCTATATAAGGGTTAAATTGCAGTGGCAGCACCCACAGGGGTGCTCGCTTATTCTACGTGCAGAATCAGTATCAAGAGATTTCAGATGTATCACTGTTTGGCCGTTGGAAAGCTGCTAATCACTGGTCATGGCACCCCAGATTTAAAAAAAAAAGAAGAAGAAAAAAGAAAGAAACTAAAGCACAGGGAGGGAGCCAAAATCCAGTCCACCTCTGGGAACTGGGCAAAATCAATAGGTCATAAATCATTAGATTATGACTAAAGCACAAAACACAAAAGCCAGGCCAAATTTGTGGCCAAGAAAAAATGAATGGGGCCCTAGAAACAAAACCATTAGTATAGAATGTGTCCATCCCAAAGATTCCCATCAGCAAGGGTCCCCTCTAAGTCCCATGTCTGTCTCTCCTGCCTTGATGTACGTCAAAGCAATGTTATGAAACAGCCAATCAAGAAATCCAATTCTTTTGCTCTTCTTCTCCCCTTTGCTCTACAAGTGTACTTTGTTACCAGGAATCTTTTTATTAGAATCCTGTGTTCCTCTCTAAGCCCCATTTTGGTGACTGTCTAGTTGTAGTCCATGAATGTTAAATAAATCTCTCTGCCTTTTTGCCTTAGATTGGCTCCATGTATTTACTGAACAAACTCCAGTACTCTACCAAACACAGTACTCTACCAATAGGAACCCATGGTTCAGTTCAGGTCCCCAAACATGTGGCACTGCTCAATGCTTGGGGAACCATGTGATGCTGGGAATTGCACCAATGTGAGAAACTTGCAAGGAATACACCCTAATCCTCATCCTATCTCTCAAATTTCAAAAGTTCATCTATGGCTACAATCTATGATCCTTCAAATTACAGAAATATTTATGTCATTTAAAATTTGGAAGCAGGATTGGAGAGAAAGAGCAGTGGTGAGGGCACTTGCCTTGCACATGGCCTAATCCTCTATATTTTATATGGTCTCCCAAGCACCATCAGGAGTAACTACTGAGTGCAAGTCAGGAGTAACCTGAGTCTCACTAGGTATAGCCCTCGAGGAAAAAAAAATTAAATTTAGAAGCAAATTATATGTCTGCTATAGTCTAAACTTTTCACTCATTATGATGATTTACAATAATATTTAATGACACAGAAAAGTGCTCTCACTCTATAATGTTAAAAAAAGTAAGATTCAAAATGATACATAATAATCCTGTAATTTTACATATAATGTCATGAATGTACATATGTTATTACTTATAACTAAAAGGACAGACTGTGAATAAAGGACAGTTTCTCTTCTTTGTTGGTGCTTCTACATTCCAAAATCTCCTTGTGAGCATGTAATGACTTCTAATCAATGAAATATGTAGCATAGAATCAGAACCTAAGGGTTCAAAACAAAGAGTACTGGTCATTACTAACTGATTCTTCCCTGTACCTGCATCAGGAAGGAGTTTCGATAGAACCATCACTGTGAGTTCAGATTCCCAGAGTGATTCCTAGAATTTAGGTCTATTAGGAAAAACATTGATTCTAGATCTGAATTTCCTTGGTTTAGGTCCTCAATCTACCTCCGACCAACTCTGAGTTCAGGCAAGGCCCTCACTCTCTCTTGGGTCTCTATTTTCTCACCCATAAAGTAAGATTGAGGAGCTGAAAATATAGTAGATAAGGAACTTACCTTGCATGTGATCAATGTGAATTCTGGTTCAATCTCCAGCACCTCATATGGTAGCCTCTGTTCTGTCAGGATTAAGTGCACAGTGTGTAGGTCTGTCTCTGTCTCCCTATTTCTCTCTCTCTATTTATCTATCTATCTCTCTAATTAAAACATACTTTTCACTACTCATCTCCTCCTGAAATTCTTTTCTGTGAGAAAAAGAGACAATCCTGGAAAATCTGTGTGAGATTTAGGGCTTAAAGCTGCAAATAGCACTTCTGAACTCCTGTCTGACTTCCAAGCTCCTGGAAAAATCATGTGACAGGGATTTCACACACATGGCAGAACAAGTTGGACTCAGATGTGATCTGCTGACCACCACTCCGGGCCTGTTAGATATGAGGTCTGGAACATGCAAGGGCTCATCAGACTTTGATCAGTGCTAGGTTTCCAAGGCACTTCACCTGGTGACTAAGATAGGTAGCAAAGGAAGTGGCAGACTCCCTTCTCAGAGCTGCCATCTCTTTCCCCACTTCAGAGAAGTCAGTCCCAACAGCTGGAATGAAACTAACGGAAGAGAGGGGTGGAGGAGAGGGGAGGCTATAGAAAAGCAGGTGGTGTGATGAAATGGGTCTGGCCAGGCAACAACACACAGAGCCTGCAGTGGTGGGTGTTGGGGGAAAACTTAAGCCACTTTGAAGGGAAATTAACTACTGGCAGCAAAAAGGAGAGACCCAATCACAACTCACAACCCACTGAGAACCCATGTTTCCTTTCCTTTTGGATTTTCTTTGGATGTTATTTGCAATATTTCCTGGCAATTACTTATTTTTTAAAGCATTAATTAAAAGCCTAACCCACAGCACAAAGTCAACATCATCTCATAAGCCATATCTGATGACTGTGAACAAGCACTGCAGCTAAGTGGCTGAAATGATTAGCAAGGAATCATACATCAAAAGCATCTTTTGTGTGAAGGAAGTGGCTATTTACAAAATCAAGATAAAAACCCCACTAAAGGCTGACCCTAACAAAGAGCCCAGGTCTGATAATATCTCTGCACAAAGACAAGCTGATTTTCCCCCTTGTTTTAAAGAGGCAGCCAGCACTTGCCAAGGAAAATGTGTGATTGATCTAATTAGCTTGCTGAACTGAGGAGAACGGAGTGCCAGAATCATGTATACTCACAGATTACTTCTTGCAGGACAAGGCAGAGGCACAAAAGCCCATCCTTCAACCTAAATGGTCATGCTCATTAAAAGGGACAAAACCCGGCCCTACTCAGCATGTAAGAGCTTAATGAATATTACTAAGAGGGGAGGACACAGCCAGGAGTGGCAAATGAATGAGCTGTCCTGGTGGAGAAGAGAAAGCCACATAAAGGCTCATCCACATGCACGTGCTATGGCCAAGCCCAATTGCCTGAGCCAGCCAGGCCACTTTGCCACATTATAACCACAGGTACCCCTTACTCTTCATTAACCTAGTGGATACGCCCTGTCTTCACTCATCAGTGAGCAAATATGAGTGATGGAAACTAAGATGAGCAAGATCAGCCTTCATTCAGCAGTCGGGGGCCTGCTCTAGGTATAGGTAATAAATCATTCTATCTACTTAGCCTTTTGCTGCTAAGAACACAAGTGCACTCCATGTTCTCTAAGAAAATTTACTTTGAAAATCAGGGCCAGAAAGACAATATAAGGGTTAAGACATTTGTCTTGCATGTATCAAATGCCAGTATGATTCCCTGACTGCATATGAAACCCTATACCCATACAGCATCACCAGAAGAGATTCCTGAGCATAGAGCCAGGAGTGAGTCCTGAACACTTATGGGTATGGTTCCCTACACCCCCCCAAATATAAAACAAGCAAACAAAAAACTTTAACTAAGAAGAGGAAGGAATCCAGATAAAAGTGACAACATAAGTTGCATCTAGCATCTGCAGATCACAAAACTGATTCATTAACATAAAAGGGCAAATGTATTTTGTTCATTTGTTTTATTAATATGTTTATTCAAGCACCATGATTACATATATGTTCGTAGTTTGGTTATGGTCATAAAAAAAAGTACACCCTTCATCAGTGTGGCAAATGTATTTTGAATGAAAGCTCATTTCTTTCTTCAGGAAGAGTATTATTCAACTGTGTGTCTTTATGGACAAGAGTCAATGTCGTATATGCCAAATTCATGTAGCTTGTCACTCAAATTTTCTAACTATTCTACCTTCACCTCCTCTACCTGGGAGGATCTTGGTTCAGGAAGTCACAGGAGCTCATGCTCCTAGAACCTTGGGTTGTCTGTACAGGCTCTGACTAGGTCAAAGGACTCAGTGGAGAAGACTGTGTGTGAGAAAACAGAGTTGACCTGTGAAGCTGACCCGTGATGCTATTCCTGAAATTCTAAGCTCTTACAAAACCATTTATCAGTTCACATTTGAAGTAAGGATAATTTCTTACACCTAGTTTCATTGCTATGTGGTATTCTGAATACTCCTAAACTTGGAAAATTAATCCCTTTGCCTTGCCTTATATACAGTACACAGTATTGAACATCAGTTGTATGAGAGTTTCCACCAGAAGAGAAAACAAAATGTAGATTTTTACCAAATGTAGAACTGGTATCACTTAAGAATTTGAAAAACTAAAATGAAAAATACAGGATAAAAATAAAGAGTCCTACACATTTCAAAACTATAAAATTCAACAAGGACTTTCATTTTCTTAAAGTTTTGGGTAGTAATGATCTAGAACGTAGAGCCTCACAAATGCAAAATATATACATCATCACCAAGACACAGGAGAGAGTTCAAGAAGATATTTAGAGGCTGTTCATCTAGAATTTTGCTTTCTCTCAGAGGAGAACTTCTTTTCAACTTTGCCTCTGTCAAACCCTTAGCTGTGTTAGTATCATGCTCCATGAAAGAGCACTTCTGTGAGATCCTCCTACCTTTAGGATGAGGATTTGTAGATTAGTAGAATTTGAGGCTCAGAATATTTACATAAATAATAACATGTATTAAAAATAACATGTATACATTTAAATGTCTTAATATAACTCTAAAAGTAAATTCTTTGGCCAACAGATTCACAGAAGTCCATGCTCTTCCTTTCAAGTGTAAGTCTACTGATGGAAGTTTAAAGTTGTCTTACTTGCATGAGCCATACTCACAATGTATAAAACATCACTGCCAGCTTGGCTCCTTCAAGTCGATAAAAATATCAGTGTGAAGAAATCTAAGTGTAAGAATCTTTCCACATTTTAAAAACATCCTGCCCAATCTTTTAGTTCTATTAGATTCAACGATGATGTCTTCTAACACTTTGTCCTTCTTTAGTCCCTCCAAAGAATTCAACTTCATAGAAACCAATTAATTTCTTTTCACAACAATATGTCATCAGTTCTGTGTCCTATAATGAACTGTACTATAGTTGTAACAATGTCCACCACCCAGCGGTGGGAGAAGTTTGGGCTTCTTGAGCGCTCACTGAGTAGTCAATGAGACAGCACATCCAGCAGGAAGCGGACATACATCAATGCAATTTCCACTAACAACCTTGGCCAGCACTTGGATAGGCTGAGAGAAGTTCCTCTGTATTAGAAAAAGCAGCCAATTGTGTTTCCAAGAGCTAATATCTAAAGGCTATGTGTAGGCAAAACTGTCTAGTTTAAGTTGCTGGAAAAAACCTTCATTGTGTTTCCACAGCATTCCTGAAGGAGAAGTCCTATAGAGTCCTTCTCTGGGGAGAAATGGAAGAACAGATTGCTATCTCTATAGCCAGGGACTAGCCCCAGAGTTTAATTTGTGGCATTTACACTGGAATCTAAATTTCATAGAGAAGCTGATAGAAAAATGTCTGTTCTTGAGCAGCTCACTGAGAATACATACACAGATTCATAAGCTACCACTAAGATCACCCTCAGACCCAGTTTCACATCTATGCCAGACTATGAAGATTGGAAGCCTTTAAGGTGAGGCCATTCACTGACCAGTGTCTATTACTATTATTGTCATAAGGGGATTGTTGGAAATGCAACGGCTGTCACTGATTCCACCTCCCTACCAGGGACGTACCACTCCATAAGCAGAATATGGAACACAGTTCCACCATACCCTGATTTTCTAATGAACTTAGGTGAGACTCTGGCAATGCCAGGGGTGCTCTAAGAGAGAAGGCATTGGTCCTAGAAAAAGCATCCAAACACCACATAGACTAGAGAGTTCACTTCCATGGTGAAATAAATCCAGCCTTCTTAAGTACCCTCTGGGAACTTTATGAATACTTATGAATACAATCCTGGGGCTCTAATCCTTCAGGTCTGAATCAGTGGATCAGAAATAAAGACCCAGGATTCTGATAAACAGGATTTGTTTCTGGTTTTGTTGTTTTTGTTTGTTTTCCCCCCAGTTTTTTAGACCATATCCAGCTGTACTGAGGTTTACTCCCAGCTTTGTGCTCAGCAAACACTCCTGGCAGTGATTAGGGGACTACAGTGCAAGGCAAGATCAGATGCATGTAAAGGAAGTGTCTTATTAGTGTACTATCTCTATGGTCCATAAATATGAAACTTTCACAAGTATCCAAAGAGATATTGATATAAGGGTTGCAGAAATTAAAATATAAATACTGTATGGCTTCCCTCTAATATAGCACAGAAAGTAACAAAACAAACTAAAAATAAATAAATAAACATTTAGATTCTAAGAGTAAATCAGTGGTTACATGGAGGGATGAGTGTTACCAGGTGACAAGGGTCAACTATATGGTGAAAGGTGATATGAGGACCCTTGTGAGGAACACATGTAGGTCTATTAAACCAAAAACTGTTAAAAACAAGTGCTGCATCAATAATTTTCCAAACTATATTCAAACTACAGTGAGCCAAGTACCATACCAAGCACTTTTACATATAGTGACCCTATATTGTAGGAAGAAACTTGTGGCCCTATTATTATACCCACTTTAGGGGGCAGTGAAGGGAAGGAGATGACGATACATGCTTCCCCAGGCTGGGAACAAAAATGAGGTCACAGTCACAGAATATCTTCCCCTAGCATTGCCAGAGCACTATGAGGAGAATCCTTCTCTAGAGGGTGGCCATGGTGGACCCTGGCACCACAGTACCCAAACAGCACTGAATCCTTGGCATTTGGTCACCAGCTGCATTGGTCCAGTATCACCAGGAGTGGCCTCCAGTCTCCTTCACATTGCTTAGGAGGGTTGCCCCCAAAAGAAAGTAACATGTTCCTGCTCAAGCAGCAAGTAGGAGAAGAGCCAAGATGAAAAACTAGGCCATGTGGCCACAGATTTGCCATCAACCAAATTATAACAATGCAACACTACCATGGCCAGAGAGAACTAGTTAATACATAGAGCCAGAGGGGGCCAGAGATATAGTAGAGATATGGTGTAAAATAAATCCCCTTCAACTTTATGTGGATTATTTCTCATGTCAGCCTTTGTTCCCAGACCTGTGTCTCCTGGATCCCTTGGTAGTGGGCCATGAGGCTTCAGCTTCAATAAAGCACTTGCCTTGAGTGTGGAAAATTCCATTTCAATCCCCAGCAGCACATATAGCTCCATAAAAACCACCAGGAGTGATCCCTAAACACTGAGCATCATCAAGTATGGCCCAATTCCCTTCCCTTCCCTTCCCATCCCCTCTCAATAACTAACAAGCTCAAAGTTTTTTCCCATTCTGCCTCAGAAGAAACCCTGTCTCCAATTATGGGAGTACAGTCACCTCATGAATCCTATTCCCATGGTCTTCACCCTTTATCAAAGGAAGGACTAAAGTTCCTTTTCCATATTAGTGAGATAAACTGCAGAACTAGCAAAAAAAAAAAAAAAAAGGAAAGAAAGGAAAAAAGACTGAAGACAACAAATGATTAGGCTCATTTGAAAGCAACATTGTAATTGGCTATTACAGCTCTTGAAATGACAAAGGAAGGGTTATTAATAAAGCCAAAAAATTAATGCCAATAAGCTAGGAATATTTCAACCCCATCCTTAAATTATCCTGAGCTAACAAAATGACAATCAAGGCTACAGGGTTTCTGGAAGACTTGTCTAAAAGTTCATGACAAGGCAGAATTCTGAGGCTTGATAACAAAAACAGATTCTTTTAAGGATTCTTTTAAAACTGGTAAACTTTTAAAAGGATTCTTTTAAAACTGGTCAACTCAACCAAAACATAGAAAATTTTACATTTCTGGGGGCCAGAGAAAAAGCACAGTGGGTTAACTGGGTTCGTTCAGTCTCTGGATTCCATACAGTCCACTGAGAACTGCCAGGAATGAATCCTGAGCATTGCCAGCTGTGGCTCCGAAAAAAGAAAAAAAGAAATCTTTATATTTCTATTTTATAAAATCCTACTAGAAGATGATGAAAAGAAAAACTAAAGACTGGCAAAAAATCTGCAAGGTCTAGAAAACTAATGAACTCTCAATTTTTAATAGTAAAAGTAGTAATAATTTAAAATGAAAGTAGGCAAAGAAATGAATTTATATTGCACCAAATAAGATTTGGTGCATAATCGGCAAATGAAAAGATATTCACTCTTACCAATTCTTTTATTTATTTATTTATTTATTTATTTATTTTTTGGTTTTTGGGCCACACCCGGTGACGCTCAGGAGTTACTCCTGGGTATGCACTCAGAAGTCACTCCTGGCTTGGGGACCATATGGAACGTGGGGGATCTAACCACGGTCCATCCTAGGCTAGCACTGGCAAGTCAGACACCTTACCTCTAGTGCCACCACGCCGGCCCCGCTCTTACCAATTCTTAAGGAAATAAAGTTAAACATAAAGTTTACAAATAAAGTTTAAAAATAAAGTTACAATAAAGCGTGCCCATATTCCTATGATAATAGATAAAATTAAAGTTGGTGATGATGTGAAAATTCAATCACTCCTACGTTTCAGGTCACATGCAAAATGGTTTGGCAGATTCCTAACTAAACATGTACCTACTCTACCATTCAGACAAGGATCTACCAGCTTGTTTCCCAGAGAAACAAAAAAAATATGCATACACACACAACAAAAACATACATACACACACACTCCACCTGTATACAAATGCTCCTGTCTGTTTGAATAGAGTAAAAAAATCAAATCAGACCAGATTTCCCACAATGAGCAAAAGATCAACAAATTTTAGTGCATCTGTACCAGGATACACTATTCAATGATAAAAAAGTCATAAGCTATTGATACCAGCAACAACTGGGATAAATTTCCAGGGAATTAGCTGAGTGAAGGGGAAATTTCAAATAGTTTCATACTGAATGGTTATTTTTCTATATTTTTAAAATGTAAAAAAGAATGACAAAATGTAATAATAGATTGATTAATGTGATTGCCAGCATGGAATGATGCTCTCTGAAAAGGCAGGAGGGAAGAGGCCTGACTCTAAAAGGGGAGGGGTGTGGTTATATTGTTGGAACTGCTGAGTGGCTGTGGTGGTGGATGCAAACCTAACCCAATGGGTACAATGAACAGAACTAAGAAGAGTAATAGGGAACCCCAAGGCATACATGTAGGCAAGATGTGAGGACCTGACCAAAGTCAATAACCTGTTGTATTATGGTACTATACATTTGAAAAATATTTCCAGTGAGAAATGGGACAAAGAATACTATTCCTCATAACAGCATTTGAATCTACAATTATCTCAATTAAAATATCTGAAACCAAGAGCAGCCCATTCCTTCTCCAGAGTGTGATGTGGCAGTATTAGGCTGTTTGGCAACACTAGCAAAGGCAGAAACTATTCACAGCCTCTGATGCAGCATTTCAGTGTTCAGTGCATTCCCTGCAATGAATAACCCAAGATGTGTCAAATGTTTGGTTACAAGGCTGTGTGTTTCAGCAGAACTTGATTATTGTTAATAAAGTGAAACATACAGATGTGGTACATCCACAAGATGAGACTACTTAGTAGAGTCTCATAAAAAACATCTTTGGGAATAAAATCAATTGGCCAGAAAAAGAATCAAGACAGCAGCTTCCCCCAGAGCATTTTGAGGTTTTTTGCTAAATTCCTCCACGTTCCAGGCACAGTAGCTGCCCTGGGAACCCTCTACGACTCAACAGGGCTTGGCCCCTGTTCATGAAAACACAATGTCTGCTCATCTCCTTTCTCTCAGTGATTCCAGGAAGCCTGTGACAAAGCCCGAGTGTTTGAATACAAATACACAGGCACACAGCATGCATGTTAATGTTCATAATGAATCCAGGAAGGATATACCTCAAACTGCCAATAGTACTTATTCTGGAAAGCAGGATTATACATATGTGAGTTTTATTTCACTTTATATGGTTTGCTTTTTTGCATACTGTAAATGTCTACAATTCAAATGTTTTCCTGTTCATAGTTTTAACTATGTTCAAGGGGTTGGGGAGGCTGATTCCCAAAAGCACATTTTTTCCCCCATTTGCCTTTCAGCTTGTTTTAATTTGAACCTGAGCAAAATCAGAGTGTAGTTTTCCTAAATCCTTGACTCAAATATTTTCAATTATCAACGTAATAAAGGCAAATGAACCAAACTGAATTAGCCATGATAAAAACTGTACACAGGGCCAAAGAGGTAGTCCAGGGATTACAGTAATTACATTGCACCCCACAGACCCCAGTGTGTATCCCCAGCACTTTAGATGATTCTCATAGTAACATCAAGGATTTCTCTCATGCACAGAACTAAGAACAGTTCCTGAACACTGTTGATAAAGACCAACCCCCAGACCCCCCAAAGAACTGTATACATAGCAATTACATATTTTCTCAGAAATCCATGTTTATAAATAATTTGAGTCCTTATACTGAGCTGTTTATTTTTCTAATTTCAGATCTGTGTTGTTTTCTTTAGCTAATCATGTTTGTTTTTCACAGTACAGTATAGATTCATTATCTAAACAAATTTTAAATGAAAATGTGCAAAAATATCTTACAATATTACTCAGCCAAACAAAAATAACTAGTTTAAGTCTATGATAAATTTAAAATATTTGCTACTTCCTGTGCTTCCATTAAGATGAACTCATACAGTACAAGCTGCTTTCTAAACTATGATAAACTAAGATAAACTATTATCTTACCAATACTTGCTATGTACAGGGGTCAAAGAGATCACATAAGGTGCTTACAGTATATGACTGATCCAGGCTTGATCCCTGGTACAATATTATTGTCCCTAGAACACTATCAGGAGTGATCCCTGAGTACTAAGCCAGGTGTAAGCCCTGAGTAGTCTGATGTGGCTTCTCGAAACCAGAAACAAGCAAAAAATACATGCATTATAATGACATAATTTAACATTAAATATGCACTTGAACCAATCTATCCATGGCTGATGTTCAGTTGGCTTCCAGATCTCAGTGTGATGCACAGTGAACAACACTTTTTTTTATTAAGAGTTACTGTGAGTCATAAAACAATTATGACAGAATTTCATATGTACAAAATTCCAATACCACACCCTCCACCAGAGCAACCAGATACCTCCATCATTAGGCATATTAGATGTCTAATCATTAAGCATCATTAGATGCTTCCATCCATCCTCCACCTTGGAAAACTCATTTCTCTAGGGCAGTTTTCAGTTGCCTTTGACTATTTTTTATTCCCTTACCATGTTTCTTTTTATGCCAAATATGAGAGAGATCATTCTGTTATCTGTCTCTCTCCTTCTGGCTGACTCTCAGCATGATCCACCAATGTAGCAGAAAATTGCTTGATGTTATCTTTTCTTATAGCCGTGTAGTATTTCACTGTGTATATATACCCAATGTCTTTATCTAGTTGCCTGTTGTTGGACACTTGGGTTGTTTCCAGATTTTAGCTATCGTGAACATATGAGCACAATTATCTTCTCAGGACAGAGTTTCTGGGTCCATGGGTAAATGGCAAGAAGAATGCGCATTTTTTCTAAAGAAACACCCTGGATCTAGCATTGGGTTAATATTGCGAAAGTGGAAATCCTGGCTCGGATGTGTTCTGGCTATCCAGGCTCTGCTGGCTTGGTTCACACTCCCAGAATTAGAGAGCAGCAGAAACAAGCCAGTTCACATCTACTCATTGGTGTTGCAGCCCAGCCACAAAGACTAATTTGTTCTTGGATCTCAAGAATTTCACATTAAGGAGAAGAAAAGCATCTTAGCATTAGACCAAAATAGAGAAAGATATTATTTGGCCATCATTTAGTTAAATCAGGCATTTTTTTATTGGTTGATTTTCCTTAAATTGCAGAGTGTTGTCAAGCACACTAAGGCCAACCAAGGTTCATCCCTTGAATTCTTTATTTACTCAGTGGTCTTAGATCATCAGTATGGATGTAGCCCCTACCTCCTTCAGCGTCTGCACCCGGGACTCCCTGGGCAGAGACAGGAACCATCCACATAATGTGGGAGTGTGAAAATGCAGATTCCCAGAAGCAACATGGGACTAGTCAGTCCAATCCCAGAACAGACTATAAATGGCCATGTCTAGTCATGCTCTGCTGTAACTTTGATGTAATACTGTGAGGATATAAACTTACTTAAATGATAGCTATTTCTTGTCTATTTGGCCACACTTGGCCCTGTTCAGGGCCTACTCCTAGCTCTGTGCTCAGGAACCACTTCTGGTAGGACTAGGGTACTAGATCACATGTGGTGCCAGGAACTAAACCCAAGTCAGCTGCATGCAAAGCAAGCACCCTATTTATTGCTCTGGCTTTATAATAACCATTTCAATCCATAGAAGAACTAGTTAGTACAGTCAGCTGTAGAACTCAGATCACCTGAAGTAAGTCTGACTTGCTGCTTCTATCACTATTTCATCTGTCGGGAGCATTTCCCTATACAGAGTGAAGTCTGGAGACACCTTAATTCACACAATTATACTTAATCAGAGCAATCCACAATTTGAGATTTAAGTCTACAGGCTCAAAATATACTTGGCTTATAGATATCTGCCTGGTTAGTGAGTAATTCCCTCCAGCAGAGACTTTAAGTTGCAGGCGCAAAGTAAATGGGCTCTTCTCCCCCTTGGAAGATGATGAATGATTGATTCTAAATCTCTGCCCTGATACAGGGCTTCTGATTGCATTAGACAGAAGGCACAGAAACTAATTAAAAGTGCTCACACATTCATCACTGCTGATTGCACCTCCTCCCGCAGTGGGGATCGCTCATGGCCCCTCCTCTAACACTATGGAGGCAACCACCAAATTTCTGCACAGGAAAATGGGTTTTCCCTATTAATCGAAATCACAAACAGGATGACAGTTCAGAAACCCCAACCCAACCTCTCCACTTGGCTCTGAGCAGGGGATGCCTGTGTCTGGTCTGATGGTCTGTGATCAATAAACAATTATAAAGGGTTGAGAAATAGGTCCATGGACTGACTTTAGAGTTCAGTTTTAAGTGCCTATGGAACTGGAAGACATATTACATGTCCTGGTGCGCTAAGGGAAAGAAACCTATCTGCCCACCAGAAAACTGCTCTAAGCTGGCCTGTGTCTGTGCTACTACCTCTGGAGGGAAGTGGAGGGGAGGTAACATTATAGGACTGTCACCAGAGTTGTGTCCATCCAGAAGAGCACAAGAGGGAAAGTGTTCAAGGGCACTCTGCAACTGGGCCTTGCCCTGTCTCTGGACAACTTCCCCTGCTGGAAGGCAGCTGGCAGCCCACCAGCTTCCCATTCCCTATTCCCAGGAAAATGCCTGAGGCCTGCTCACCCTGCTCCCAGAATCTCAGGAGTCACAATCCTCACCCAGCTTCTGGGTGTGAGGGCAGTGGGCCACTCCATATGCTGACCCAGTGTAACCCTAATTGGAATATCACTGTAAGGTACAGGGTAGGGAACCAGCTGAAGACCCAAACTCCCAAATACAAGTCAACAGCATTACTCTTGACCCTCCTTGAAACATAAGAAGAATCTGACCAAAGAAAATGCTAAGGTTAGCGGTTATGTAATCTGTGTTAAGAGTTAGGAAAGGATGGGGCCGGAGTGGCACAAGCGGTAGGGCGTTTGCCTTGCATGCACTAACCTAGGATGGGCCGCGGTTTGATCCCCTGGCTTCCCATATGGTCCACCCAGGCCAGGAGCAATTTCTGAATGCATAGCCAGGAGTGACCCCTGAGTGTCACCGGGTGTGGCCCAAAAACAAAAAAATTTAAATTTAAATTTAAAAAAAGAGGAAAGGAGTTCAGCAATTAATGGTGATTCAACACAGCAACTATAAAGTCCAAGATAGAAAGGCAAAATTTTAAAAGATGCTCAGCTTGGAAAGTCATCCCAGTTCCAGCAATGAAAGGACAAAATCAAGAAAAAAAAAATCCGACAATGACAAAATTATTATGCAGCTATTCAACTTCTGTCTTCTGAAAAATAAGTTCTCAGCAGCTCTGATCCATGTGAACCAACATCCTGCCCGCGTTCCTTCCAGACCACGTGCATGCAAGTGTGATTCACATTTTCTAGTTAGAAACTAGAAACTCAAGAGCTGTGTGTTTGTGTGTGTGTGTGTGTGTGTGTGTGTGTGTGTGTGTGTGTGTGTGTGTGTGTGAAAGCTTATGCATCAATAGCTTTCCAATTCTCATTAATTCTGCCTCTTTAATTCTACTCTGTACCAAGTTCAGTGCTGAGTGCCAGGATTGCCCTAGAACTAGTCAAACTCAATTCCAGTTCTGAGCATTCTCAGTCTTTTAAAAGAGGGTCAGAAATGAAGCCAATGCTCCCCCTGGATCCTCCTACTCTTTCTTCCTTTTTGCTCAGATTCCAGGGACACTCCTGGCATCTTTCACGTCCATCCTGAATCAGTTGGAACACCCCCAGAACGGTAAGCATGGTACACAAATGTATTATTTTTACATGGGGATTTAGCTCAATTGGCAAGAGAGAGAAAATGCGGCAGAGAAATGCTATGAAAATCCAAAGCCTTAAAAAAAAAAAGAAAAGAAAAATTTCCAACAGTGCTACGTACTCTGAGCAGCACATACGGGGCACAGGCCACAGAGGGAAAGGGCAAGTCAGGATGAGGGGTAAAAACACCCTCCTCTTCTAAACTAGGGCCTGATCCATCAGGTCATCCCAGCGTGATTGTTTAATGAAAGAGTACAAATCTGTGGATATTATTCCGGAGCACTCCAAATGTCCCTAATTAGGACCAAGCTGACACGACCTGGAAGGAAAAAAACCACACATTTCGCCTTATTGCAAAGGTTGCTGGCAAATCACTAATTAAAACACCTCAGTTCCCAACCACATTAGGAACATGATAATTATCTTCATACAAAATCTGCTTTATAACACTTGAAATGCTTCAGGCCCGGGGATGAGAACAGAATATAAACAAAACAAAACATAAGGACCACACATAAAGGTGCTTCTAGTACAGTTGCTGCAGCTCAAAGTTAAGAGCTCCCCCCTTTGGGAGTAACATGCAGTAACAGCCCTGAGAAGAGGTGACAAATACAGTGTTAGGGATAGCATCCTAGTTCTCTTCGCAACACCAACTGGCCTTTGAGTGATCACCCCATAACTGTGCTGTGCTAGGTGCTTTTTCATGTACCCCAAGTTCAGAGAGACTAACTTGAGTGATCCCCTAGTGGTCTGCAACTCTGATGATAGTTTTTTAGAGTCTCATCTCCTCACTGCCCATTCCCAAGCTCAGTTGTGCTGTATATATACTGCAGAGAACCAAGTATTACATTTTTTTTCTGATGGCTGAAAACTTAGTCTTATTGGATGATCTTGACCTTGAGATGCAAAAATGAGAAGGGACCCTGGTTATCAAGAACTGGGTAAAAATTCTCACTCAGGAACAAGAAAGGAAGGGTTGCATGTCACATGTCATCTCAACACAGCCTGGCCTCATTACTGAAGAGCTGGTAGGTATGAAAATCTGTCATGGCCTGGTGGACTCCAATCAACGTGGCTTTACAAATGTCAGCTCTGCCACCCACTAAGTCTGAGGCTTTAAGCAAAGCACTTAACCACTTTGGGCCCCCAATTTCCTCATTTCAGAACAAATATAATAACTTCCACCTTCTTGTATCTGTGGGCATCATAAGACTATGTCTTCTCATCCACCCCTCCCATACTGTGAGCCCCACCACGAGGACCCCTCTAAAGAAACAGAAACCACTTAAGTCAATACAAAAGAATAGCCTTAGGCAGAACTAATTTACACACACACACACACACACACACACACACCATCCTCATCATCAATTTGGTCCGAGGTTCAGCCTCAGCCAAGTCCTCTTTGAGACTCTGAACTACATACAGAGTACAGGCCATGGAAGGAAAGAAAAGGCAGGATGAGAGGTAAAACCGCCCTCCTCTTCCGGGTCTTGGTCTGTTGGGTACCTACCCCCAAAAGAGCAGATTCATTCAAGGGGCAGCTTCCAGGGACTCACCGAGCACACCAGGAGGAAGATGGGGTTGATCCATGTGGCACAGCACTTATCACAGGCCCACCTGGCTCTAGATGGCAGCCTTAGATCTAGATTACCCTCGCACATAAAGGGTGGGGGGAATGCCTCTATTGGGACAAGCATGTGATTCATCTCTTGAAGAAGTTTGCAGTGTGCAATGCCTCCAAGACCCAAAGTACTCTGTGTTCCTGGGTCACCTCTAGACCTCTCACTACTCCACACTACTTGGCATAGAAATGAAAGCACACTCTGATGGTTTCCTAAGATGAATTTCCATGAAAAGGGTGAAAACAGAAAAGCAAAGTAGTCGAGTCCCTCAAAATAAAAGAACAGCCTTACAACAAAGCCTCAGTCCCAATCAAAATCCATAATTTAGAAAACAGGAGCCTAACTAGAGGAATCAATCATGCCAAGGCCTGGCCACGAGGCCCCCCACTACCTCCCACCTCCTCTGAGCCAGGCCTCCAATCCCCTCCCAGCATCTTGGGCACACCTTTGAGGACCCATTCCATTTATCATTTATCTTATTGGCTCACAACCCAATCTGTTCCACTTCGCCTTTCTGCTTTATATAGGAGAAATCTTTATTCTAAGAAATCGAATGATGGGGTTCAGCTGATGCCCTTGACACCTTCCCCAGCTTCCTGAGCCAGGACCGCTCTCCAACATGCACAGAGCACTGAAAACTTGTTCCTTGAATATTAAGAGAGGCAGCAGGCAAGCACTTCTGCATAAATCAAACCCGGAGAGGGAGTCAGGGGTCCTGTAACAGGCCACACGGTAATTCATCTAGATTTATTTGATGTTGGGCTATGCTGCAGAGCTTACAAATCGTGAGCTCCAGAAGCTTCTCCAGCACCCACCACCCAGAGAATTGGGCTCTGAGCAGCTGCTGTTCTGGCAAAACAGCCAAACACAGGGGTGAGTGTGAGCAGAACAGAAGCCACTGGCTGGCCCCACTGCCATGTCAGAGATATGTGTTGCCTAAGTGAGCAGCACAGTGTGTCAGGTAAGTGATGGGGAACACTTGGGCATCTGTAGGGGATTGAGCACCAGGGGACAGTCACATGAGGTGATGATCAGTGAGTCAGCAAACTTCACTGAGTACATAATTGTAACCCATAAATAAAATGAAATCTTGAAAGCTAGGCACCTCTTACATTCTCAACATCTCAAGGTTATTCATTCTATTCTTCTGGGGAAGGATATAAACAATGGAACTTTAGATGAACAAATATTTTTAAATGAAAGGTAACATTCTTCAAGTTGTTATGCTAAAGGATTGCAGACCTCTAACTTCACAATGTTAACCCCCCCCAAAAAAAACCCTTCATTTTCCAATCTGAGTTCATAAAGTGCAGGGATAAGCAGAATCCATTAGCTTTAAAGAAAAACTAGGATTCAGAACTTTTTTTCAAAGGCAGAGAGATAGCACAGGAAGTGTCACTTGCCTCATATACACATTAGCAGTGACTCTGCCTCAAATCCCTTGGCACTCCATATAGTCATTCAAGAATTCCCAGGGATTTCTCCTCAGCACAGAACCTAGAATAAACTCTGAACATCCTGCATGTGACCCAACAACCCTCCTCACCAAAGAAATAAGTAAATAAAATCACACTGATAAAATGGACCAACAAAGACTTAATTCTTAATTCAGCCACAAAGAAATGTCAAAGCACTTTGAAACAAATGACAAGTAACTGTTTAGGAACTAGGCATCCTTACATGGAAATTTTCCATTTGCTGAGCATACCTGCCCTCTCTTCTCTGTTGTCACTCCCCAACTTCAGGAGGTGCATGGGGAACTGGGAGCCGCCTTGCATTATGTGAGTCAGGCTGCTGTGGTATCTTGACTGCAAAAGTGGGACTGGACCAATGTGATTTTCTCTTCTGGGATTTAAATCAGAACTGGAAAATGCTCTCTATTTCTCTGGTTGCTTCAATAATGGGACATAGATTAAAGAGATATAAAACAGCCCAGTTTAAAGGGGTGGGGGTACCTGAATCATCCGGAAGGAGAAGGGATGAAACAAGAGTGGGAGATAGGAAGAAAGACAGGTGAGAACTGGCAGGCAGCTGAGTCAAGAAGATTCAGGTAGGGGCCGGAGAGATAGCATGGAGGTAAGGCGTTTGCCTTTCATGCAGGAGGTCATTGGTTCAAATCCCGGCGCCCCATATGGTCCCCCGTGCCTGCCAGGAGCAATTTCTGAGCCTGGAGCCAGGAATAATCCCTGAGCACTGCCGGGTGTGACCCAAAAACCAAAAAAAAAAAAAGAAGAAGATTCAGGTACATTGGTGATGTTAAGGATGATGGAGCTAAATATCCAAATCAAAGTCAACAACACTGAAATCATGAGACTCAAACTTTAACAACAAAACTTTAAGAGGTACCTGTCCTGGTGGAAGGTGAACAATGGGAGAATCTGGAAAGGAATCAGGGAACACTGGTGGAGGGAAGTTAACACTAGTGGTGGGCTCAATGCATGTCTGAAACTCAATTATGAAAATTTTCATTAAGTTAGAGAGAGAGAGAGAGAGAGAGAGAGAGAGAGAGAGAGAGAGAGAGAGAGAGAGAGAGAGAGAGAGAGAGAGGTTCAAGAATCGAGTGCTGAGCTGGTGTCCTGATTCTAGGTCTGGGGCATCTAGCAGGTTCAGCAAAGTTCTGAAAAAAAACCAGAATCCTTTTTGGTCAGTCTGATTACTTCTCTTCATTTCCAGCCCTCCCACACCTTTAGGTTCAAAGTAGTTTAGGCATGGGATGAAGGGTAAGTCTTTCTAAACACTCTCTCCACCAGTGAAAAAAGGGAGTTCATCATTAGCAATATTTCAAGCCCAAATCCCCACTTTTGTTTAGAAGATATGGGAGCCATATGACATGCCATTTGAGCATCTGATTCCTACATTGGTCATATACTTATCACAAAGAACCCCACATTCCTGGGTGTGCAGGGGGCAACCCTGACCTTTTAGGGTTATTTCCTAAATAACCTTTGCCACCATGATGTGACACAGGGCAACATATTCTGCTCTTCCCTGAGTGTTCATATGTTCAGGGAATCTTCTAGAAGTCTACACATAATGGTTTCTACTATCCCAGTGAAACATGAATAAAGTGTGGCACCCTTTAGTTCTGCAGTATCATGCCACCAACATGATCCAAGAGGCCCAAGTGCTTCACTAATGCTCACACCCATCCAGTGGGGACCAGGCCCCCAGATACTTGGGGAGAGCATGACTTCTGCTAGAGCTTCTACAGAGAAAAGTGTCCAAAGAGTCAAAGGGGAGATCCCAAAAGCCAGAAACATGGACACCAGCTATAATTCATGTACAAACCTGGCATCTTACATTCCTCCACTCCCTGGTTTCCTCTCAATAATTTCTAGATCCTGTAACCAACCACTGGCCGAGAACTTTTGTTTTCCTGCCCAACACATGTAAGAGGTATGGCCAGAGCACAAGAAAATTGAAGTTACAACAAAGTAACCCAGGAAACAAGATGAAGTAGAACATGCTCACTGAGGAGAATATCCAGAAAGATCTACCAGCTGCACCTCCAGCTGAAGGCAGAAGTTTGGGGTCCCCTTACGGGCATGAGCTTATGTCACTACAATTTTTGTTGATCAGGTGTTGGGTCAACAAATGGGAGTTATCAACCATGAAGAGAGACAATAAAATTAATGTACTAGGATGGAAGATAAACAAGCACATTGATCAAATATATATATGGAAAAATTCTCTGTAAGGTGATGGGGAGAGCAATGGAGAGACCTAGAGAGAAGTGAGCTGGTCCACTGATGTCTCACCTATGGGCAGGAAACATCTCTGCTCCACTCACATTCCACTCCCAAGTCCTGCGAGCTGAGTGCTAAGTGTTTGTTCAAAGAATACACCAACAAAGTCCCTGCCTGTAAGTACTTATGAGTGTTTTGAATGGAAAATGAGAGATTATGTTGTCCTTTCTCACCAGGATCTCTAATAGATATGGCATCAGTTTCACTTAAAGCGAACCCTCCTAGGGATAACAGAGAGAAGCACGAGGCTCTCATCCCAGAGCCATTGTCAACAATAAATGATCAAATCCCACCATGTTAGCAAGTAAACAAATCTGTCACTTGATTCGTTTCTCTATGCAAATGCATTAGCTAAGAATGAGCCTTTTCATGGGGGGTGGGGGAGTAAATCATTCCACAATGGGAAGCCCAAGAACACTCTAAAATATATATTAATTTGCTTCAAAATGTCACCTCTTCTTAAGTTGATTTCCCCCCTCCAACTGCCTCAACCACTGCAATTATGTCACCCATGCCAGCCCATATGATTCAAATGACAAACAGTTCCCTTAAACCAAGCATATTACCATAGCAACAAAGAGACTGCATTCGCCTCCTCTACCTGCCACGGCCTGATCAATTATTTAGCATGCCTATACTACGGTGAGACCATATAAATGATCATGTTCACTGCAGTAAGAGGCAGCTCGGAAAAAGCCATGCACACCTTATGGTGATGACACACACTGAGGATGTCAAAGAGATCCCAGAGTCATGAGGAGGAAGGAATAGAGTAAAATGTTCTGGATGTTCTGCTTCTGCTTTAGAACTATATGAGCACCCAAATCTCCCAGATTTTTTTCTTCAAAAAATCTGATGAACATCTTCAGCTTGCCATATGTCTTGGGTTCTAGTTCTGACCCATTTTCTGGGCTTCCTTCTCATAAGGCCAATATCCAGAGGACTGGAGAGGTGGCTTCTGAAGGGAAAGAACAGCAGCCAACTGTGACCCAACTCCACTGAATCCCACAGCAAATATCTAAAGTGACCAGCAAGGAACAGGGGTATGTCATCAAGAATAAGTGGAGCTATCTGTTATACCCCTACTTTTTTTCTTCATAGCCCACTTACGAAAAGGCCCAAAGGCAAGAAAATAGTAGAACTCCTCTTTTGCAGGATACTTACCACAGGGGCAAGACTTCTACAAGGGGTGAAGCCACACTCTGGTGTAACAGTGGTGCTGGAATGTGTTAAAACATATATATCTATCATTAATAGTATTGTAAACCTACAATTAAATTAAAAAAAAAAAAGCAGTAGCAGAGGGTTAGAAAAGATAGCATAGGAGCTAAGGTATTTGCCCTGCATGTAGATAACCCAGTTCAATCCTGGGTACCACGTAGAGCTTCCAGGGTAATACCTGAGCACTGCCAGTTATGGCCCAAACTCATCACCACCACCAACAACAACAAAATGCTTTATCGAGCAAACAGAAAAAAAAAAATAGCACATGTGAAAATTCAAAGAACCTGTTCTGAGACAATTCCCAGGATTCTTTTTTTTTTTTTTTTTTTGGTTTTTGGGCCACACCCGGCGGTGCTCAGGGGTTACTCCTGGCTGTCTGCTCAGAAATAGCTCCTGGCAGGCACAGGGGACCATATGGGACACCGGGATTCGAACCAACCACCTTTGGTCCTGGATTGGCTGCTTGCAAGGCAAACGGCCGCTGTGTTATCTCTCCGGGCCCATTTCCCAGGATTCTTATCTCCATAGGCCTCTCTATCTTTCCGCTTTGCTGAAATCTTGCTTCCCACAAAATGCATCAATCAACCTTGATTACAAACTGCAGAGATGACTTAATAATTTATGAAAACTGAGGTTTTCCAGTCCAGTTGTTTTTCCATCATAAATAGATCTTAATTACGATAAGGGCAAGAAAAGATCTTTAAAAAATCCAAAGCACTCCATCTTTGGAACTGGCACAGTTTTCGGCACCAGGAATTGAACTTCTATCAAGGAAGGCCCTAATGCTGCCCTGGCATTGTCTTGCTGAAAGTGGGTTCATATGACACTCCAACAGCATGAAAACAGCAATAATTTGCTTTCAGGGCAGGTTTCCTAACAGTGAGATGAAACCAAAAGATGCTCTGTGTCACCCCGAATTTGATATAGGATCTGCTCAAAATCCAAGATCTCTAATCTCAGAAACCTGACTGCGACAACTGTGATTGAGAAGATCTTTTACTAGGACCATGAAGAAAGATTTTGGGGTTAGGCAACTTAGTATGCCCGGAGCCTGTAGTTGATCTTATGTCAGGATACTTCATGTGTAGAGTCTCCCTGATTTTAGGTCAAAGCTTTTTCCTTTCTATTTTCCCAAACCTTTGCTGCACCTAAGCAAAAAACAAACAAACCTGCCATATACACACCCTTTTTTTTTTTTTTTTGCTGTTTTTCTTCTTTTTTTCTTCTTAAATAAGGGCTCCCACCTTTTTCAGAGAACCTTGGAACACAGATTACTTTGTTTTACCTCTCTTATTTCTTCATTTTTCTATAAAATCAAGAAGAAAGGAAAAAGAAAGAATGGGGCCAGGGACCAAGTGGTCTCAAGTGCACTGATGGAAAAAAAATAAAAAACAGAACTAAATATCCAAGCCAAAGTCAACAACAATAGAATTAAGAGAACTAAACTTTAACAATCTAAACTTAAATGTTCTACTGGCAGGTCAGGGGACAAAGGGAAGTGCACTCTGGGATCATTGGTGGAGGGAGGTGGACTCTGGTGATAGGAATGGTCCTGATTCACTGTATTTCTGAACAACTTTCAAACAATATATACAGGACTTTGTAGATCACAATGGTTTCAATAAAATAAAATTTTGAAAATCCAAAGCAGGGGCAGGGGAAAAAATCTAAAGCACAAAATTTTCACCCTTCATATGAAAAATAAAGACTAAAGTTTCTAGAACCCACACAAAAGACGTACCATTCACTCCAAATAACTGTTTCTCCATTAAAATGTATCTTCCCAAAGAACAGTACATATATTTCAAGTGAAGTCTAGGGTGGCCTATATAAACTACAAAGGACTCATAGAAGTGGATCAATGAAGAAGCTGCAGCAGCATTTATAAACACTTGATGCAGTGGTATAATTTTATGTATATGCCCATATAAAATAGAAATATGCACAGGGGATCAATTATACAACTAAATGCCTAGCAGATGACCACACAGGAAAGCATAGGGCAGATAACCTCTCACATCTGACAGGACACAGGAGATGAGTTTTGGCTGCTGTTCGGCTTCCATTACCCAGCAAAGGCTTTTAGAGGATTGGTCAAATAGATCCATCTCTCATTTTAAATCATTTGGTATGTGTTTGAATACATGTTTACAATAGACTAGAGGACCATAGAGAACAGTAAGTTCTAGGTTAGTCCTTTAGCAGTTTTTAATCTCTGTACTTCTCTACTCAAATAATAGTTGACAGTATAATAGAAATAATCTATAAATAACATTTAGAAGCAAAGCAAATGTTCTTCTCCCAGCTGATTGAGGACTTCACGGCTTCTGGTCACAGCTCTTAGTCTATGTTCTTGCCAAAAGCCAGCACTCACTTGTCACAGAGTAAAAACTAGAATTTACTGGTTAACATTAAACAATAATGTTACTTGGATATATCTGCCCAGAATTATGTTTTTAAGTTTTATCTACTACCTATATATTTAAATAGTCAAATTTATGCAATTGTGTATGCAATCACAGTATGTCCTTTAAAATAAAAAAATATATATATATCACTTTTAAAATGTGTGGCACTGGCAAAGATTCTGTATGATCACTCACATCTGTGCTTCACACACATTTTATGGTGCTAGACAAGCACCCTCATGGTAGATCAATGGAACAGAATGAAGAATTCCAGGAGTAAACCTGCATAGGTACAAGTCACAGTGTTCAATAAATGCACCAGAGCAATCAAGTATTTGGAAGAAAACTCTTCTGAAAAAATGATGCTAGAACCGCTGGCTGTCTACATGGGAAAATATGGACCTGACTTTGGTCTCACCTAATTCAAAACTGATCTGACATGTGAAATAACATCACAGCCAAGACCTCAAAGTTCTCAGAGGGAGATCCAGGCTACCATCCTTAGTCACAGATGGACCAGTGTCTCTGTCACAGAAAACAGGAATAAGAGAAAAATAGCATATAGGACTTGAAATTTTAAAATGCTCATCCTTTGAAAAGTTAGGAAAAGAGAAAATCAGTGGGGAGAAGAGATGAACAGAAACTTTTTCAAAGAAGACATACAGATGGCCCACAGGTAAATGAAAAAAAAGGGGGAAAAAAAAGTCCTGCCACTGATTCCTATGGTCATTAATAGCACTATTCCCAATTGCCAAAATCTGGAAACAACCAAAGTGCTGGGCGAAAATCAAGAAACTATGGGTTATAGCCACAATGGAATATTACTTGACTAGAAGAAAAGATGAGATCATGCTATCTGAAAACAAGGGAATGAATCTGGAGAGTATCTGGGATGCTAGTCCTTTATTTGATGCATGTGTGCAAATATTTTCTCCCATTCAAGTTATCTTTTTATTTTATCCTGAGCCTCTTTTGCCAGAAAATATAAATCTTTTAAGTTTGATGTAGTCACATTTGTTGATTTTTTTGGTTTTGTTATCCTTCTGTGGCAATCAAATAATTGAAAGTGCCTCTGAGATCCATATCCCAGCAAGTTTTTCTTTTTTTTTTTTTAAGCAACTTATTTATTGATTGATTGATTGGTTTTTGGGCCACACCAGGCGATGCTCAGGGGTTACTCCTGGCTCTGCACTCAGAAATCGCTCCTAGCAAGCTCAGTGGACCATATGGATGACAGGAATCGAACTGGGCCCGCCCGTCCCAGGTCAACTGCATGCAAGGCAAATAAATGCCTTACCACTGTGCTGTTTCTCTAGCCCCCAGTCCCCCCTGGCAAGTTTTTCTTATGTTTTCTCTGATGCATTTTATGTAGTCTGGTCTCATCTCAAAGTCTATAATCCATTTTGAATTAATTTCTAGAAAATATGTGGGATATAGTTCCAGTTGTTTTGGGTTTTTGTTTGTTTCTTTTTTGCATAACGCTCTCTAAGTTTTTCAGCACCATTTTCTAAAGCAGCTTTTCCTATCTCAGTCCACACACTCAGCATCTTGGACCTACATGAACTGCCCATAGATCTCAGGATTTACTCTGTGCTCTCAAATCAGTTCCATTAAAACCAGAACTTTTTAAACTGTTTCCACTCATGACCCTTTATCACCTTAAAAATTATTATGTAACCTGTGTATATAAAATAGCCATTGAAATGAAACACTTGAAATTAAACATATAAGTTATACATTTTCCAAGTTTTCTTAAATTTTAGGTACTGTTATTGAGAACATGATCAATGATAGTATTTTATGCATTCAGTGTTCCAACACCAACTCTTCAGCAGAGTATTTTCTCCACAAATTGCCAATTCATAACCCTACTATAATAGACATTTATTTAAAAACATATTTTCATACCTCCACATTCAGTTACATGGCCTCCAATCCAGCCATTGATCCAAAGCTTAAAAAGGTAGTTTCAAGACATTTACCTTAAACAAACAGTAAAATAAATATAGACAAATGTATATATAGATACTAAATGCATACAAACATTAAAAAAATTCATAGAAGCTTTATTTATTGCTAAAAAGAGAAATACTTTGTACTCATCAATAAGATGATAAAAACTGTGGTATCTTCTTTTCTAATAAATTACTATCCATAAATAATAAAGAATTCATTTCAAAAACAGTATATTGGGAGACCAGTGATGATGCAGGGGCTAAAATAGCAAGGTTTTCATGTGGTCAACCCCAGTTTCATCCCTGGCACCACATGGTCCCCTGAGCATTTCTGGATGCAGCCCTGATGACCCAGGCAATTTCCAGCACCAAAGAGCCTAAGCAGCACTATATCCTCAGACCTTTACATAGAAATGCAGGCCTTGAGAATCAATCATTCATGGGGTCCCTAGACATTCTGGGTACTGTTGGGAAGGCCCACTCTAATAAAACTATGTTGAGATTAAAAAAAAATGAATCATACAAAAGAGGAGTGTATCTTGTATCATTATATATATATATGAGATGATACAAAAGAAAAATCTAGTCTATGGTAGAGAAAAATTATAATAGTGCTGCCTTTGAAGGGTAAAGTGGTCAGAGCTGGAATGGATCTTAGGAAACATTAGGGTCATGGTGATGTGTAATAAGTGTTATGATAAAGTTGTACCAGTACAGTTCTTTGTCACGGTCAGCAAATGAACACTTAGAATGAATATATTTCATTAAGTATAAATTTTTGTCTAAAGAAAATCTGTAAACTGGACCAGAGCAATAGAAGAGCGGGTGTGGTGTTTGTCTTATACATGATCAAGCTGGGTTTGATCCTCATCATTCCATATGGTCCACTGAGCACCACCAAGATTGATTCTTGAGCTCAGAGCCAGGAGTTACCCCTAAGCATTGCTGGTGTGGCTCAGGACAAAAAAAATCTATAAACCAATACTAAATTTCAGTTAATTATAACTGTGTTGAATTACCTAGAGGACACTTCAAGATATCAAAAATTTATTTTAAATGCCTCAAACAATATATATGGGTTAATAAGCAGAACAAGTATTGAATGGTTTAATTGTAGAATCGAGATGCCAAATAATGTTTTATTTATTAAATTTTTTTCAACTTTGCTATCTACTTGAAATTTTTCAGATTCTATTTTTAAGATAAAATGCTGAAAAACACTATGAGAAAAACATATCAGAATATTGCTGATATTAGTTTTTACATACATATATAGCTAAATATTAAAAATCAGGATATAAAAATAGCATCTGTGAAATGGTAACATTTTTTGAAGGTATAAATATGCACAGAAAAAAGCTGGGGAGAGAATTCTAGTCAATACAGTCACACAATACAGAGCCCTGAGACCATGAACTATGTACATAAACTGTAGAGATAACAGCGATGGGCGACTCTAATTTATGCAGGCCTTTTTAACTCATAATTTTGAGTTCAATTTTTAGTTTTGGTTTTTTAAAAATATTGTATTATATTATGTAAGTTTCATGTCTGCATCATTTGTAAAACTAAAACAGTATCTGCATATATTAAAAATACACTTATATTTTTAAAGTTTTAGAATACAGATTCAAGGGTCAAAGTAATAGTACAGCATGTAAGACACTGACCTTGCATACAGCCAAACAAGGTTTAATCACAAGGAGAGATCCCTAAGCAGAGCCAGGAGTAGGCTCCAGCTCTCAAATATTTCCTAATTGGTAATGCAAAAATTATATTTTCAAAATATTAATAAAAAGAAATTAAAATGTTTTGAACCTGCAAACTAGTACAGGGCTACGTAGAGCACTTGCACTGTATGTGACTGACCCTGTTCAATCCCTGGCAGCACCTACAGTTCCCTGAGCAAGACCAGGGTGTTGATCATAATTTTAAATTGAACCACCTAAATATGTTTCACAGTCTCCAACTACTGCTCCATCTAGTGGTACAGCCTGTTGAGAATGTGTTAGATCAGGCTAGAATTATGGGTCTGTATCCAGGCTCTTTCAGAGACTCTGTAAATACCTACAACACAGCATTCTCAGAATATATTTGCAGTCACTGTGTCTCCATTAGACCTTCAGCCTCAAGAAGCTTCACCTCTTTGAGCTCAATTTTTGTCTTTCCAAACACCAGAGTAGTGTTTGGCAGGTATAGACACACCAATAGCTACTGAGTAGAAGAATCAATGAACAAACAGCAACAGTGAAAGCCCCAGTTAAAAAAAAATTATTTATATATATATATATATATATATATATATATATCTTCTTCATAAGATTCTACCAAAGTGAAGGTAGATCATAAAGACCTGTGGGGCCGGAGAGACAGTATAGTGGGAAGGGCACATTGCAAATTCAGGTTCTCTCACTGGTATCCCATAAAGTCTCATGAGCATCATCAGGAGTAATTTCTGAGCATTGCTAAGTGTGGCCCAACAAAATCAAAAATAACAACAAACTACTGTTAATCTGGGCTTCTATCACTACTACTGGGAAAATATTACAATTCAAATCCTCAGGGAAAACTAAAACACACTTACAGATTACAAAGACGCTGAAAGTAAGAAAGAGATCCTGATGAACTGGTGACTCATCAATAAACCCTCTGTAGAAATCACACTCCTGGTGTCAGAGATTATCACTCAGGGAAACTAATGAATATCTTACCCTTTCACTAAAAAGACACAGAATATGAAAATTCTTCATTATTAGGGTTGGGAGATAGTATAGTAGGTAGAGCACATGCTTTTCATGTGATCAACCTGGAATCAATCCTGGCATCCCATAGGGTTCCCCAAGCATTTTCAGGACTGATCTCTGGGAACAGGGCCAAGAGTAAGCCTGAAGCAGTCAGTGTAGCCCAAAACTCAAAAACAAAAGAAGACTGTCCACTATCATTCATTTTGGTAATTTTTCTGCAAATCTAAAAATATTTCAAAAGTGTCCTTTTAAAAATGCTTGAGTTATATTAAGGCGAAGGAATCAGAAGGAGAAAGATGAAGGTGGGATCATGTAGCTCCTATGTGGGAGACAAAGAAGCAAAGCCAGAGACCAGACAAAAGCAATAGAAATTAATCTGTAGGTTTAATTCACAGAGCTAAGGCTGCTGAAAGGGGAGGTAGGAGGGAAACAAGCAGGGAGGAGGTCCTAGGGCTCATGGAATGGGGACACTGGTACTTTGACGATGCCTGAGGTATAATGAAATATACTTTGAAGAGGCATGAAACTTGTACCCCAAAACACACACATTCATGTAATCTTTGATAATAATAATAATAGTAATATAATAATAATACAATTATAATAATATAATAATACATTAGATAATCTATGCAGGGAGAGAGCTGATAAAGCAGGAGAGGGGGATGCAGGCCCAGAGAAGAGCAAAAGCCCAGAACAGGAACACTAACTCTGCAGACATCCCATTATCAGGAAAGTTCTAGGCTTCCCAAAAGGTTTCTATAGAATAAAGAAAGATTGATCATTCCTTCATAAAGGTGCTCTACTGATCCAGATGACAACCTGGGAGGTAAAGTGAGGGGGGTGGGACCCCTTTCAAATGTACTTTCAATTCATACCCACACAACATTAGGAGTAACTGTGCCAAGCTGCAGTCAGAAAATACTTCTGGCAGCTGACCAGGAACTAGAACTGGAATGAACCAAGGACATGCCCTGGGGTACCATTACCTTCTTTCTTGTCCCACTCACTCCTCACTGCTCTGATAGCTGAGAAAGACAACAGAGGTAAATTTCACACAAGAATAAACTCCCAAATGGTGCCTCATTTTCCAAGGGCAGAAGACCCATCTGCTTATATCTTCTGTGCTATCCCTAGCTCACTGCCCCATGAAGGGAAAAAGCTTGATAAATACCTTCAGTGATGCCACTAGTCTCATAACTCGCTTCCCATATCACTTCCTCTCCCCAAGACATGTTGATTAAGTGTTCATTTGTCCAAAGGTTGCCCGATGCCAAGGGATTATTTATAGAATCTCAGAATGTTGAAAGTCTGCCCACAGCAATGTATTTTCATCCATATCCAAAAGCAGAAAAAACTTATTTAAAGTTTAAAGGTTTCCCACATTGATCAAGGAGCTGTTTTCAGAAAAATGCTCCATCGAATTTGTGGGTCATTTTTAGGGGAGGCTGGCTGGAGGGAAATGAACTTTTCCCACCTTTGGGCTGCCCATTTGCTGTGCTCTGTCTCTGACAGGGCCAAGGCCTTCCTGATAAATGGATCTTA
The DNA here is from genome assembly GCF_024139225.1 of Suncus etruscus. NCBI lineage: Eukaryota > Metazoa > Chordata > Mammalia > Eulipotyphla > Soricidae > Suncus > Suncus etruscus. Next base: position 110,982,744 of record NC_064850.1, read on the forward strand.
CCTGGTTCCAGAACTCAGTCGGTTCCCAGGCCAACTAAGAAGCTCTTATTAAACCAACAATAACCAGCTCTGCAAGTAACCAAGTTAAACCAGAATCCAGAGGGCCATTATGGGTAAGTTCACTGCTGAATTCTGTTTGACCAAGAACCTTCAAGGAAGAGAAGGCAGCCTCATGCTTTCTGTTACCTGGCTTCAGACAGCCTGGCCCACACTACCATCCCAATTCTTTCTTCCTAAGATCTGGGGATAGTAGGTCTGGATAGGCCCAATTCCACCCCACAGCCAAAGGTAACAAATCTAAGAAAACACAACTCTTACAGATCAAACCCTGACACTGAACAATTAATTCCATAGAGCCCATCAAGACAGCCTTTGAGTCATTCCCTCTCAAACAACTGCTTTTCCTGTGCTGGGGATCCCTGCAGGGCTCAGCACTCTACCACTGAGCTGTGTCTTTGGCTTGGATTTCCTAGACCATCATTTACCAGGAGTTTCTCCTTTAAGTGGAAATGCTGACCTGGAAAGACTGGTCAAAAATCTGGGCACCTGCTTTTCATGCAGGGTATGTATTGGCACCACATAATGCCCTGAGCATCTCTAGGACTAACCCCTGAGTACCACCATGTGTGGCTAGTGCATATGTCATGTTTTGCTGAGAATTATTTTAAGGTTAAATAAAAGTGCTGGGGCACAGAGCTACGTACAAGGAAATGGTCCTATTAGAAGAATCTGACTGGGTCCCCCTAGATCCTTCTCTGCACCTCTGCCAAACCTCTCTGCAAAGCTGTTTATTGAATCCAAGCAGTCCCAGGACACCTGTCCTCTAGTCTATTGGACAGTGGGGGTCAAATCCAGCCATACTCAGGGCTTACTCCTGGCTCTGTACTCTTGGATCACTTCTGCAGGAGCTCAGGAAATCAAATGGAATGCCAGGCATTAAGTCCGGGTCAGCTGTATGTAAGGCAAGTGCCCTACCTGCTACTATCACTCCAGTCCCACCAATCCTCTAGTCCTCACTGCCAAAGACTCTCCCATTTTTCTCTACTTTTTCTGACTTACATTTTTGCAACTTTTGGTCTTGGGCTACTTGAGGAGATAAGACTCTAACTCAGTATTACCCCTGCTTCTAGGATCTGCAACCTTTACCTTTGCTGTTTAAATAATAGATAACCAGTCTGTCTTTAAGAACCAGCCTGCAGCCTCTTTCTCAGCTCTGATCGCTTCTATCCCTGTAAATCTCTTCATCTCTCCATCAAAGCTGAGGTTCTCCAAGCACTTAAGTGTTTGGGGAGTGGAGGAGGGGTGTAGAGAGAAGACAGGGCTCTTCTATAAGTTGATATAACTTTGAAAGTAAGAAAGAGATCCAGACAGCCTGTCTACTTAATCATCCAAGAAAGAATCTCCTACCAAATATAACATGACTCAAAGATCACCACTTAACAATGCATGATGTCCCACTCCTTAACTAGAAATACTTAATAAATGTGTAAGAGGAAGGTAGTAAGATATGGGAGTTTTGTTCAAAATAATAAATATGGATCACATCCCAAAGCACCACCATGTAAGTAATGAAACAGCTTCACAGCTTCACCACTAATTTCGGAAGAGATCCAAGTCACCATGCTAACATTCATGGGTACTCTGGTCTTTGGGCTAAAAACTGGGCATCTCAGGAAGGGGTGGGCCAATTTCCCCATCCTGCCTTGGCAGTCACACCCATACCCCACACCTTACACGATGCAAATGGCCCAACTTCATTGTTTATCAATTAATCTCTGCAGAGACTCCATACCAATGAAAATTCCAGGTACACTGGCTTTCAGGCTAAAAATTCTGGGGTCTTCTCAGAGTGGGAAAGGGCATCGTTCCCTCCCCACATACTGCCAAAATCCTCAGCGACCCAGCCATAGTTGCCACCATACAGCTTCACAAACTAATCTCAGAGGAGATGCAAGTCAAGCCAAGCCACTAAAACTCATCAACCTGGTTCTACAGATCCTGGGATTCCTGGAGCACATTGCCACACATTTATATGGGACTGTGCAACACCTCCAAGTTCCACAATACTGGCCACCCAGGGAGAACTTAGCAAATTAGATGGGAAAGTAGTATAGAAATCAACTAAGTTCAATAAACAAAAACAATAACACAGAAAGCTCAACTAGCAATAAACTGTAAACTCTCAGTAATGTTAATAACCCCATTGTGATATAAACAATTTCACAAAAATTTTTTATTGAAGAAATAAATTACTTTATTAAAAAATTTATAAAAATTATTTATCAGAAAATGTTTGATAATTTTATTAGCATTTTTGTTGTAATAAGCAATATAAAATAAATTATTTTGCTCCTGCTATAGCAAGGCTTGTGGCATAGATGAGAAACTGGGGACAATGGCAGAAAAAATGTCAAAATGGTGGCAGAATTGGTGTTGGAACATTCAGTGCCCAAAACAATTATATTATGAACAACTTTGTAAACTATGGTATTTAAATAAACAAAGTAATAAATAAGAACATGGTAAGTGAGGTATTTGCCTTGTACACAGCTGACCCAGGTTTCATTCCTGGCAGAGATATTGCCCCCTCTGAGTCCATCCAGGAGTGAGCCCTGAGAAAAGAATTTGGCCCAAACCATTCTAATAAGAGAAACTAACAAATAAGGGCTGCAGATGTAGCTCAGTAGTACAGAATTTGCTTGGCATGTGTGAAGCCCTGAGTTCAATCACTTATACTGCATGTCCCATCCTACAACATGGTATCACTGAACCAGATAGTCAGACCTACTTCACCAGCCTAACCAGGACCCACAATAACCTTAGGTCCAATTACTGCTAGGGGTGGTCCCTACAAAATAATTATACCATGTTTAACCTTTTGAATTTCCTTATTTTTTATTTCACTCCTTGGTGTCTTCCTTTTCAAAATTAAGAGCTCATTCTCACAGCATAAATTTAATGGCACAAGTCAACAAATTGAACAGCGCTACTTTGGGCAGAAAAATCTCGGCTAGAAACAAACACTTTTTCAAGATTATGCAAGCTAGGTTCTTGCATTAAGGCATATTTTGATTTCCCTTTTGTAGCAGTGGAAAGACTTGCTCTCTGTCTCAATTGACAAAGTTTGTAACTTGATTTTTTAATTAATCACCTTTCTAAATCCTTCCCATATTGCATATCTATTATTTACTTATTTTTTGTTTTTGTTTTTGGGCCACACCCGATGGCACTCAGGGGATACTTTTGACTCTGCACTCAGAAATCTCTCCTGGCTTGGGAAACAATACGGAATGGTGGGGATCAAACCAGCATCTGTCCTGGGTCAGCTGCGTGCAAAGCAAATGGCCTACCACTGTGCTACTACTCCAGCCCCAGCTAGGATATTTTTCAGTAAAACGTATTTCATGTTCTATACATCTGATATTCATTAAATCAATGTTCTTTCCCCCATATTTCCCTTCCTCAGCCCTTTTTCCTAGGCTAACTTTAGTTTATCAAGTTCCACTTGTATCTTTTGTATTAAATTTTAGCCTTATTTTATATATATGTGTGTGTGTGTGTGTGTGTGTGTGTGTGTGTGTGTGTGTGTGTGTGTGTGTGTGTGTGGTCAACCAGTATTTTATTTTTCCTTCTAATTCTCTTCCTCAAACTCCTCCCATTTCTGATTTCACATTTTTAATGGCTGAAAAGTACCTTCTGTATAAACATAACACAATTTTCTTAGACTGTACTTATTCTTCTACTTTCCTTATTCTTGTATTATTGAGCTACATACACACAACCTTATTTATTATTTTCTCTTATTAGAATGGCCATTTCCTTATCCAATCATCCATAGACAGGCATTTCACTTGCTTACACATATAAGCTATTGTAAATGTCACTATAATAAACACTGGGATGAAATATAACTTCACTGGCTTTTTTTTATATTCTTCTGATAGAGACCCAACAGTGGGACTGCTGAAGACTATGATAGTTCTCTCTTTGGCTTCTTGAGTACACTCATCAGTAGTTTTTAAAATGGTTGCACCAATTTACATTCTCTTCAACAGTGTATAAGAATTTCAATTTCTTCCAGATCTTCTTCAACACTCACTTCTCTGGATCTAAGCCATTCTCACAGGTGTGAGATGATATCTCATTGAGATCTTTATTTGCTTTTCCCTAATGGTCACTGATGATCAGCAATTTTTCATATGCTTTTGGCCATCTCCATGTCCTCTTGGAGAGGGGCCAATTCAAATCCTCTGCTCATTTTATGATGGGGTTGTTGTTGTTGTTTTTTGTCACCAGGTTATATGTGTTTTTATATACTTTGGATAGTAACCATCATCAGATGTAAAATATGCAAATATCTTCTCCCATTGGGTTTGGCTGCCCTTTTAGTTCTGTTTATACTTTCCTGCCATGAAAAGAAAATTTGAGGGGAGTTTTTTGGGCAGTGATCACCTGGCAGTGATCAAGAATTATTCCTGGCTCTGTTGCAGGAATCACTCCTATTGGCATGAAAGACTATACGGGATACCTGGATTGAACCCAGATCTACTGCGTGCATGGCAAGCACTTTACCTGCTATATTATTATCCCAGCCCTGAAAAATAGTTTTAATTTAGTGTCATCCAGCTGTTTTTCTTGACCTTGATTTTACTTTTGATGTTAGGGTTGTTAACACTCTTTTAAGCTACATCTTTGATGTTAAAAGTTGTTGCTTTTCTTCTTCCTCTGGTTTTCGTTAGGGGTATAGGTCAGTAGTGGTCTAAGATGTTGAGAGCCAGGACCTCTCTCAGGTGTAGGGTACATGCCTTGTGAGGCCCAAGTTCAATTCCTGGTGCCACAAACCAGAAAGCTCATGCCAGGAGGTGTCTGAAGGGCACCTGGGGCCACACAGCTCCTAAAACTAAACCCAACACCAGCAGGTGCAACGGCACTGTCATGGGAGTCATCCCCAACCCCTCTCAGTTCCATTTATTTGTTTGTTGTGTTTTCAGTTTAACTACTTCCTGAGAGAAATCAAAGTCTTGTATCAGAGTTAATATTTTTGAAAAATCACCCATCCCTATATTCACCACTCGGGTCACCATTTTCCTACACTTTCTGAAACCCGAAATTCTTCCCCAAAAATATAGTTTATGAACCACTTGTTCAAGAATACAGGTTAGCTATGTATGTGTGAGGCCCTGGGTTCAAGCCCTTGAAATACAGAACAAAGCAGCAAAACTCACTCTATATATCTCTCTTTCTCACTCTCACTTTCCAGCCCTCCCTCCCTCTAGCCCTTAGTAAAAGCAAAAAAACAAAAAAACAAAAAAAAAAAAAAAAAAAAAGGACAGATGACCTGATCTACTCATTTAAATGAGTTAGAATCTGAGACCTGTTCCCTAGCTCTCTGGGAAAGCCATATGGCAAACCATCTTTAAATAAAAGTCACTGACCAACTCTTGGCTGGCAAAGAGTCTCCTGGGGACAGAATAATCTGTCCTGCTTTATTTTTTTAAAAAGCTTTTTAAAAGTTTAACTAATGAGTTCTTTCTATCTCTAGCTTTAGGCATATGAAACTGGAAGATACTCCCAGATAGAAAGATTATTAAACTGTTTTTCATAATTTGAGAAATACCGAATTATTCAGGGCTGGGTAGCCAGTCAGTACAGAACCAAATCTCGGCATGTGGTCCCTGAATTGACTGTGAACAGCCTTGAACCACTCAAAGTTCTGTTGTCAGTGCGTGGCCAGCTGGGCCCACTGAAGCTCAGGCAGCTTGCTGGCCTCTGGGGCCCCAAGCTGTCATTTCTCCATCTCCAGTGGTCATTAGGAGCCTGGTGTCAGTGAGCCATACTCTCCCTATGGCAGAATGTAAATTAAGGTTATTCTGCTGAAACATTGGTTTTACTACATTAACTTCATACCCAAGCTCTAAAATTGCACTGTGGCTACTCTAATTTTCTAGTCCTTCCCCTTGTTTGTCTTTGAGAAGCCAAGTGAAAGTGGTAAGGCTGCTGCCATCTCACTGACAGGAAATGCCAACATTCCTCTGATGGACTTACTCATTCTGGGATCCCTATGGTTTCAGTGCTTCTCCCTGCATCTGTCAGGACTCAGGGAGGACCAGAGGCCTATTTTCTGTGACCAGGGTACTCTATGCAGCATTGACCACCTTTGGGCAGTCCCTGTTGTTCTCAGGGGTCCAATCCGTTCAATTTCAGTTGCCAACTTAATCAGAATTCCACTCAAATTATCTTTTGAATTCCAAACAAGAGAAATGTTTCCCTGGGTGCCTGAATCCCAAAAGTAAGCCTTATCCACACAGGCCATATGGTTTTTGGTGATTTCAGCTTAGAACAACCAAAAGACATTTTTGATACCAAATTAGCCTCACCAAAGGTCAACTCACTGAAGGTCAACTCTGCTGACAGCAGTGACTACAGGACAACTGGCAAGAATAAACACCCAATTTGCTGTGGACTAATTGTATTAATTCTGCAGTGTCTAAGGAATATTCTGTTTTTGTACTATTGAAACCACCTGCCCTTCCCACCTGGAGACAGATGATGGAGCTGGTAGTTAAGGCCAAACATGTCATGTTGTGACTCCCTCTGATAAGCTATTAACATCAAAATGCTGTTTCTTGCTATATTGTTTGTTTTAACCCTACAGTCACCTGGAGTTTATGCCCCTATTAATGGTATCAGGCAGGCTTATTGAGCATATCTGCCCAAACCCCCAATTCTCCACCCCCAGCCCCCATCATGAACAGATAACGACCGTCTTAAGGTATTTACCAACAAGTGTTGGGGGAGACCAAGATGGCTTGTAAACTTTCAGCCAAAGTTAATTATACTGGTCTAGCAACATTCCCATATGCTTTTCCACTAATAAGTATACATCCATAGGGTATCTTCTCAACCAGCTTCTCCGTCTTTTAACTGGCTTGGAACAAAAAAAGCCTTGAGGAAAGGCAAACTATTTGGGATCTTTGGGAGATTAGAAATAGTAACCTTTGAGAATGCTAATTTTAATGGCACCTTTCAGGAAGTGTCTAACCCCATCATGACAACTGATTGCAAAGAACATTATCAAGACAATAGAGGCTCTATCAGGAACTTCCCTAGACAATAGAGGCCCTATCAGGAACTTCCCTAAATTGTTGGAATGTGATTTTCACTACCCAAGCTACAGTATCTCAGCCTGTCAGCACTGAACTAAGATTTCTCTGTTTCATCCACAGAACAGAATAAGTTCCTATACCTTAGAATAATGATCATAGGTCTAATTATATACCATCTAGTAACTCCCCTATTTGAAGATGATTTGCCTTAGGATGGGTGGGCCCCTGTTACCTTAGTGTATCTCTTTATCATATTTTGACTAACTTTTTCCCAACCCTATTTACTAGCAGCTACTAATATAGTTTTATACAAGAAAGGAGGACAGCATTTGAAACACACTGAAATTCCTATTGATGCTTGTTTGAATTTCCCATATGCCATTCTAATGGCAAGAGTGGAAGATTGCTAGCATTACTCCATTTTCTTGCTTCTTATAACATCTCCTGCAAAAATTGTGTTTTAGCTAATTGATTTGACTCCTCAGTGTCAAGTAAGTTTTCGATCTTTATACTGCTAAAAACAACCAACCTATGTTATGGTCCCCGTAAAATAAGTAATTATTGGTATGATAGCTCAGCCATCATGGTTTTTAAAAGAACAGAGGCATTAGCCAGACCTAAGCAGTTTGTATCAGCCTTAATTTTAGGGATTACAGCCTTGATCACCATCTTTACATCTCTCACTGTATCCAGCCCAGCTCTAGTTCAGGAATTACATAGTGCTTCTCACATTAATGATCTATCTAGAAATGTTTCTCTTGTTCTGGTTAAACAGGAATTGATAAACCAAAAATTAGAAACAAAGGTTGATATCCTCAAGGATACTGTCATCTGACTTGGAAATGAAATCCAGAACATTAAAACCCAAATGTCCACAAAATGTCATTATGTCTATAAGTATCTCTGTGTCACACCTTATCTTACAATAAATTGTCACCATGAGATAAGGTGAAAACCCATTTACTGGGCATATGGCATCATAACGCTATGTCCTTAGATATAAAACAACTTCAACAGGATATAACAATTGTTAATAAGTCAAACTTAGACACAATATTGATTGGTTGGCTGAAAAAATTTGGACAAATTACAGCATGTGAATCCCATCAATTGTCCGCATTGGATAGTTACAGCCAGGATCGAAATTTTGGTAATAATCCTTGGCGTTGTTTGTTTTCCACTTCTTTTTCTGTTTGTTTGTTTTTTGTTTTTTGGGTCACACCCGACATCGCTCAGGGGTTACTCCTGAATTAGAAATCCTGCCTGACAGGCTTGGGGGACCATATGGGATTCCGGGATTCGAACCACTGTCCTGCATGCAAGGCAAACACAATCTACATCCATGCTATCTCTCTGACCCCTGTTTTTCACTTCTTGTTTTTTAATATCTAGCTTTCCTTCTTTACAAGGGAGCATCTGAATACTTTTTTTCTTTATTTAAGCACCATGATTACATACATGATTGCAGTTGGATTTCAGTCATAAAAAGAATAGCCCCTCTTCACCAGTGCAGCATTCCCACCATCAATGCCCCCTATCTTCCCTCCTTCCCCACCACCTGCCTGTATTTGAGACAGGCATTCTACTTCTTTCACTCACTAATATTGTCATGATAGTTAGTGTAGTCAACTCACTTACTACCCTTACCATTCTTTGTGGTGAGCTTCATATCTAGAGCCAGCCCTCATCTCTGTTGTCTCTGGGCATTATTACAATAATGCCTTTTTTTGTTCCTTAAAACCCATAGATAACTGAGGCAATTCTGTGTCTAACTCTCTCCTTCGGACTTATTTCATTCAGCCTAATAGAGTCCATGTACATCCATGTATAGGAAAATTTCATGACTTCATCTCTTCTAGTGGCTGCATAATATTCCATTGTGTATATGTAACCACAGTTTCTTTAGTCATTCATCTGTTGAAGGACATCTTGGTTGTTTCCAGAGTCTGGCTATTGTAAATAGCACTAAAATGAATATAGCTGTGAGGAAGATATTTTTGTATTATATTTTTGTGTCCCTAGGAGTGGTATGTCTGAATCCTATGGAGTGTTTTCCACTTCTTATCAGATTGATTTTATTGACAGAGAGTTTAAAACTAGATTGCAACTATCCTTCTAAAAAAATAAAAAAGGGGAGATGTCACAGCCATGGTTTAGGGTAAACTAAAACCAGTTGGGCCTACTGTGGATTGGCCCCTGCATAGCTGGGACCAGATCTCAAAGAGAGATCATTTCCCCTGATAAGTGATTGTGGTATTTCTCAATCTTAGCTTATTGATAGTTGCAAACATTTTATTTGCCCTCAATATAAATCGCCCTTCTACTGTGCTAAGTATGTATATATTTGAGTATTTACCTCTTTACCTGGAAAACTTAGCGTCAAGAGAAACATATTGAAGCTAAAATAACTAACAGTTATTTAGTTAGTTCAATACAGTTAGTTATTATTAGAATGTCCTGTGCTTTATTGATCTGCTACCCTGTCCTCTCAGATGAAAGAAATGTTTGTTTTGGGGACATGTCTGATCATAAAGTACTTATAGTAATGCTAATCTTTTACCTCAGAAATAACATCCAAGGGACAAGAGCGATAACACAGGAATAGGACAGACCTGGGTTTGATTCCCCTGCATCCCCAAAACCAGGAGTCATCTTTGAGTGCATAGCCAGGAATAACCCCTGAGCATCACCGGGTGTGGCCCAAAAACAAAAAACAACACCAAAAAGAAATAACATCCAAGGTTATTTCTGGCATCCCATATAGTCCTCCAGCCTGCCAGAGGCAATTTCTGAGTGCAGAACCAGGAGTGACAGTGAGCCTGAGCCACTGGGTGTGGCCCAGAAACCAAACAATCAATAAATAAAGATGAAAAATAAAAAAAGATTTTCCCAGGTAAAGATTTGCCCGCTTTTAATTAAGCTTGTCTTTTTTTTAGTCAGACTGCACTCCTTTTTAATAAAACCTGCTCTTTAGTCAGTCTTTAGAGGAGACTTAGGAAGTTTGTTAACTGTGGAATCTCTAAAAGCAAAAAGCAGTTCCCTCAGATAAAAGGAACCCTAATAGAAACACCTGGCATCTTGTTAATCTTTTAATTTACATCAGTATTGATACCCAGGGTCTGGACTGGGAGGAAAAACTTTGAGATGTTAAAATTTGCCCTCTTTTATCCCAGGGAAGCCTCTGGCTCTAACAGAAAACTCCTCTTTGTATTTTGATTGAAGCTTATCTTGTAGGTTTATAACTCACCTTATAGTCATGTGAATTATTTTGAAGAAATTCATAGATCAAACAGTGTGTACTGATAAGCTTTTGCTAACAAGAAAGATATATTTGACTCTGAGAGAAACAAATGTGAGATTTTTTTACATACCACAAAAATTAAAACGCAGAAATCTTGCTGAAATGCCCTTGTAATCTTCAATAAACCAGAATTAAACTCACACTCATTGCTGAGCATAGTCTGATTCTCAATTCACCAAATCCTGCACACACCTTCCTGAGGGACCCCAAGAATTTCCTGAGTCTCTGGTCCATGATGGCTGTGACCGTCAACTACTCTAAAACTGTTCCGTTTAGCTCTAAACTTCTCTCCAGATATTTAACACTTCCCACATTTAACTGAAGTAACAGTTCCTGGTGGAAAACCTTTGCAACTCACTTTTTCTAAAACATGACTTAAAATTGGTCAATGAGCATTTTCAAGGTCAGGGTTTTTTTCCCCCTTTATGGTCCTTACTGCCAAATAGTAATAACAGCTTGAGGAAAATTATGGATAAAATTTCCCATGAGTATACCCTGCAGTGTACAACCATTGGGCCTTAGTGGCTCATTAAGTGAGGTACTAGCGTGAACACTTCAAGGAAAAGAAAAGCCGTATTCCTCAGCGTATGACTCAGGATGTTTGAAGTTGTGGGGAACAGAAACCCAACTAAAATCTGATTATGCAGGGTCCGGAGCGATAGCACAGGAATAGGTTGTTTGCCTTGCACGCAGCAGATCCAGGACGGATCTGGTTTGCTTCCTGGCATCCCATATGGTCCCCTGAGCAAGGAGCGATTTCTGAGCGCATTGGCAGAAGTAACGCCTGAGCGCCACCGGGTGTGGGCCTTCCCCCCAAATCTGATTACACAGAAGAGAAAATCTTTTAGTTGAGAAGAACTCTGGGAGCACACAGAAGGAAAGTGGAATCAGATAAGCTACACTGTCAGGAAACTCACTGTCCTTTCCCACCAGTCTGCTGACGCAGTCTTTGCATTCTTGCCTAATGGTCTGCCTCCTCTACTCCATGTACATCTTCTGTGTGACCCTGGAAATAAACCCTAGGTTATCAATTCCTGCACTTACCCAATACAAATATAAAAGTCTTACCTGCTTGGCTTGGTCTATCACAAAGTTGCTGACAGGGTCCTGTAATTTTCCCAAAACCCTAACAAAGTAGCCTAGGAATGGGGAATCTCAGATTGGTCAGGCCTCAGTCACATGGAAACTTTGTGGTTAAGAAAGATAATAGGGGTCGGAGAGATAGCATGAAGGCAAGGTGTTTGCCTTGCATGCAGAGAATGGTGGTTCGAATCCCTGTATCCCGTATGGTCCCCCGAGCCTGCCAGGAGTGATTTCTGAGCATAGAGCCAGAAGTAATCCCTGAGCACTGCCAGGTGTGACCGAAAAACCAAAAAACAAACAAACAAAAAAACAATAGGTAATAGGGTCCTCTCCCTAGTGCATAAAACCAGGCTAGGCTGGTGACTTGCTCTGCAGACCCCCATATACCAGGATTTCACCGTTCTTCTCGCAATTGGTAACTGGGATGTCTCTAGGCGGGGGAGCTGGCCGACAGGATCCCTGTACTGAACCCTAGAGCAGGAATATGGGACCCCCCCCCCAAGCCAGGCCTCCACAGCAAGGCTAAGCAGCTGGGTCGCTGTGGGGGGGGGGGAAGGGAGAAATCATCCCCTTCCACTTCCATAAATCAGGCTGTGGAACGGACCTCCTTGCACTAGGGTCCTTTTTCATCAGTCCTCATTTCCAAAAACACACTAGAACCCGCACAACAACTATACTTTGTTAACCATGATACCACAATGCTCATAATTTTAGATTGTTCCTAGGAAAGGAAACAGAATGCCCAAGACCAGCAGGATAACACCCCATGTGCTTAACTCCTCATAAAGCAGAATATTCTCCCCATCCCAGCCAGATATCAATCAGCTTCCAAAGTGAAAATATAGATTCCTTACATGAAAAACACCAACACTCAACCACTATTGACTAGCTCTCGACTGCCCCTCTCCCTTCTCCTCCCTCTACCTAGGACTTTTGCTTGCTATGAGATTCGGTGGCTGAAAAGCCCTGTGCTTGATGATACTGATATGTGACTGCTGGGAGCCATCTTCGCTAGACTCCAAAAACCAACTCACAGTTTGAAGCTGGGTTCCTGATCTTACTCCTTTCCCGCCTATTTCAAAAGACTTTAAAAAAATAAAAATATACTTTGAATATCTCTTTAATTACATTCCTTCAATAAGCATATCCATTACCAAATATCTTCTCATGTAGCGACAATTTTCCCATCCTTGGGATCTATTTAGTACAGAATTCTTGTAGACAAGTCTTTGTCTAGAGGCCATGTAAGAAAAAGTTTAGGAGCCGGTGAGGTGGCACTAGAGGTAAGGTGTCTGCCTTGCAAGCAGACAAGGAAAGACCACGATTTGATCCCCCCCAACCCCCGGGGGCCCCATATGGTCCCCCCAAGCCAGGGGAAATTTCTGAGCGCTTAGCCAGGAGTAACCCCTGAGCATCAAACGGGTGTGCCCCCCCCCCAAAAAAAAAAAGAAAAAGAAAAAGTTTATGTGGATTGTTGGTCTGGATACCTCGACCCCCACATGGACTAGTAATACCTTTTGTTGTTCTTCCCTTTTGCACAAGCATGTTAAAATGGGAAAAGATTACATATGCAAACAAGTTCTTATATAATAGAGATGGGAACATATTTTAAACTGCAGTGGGACCTTACACCCTGAACTCCTGGCATAGTGACTTGTCTTAGACTTTAGCTGATGAGACATTAAACATTCGCCCCTGAACTGTGGGCACCATCTGCAGAAATGAACATGGTTTCCTATTCCATCACCAGGAATAAGAACTCTTAACAAGGAAGACTCATGACATTGATTTACTCCAAAGATGGTACTTATGACACCATGACAACCTAGGAACAGCAACAGTCTGCTTTTAGGGCAAGATTCTTTGCAATACTACCTAATGGTGAGACAAAACCAGAAGACACCATACACCATGCAGCCTTCAACATAAGGCCTAAACAGAAACCAGGATCTATAACTACAGAAACCCGACAGCAACAACAACTGTGATGGTGAAGAACTGTTTCTGGGACCACAGAAAATGTCGAAGGGGTTGGACAACCTAGTAAGCCTGGAGCCTGGAGTTGGTCTTATGCCAAAACACTTCAGGGGTGAGGTTTCCCTGTATTTAGGCCATAGATTTCTCCTTCCAATTTCTCCCATATTTTGCTGTGCCTATGCAAACAACAACTGCCTCCCACACATACATCTTTCTTTTCTTCTAGTCCATCTACTACCTAAAATAAAAACAAAAATGAGCATACTAAAGCTTCTGCTATTGTATTAATGACTTTATTGGTGATACAGTAATTGTCACAAATATATCTGCTAATGAACTCTTCCTTTTCTTTTTCCAATTCTTTATTATTTTTATTTTATATCTCCTATTTTCTTTAGTTTTTGATAACTTTGCTTCCTGTCATCCTGAAACAAATGTATTATGAGCTATGTCAACTATGATGCATTTTCTTTTAATAAATTTATTTTTAAATAAAGAATAGGTAATAGGGAATGGGGAGATTAAATATTAACATGATTGGTACCCTAATCCAAATCACAGGAAATGAGAAAGAAAACCCAAATGAAAGGGCTATGATAAAAAGGGTGAAGGGAGAAAATTCAGGACAGCCAGGATCATTATCAAATTTACCATAGACATGTCTCATGTAAAGTGGGGTTAACCGTCTGCTCCTATGTAATTCTTAGGCTTCTAACATTGTTAGATAGACAACAACCTGCTGCCTTCTCTGATGACTACTGAGAAATTTGTGGACATATTCTGATCAGTAGTTTTAAGTAGCTAAATTCCAGCTGTTCCTAACTAGAGAATAATCTTGAATTTACTGCTTCATATCAAAAGTTTAGCTGTGTGAAAGAAACAGCATTCAGGAAAGAGTGCATGAAGAATTTATACTTTCTTATGTAACCATGGGTTAACATTTTTGGTTTTGTTTTGTAGCTACATTCAGTGGCACTCAGGGCTTATTCCTGACTCTATGCTCAGAGATCACTCCTGGAGGTGCTGGGGGGTCTATGTGGTTTTTAGGAATTACCTACTGGTAATCCCAGGAATTACCAATTGCAATACAAATTCCCTATTCATTGTATTTATCTATATAACCCCATATCTTCCCAACAGTTTCTATCTTCTTTTTTTGCTGTAGAACTTGATTTTGCTAGATTATATACCTTAACTCCACATGACTCATGGTTAACACTCCTTTGGGATTATAACTGATGCGTCAGGTTCTAAAACAGTCATAACAGTACTAAGATCCTTGCAAGGGCTAGATGAAGGATGACTTCTAGTAAAAGAGACATATGAGAAATCTGCATTACATCAGCTGCAAATAGAGTTAGCTGGTGTTACTGAGATTTTTGGGGGGAAAAGGTGTTTGTTTTTTTTTTTGTTAGGTAATGTTGGTTCAGAAAACTATGTACACTTTAGGATTATGCTTTTCACACTTCTTCAAACATATATAATCATACCATTGGCAAATGTGGCCTAAAACATACAAAAATATGAATTTATAAAACAAGAGAGTTGAAGGATCAGAGAGATGATACAGCAGTAGGTCACTTGTCTTGCTCATACCCAATCCTGGTTTGATCCTCAACATCCCATAAGGTGCCCCAAGCAACTCCATGTAATTCCTAAGTGAAAAGACAGGAGTAACCCCTGAGCATCACTGGATGTGATTTAAAAACCAAAAGGGAAAAAAAAAGAAAGAAGCAGATCTAGAAGTCAATAACATAAGCTTTTACTTTACGAAATTAGAGAAAAAACTAAAAATAAACCCAAAGAACAAAGTAAT